>NC_092718.1:196776367-197123612 GCF_047496885.1 Scyliorhinus torazame
TGGTTTATAGTACCTCCTGCAGCACCCAGACAAACACAACAAATGTGCAATAAAAATGACCTGCGAATTAAGACAGGACGCAGTAAAACAAAACAAATTGTCGCTCAGGTGAGTGTCAGAGCTGCTCCGATAAGGATTGTCCCATTAAGATTTCCTTATTTCTGTGACAGTAAGTATAAATGATTCCCCATTTATTTTTTGAACAATGGAATACACCCTGATGACTGACCCATTCTTTATCGATTCACTCACAGTAATTAGCATCAAAACTGAAATCTCGGGATCACGGATGCTGTCAGGTTTTATATATACAACAGTCTAAATAAAAGCCCCTGAACAATTAGGGTATAAAAGGGGATTCAAAAGTGAATTTTCATCCCACCCACTAAATTTACTGAAAAAAAGTGGAAATTGCAGTGCACAGGGTCTCCCTGGGCACTAGCATAGGTCAGGGTTTGGTTGCAACATTATAGTCCTAATCTTACCCATACATGCGTCAAGCAGCATGATTTCCTCCCTTATATAGAAATAGCAGCTACTCTGAATTAGCCAATGGTAAAGCAGTAATCTAATATCAAGGTTCAAAAGAAATTACAAACCACTTGCTTTCATGGTCATAATCTTCGGCATTATCTGAAAATCTAGATTATATTTCAACCACAAAATTGCTCCTGCTTTTCTAACATTCAGCAAACAGAATGTCAATGGATTAAATGATAATCTTTTGAGCACCTCATTTGAAGTTTCGTTCCTTACAGCCCTTCTATTGTACTCATAATGCTATCCGAACGCAGTGGCATTCGGAAGAAGCAGAAGATAATTCTGGTGCAATGTCTGTGCCAAGTCCAATGGTACAGCACAAGATTAACCTCGATGCATCAGTAAATGGAATAGGAGACTCTGGTCGCAACAGCTGTCCCCTGGGTGTCTCAAGTGTTTCTGAATGTCTGTTGCAGAAATACTTCCTGTTTCTTGTCACTGTGCAAACCCACTTTTATTTTACATTTCGTAAAACAAGGAGCTGAGACGAAAATTGGTATTTTTTTCTCAACAGGTAGGCCCGCCAAAAAGAAAAAATTGGTTTTCCTTTGTGTTTGGGGGAAATAAGAAGTAATTTGTCTGCTAAAGGTTTTAAACTGGTAAAGCACGAGACTATTGTCCTGATCAATTGGCTGTGGTTTTGGGTGTAATGCTAAAGCTAAAGGCAAATTATATGCTGACGTGGGTTGTTCCATTCTCTATCATTGATCTTTTGAGATATTTGAAGGAACAGCTGCAGTGAGTGACTAGTCAATAAAAAGCTACTTACTCTGCCATGTATCCATTTACAGAACTAAGGTTTATCTATATATTATTAAAAATCTGTAAATATATTTATCGCCTGCTTAGTTTCCTGCAGTCATGATTGCTGGTCATGCTTTTATGTCAACAGTTAACACTGAAACCACCTACGTTTAATGTTTGAATGCCAATTTTGACTTAAAAGTGAAAATCAGGAGATGCTGGGATTGAAACAGATAGTGAACAGTCTGGCCCTCTCTGGAACATGAGTCCAGGAGATTTTAACTACCATGCCTCTTTGGCATATCTGACACTGATAGCCACACAAAACATGCAGGATTTAAATTTGTGGTTGGCCCAGGTTAGGAGGATTCATTAGTACCCTTGTGGAACCAAGAGGAGCAGTCCTACTAGTCCTGGTTCACAAGAAACATTTCAATGTAGAATTCATTTGCCTGGGCCTCTTGTGCCAAAATATTTTCTGCCGGCAGTTTTTGGTGGTATTGGGAGCTTGTGGCCATTAATTGGACTCACCAGTAAAATGGTATTCATGTCCCCAATTTTTATAAAATCTGACGGTGGGATATGAGTGCCAGCGTTTATTGCCCATCACTAATTGCCCTTGAGAAAGTTAGTGGTTAGCCATCTTCTTGAATGGAAGCAATCCATCTGGCATAGGTACATGCAAAGTGCTATTAGAAAAGGCTTTTGACCCAGTGACAGTGAAGAAACAGCGATTATAGTTCCAAGTCAAGATGGCATGTGGTCGTGTTCACATGTACCTGCTGCCCTTGTCCTTCGGGATGGGAGAGGTTGCGGGTTTGGAAGTTCTCATCCAAGGAGCCTTGATGATTGCTGCAGTGCAGCTTGTACATGGTAGACACTGCTGCCACTATGTGTAGGTGATGGAGGGAGTGTAAGGTGGTGGATAGGATGCCAATCAATGATGCGGTCTTATCCCAGGTAATGTTGAGCTTCTTGAGGGTTGTTGGAGCTGCAGGCAAGTGGAGAGTATTTTATCACATTGCTGACTTATGCCTTTTTTGTGAGGGCCACAAAGAATCCAGTACGAGTTTTAAGGATACAAAGTAATAACATTTATTTACAATAACATATATATATAACAGCAGCAGCAGCAACTTCCCTTGCTGCACTCTCCTTCCTGCTGTTTCCAAACTGGCCAGCTTTATTTATACTTGGAGTTTACTAATGGTTTCTCCGCCCCCCTCATTGGGGAAGCTCATACTCCCACAGGATTGTGGGATTGTCATTAGTCCCCAGCCAATGGTAAGTAGGCAGGTTATAACATCCCTCCCCCCCCAAAGTCCAAGGAATCCACCGAAGACCCTGGCGAAGGAGGGCGTCGGACTAGTTTTGCCGCAGGCCGGACACCATTTGCACGCGGCGCTGGATCAGCGCGGATATGGCGGATGCCGTTCATCTTCGTGAACCTCGCAAACTCCTCACTCGTGAATGGAGTGCCGTTATCCATGACCAGCACGCCGTGGAGGCCATGCGTACTAAACGACAAACGCATCTTTTCAATTGTTGCGCAGGACGTTGTCCCCTGCATCTTATGCACCTCTAGCCATTTAGACTGGGCGTCAATTAATAGAAGGAACATGGATCCTTGAAAAGGGCCTGCGAAATCTGCATGCAAGCGTGCCCAAGGCCGCCCTGGCCATTCCCAGTGATGTAGGGGTGCTGCCGGCGGAAGCTTCTGATGCTCCTGGCAAATGGAGCAGTTTTGGGCCACCTTCTCAATGTCAGTGTCGAGGCCTGGCCACCAGACATAATTCTGGGCCAACATTTTCATTTTGGTCACACCTGGATGCCCATTGTGCAAGTCTGTTAGTATCAGCTCCTGGCCTTTTTCCGGGACAAACACACGTGCCCCCCACAAGAGGATGCCGTCTTCTATGCTGAATTCTGACAGCTTGGATGAAAATGCCCGCAACTCGCCTGGGAGCTGTCTATGCTGCCCACCATACAGGACTATGTGCCGAACCTTTGACAGGACTGGCTCCGTCTGGGTCCACTCACGGATCTGTGATGCCGTGACAGGCAAGGTGTCCATAAAATTTAGGGTTGCAACCACCTCACCGGTCGTGGGGGTTGACATGGACATGGGGCCGGTCGATAAAGGCAATCGGCTCAGTGCGTCGGCATTTGCTATCTGCGTACATGGTTTGTGCTCCAGAGAATACTCGTATGCAGCAAGCAACAAAGCCCAGCGCTGGATCCGTGCGGAAGCAATGGGCGGTATTGGCCTATCCTCTCTGAAAAGTCCCAGCAGAGGCTTATGATCAGTCACGATAGTGAAATGGCGGCCATACACGTACTGGTGGAAGCGTTTCACCGCAAAAACCACTGCCAGGCCCTCCTTCTCGATCTGCGCGTACTTTTTCTCCGCTGCAGTCAATGTGCGGGAGGCGAAAGCTATCGGTCGCTCGGCCCCGTTCTCCATCTTGTGGGACAGGACGGCCCCAATACCATACGGGGATGCATCACATGTGACGAGCAAAGGCTTTCCCGGATCATAGTGGGTGAGTAACCCAGATGACGACAATTGTTGCTTTACCCGCCGGAAAGCGGTTTCTTGCGGCTGACCCCAAACCCAGGTGTGATTTTTCTTTAGCAGAAGGTGCAAAGGCGCCAGCGTAGTTGCCAGATTGGGGAGGAACTTCCCGTAATAGTTTACGAGACCAAGAAAAGAACGAAGATGCGAAGTGTCAGTCGGGGCGGGGGCCTGTTGAATTGCACGCACCTTCTCTGCGACGGGGTGCAAACCTTCGCGGTCCACCCGATAACCTAGGTAGACTACTTCCTTTGCCTGAACTGCACTTTGTGCGACGTAAACGGATTCCAGCCTCTGAAAGGCATCTAAGGACAGCCTCCAGATTTTCCAAATGTTCCTGCTCCGACATCCCTGTAATCAAAACATCATCGAAGTAGACAGCAACACGTGGTAAACCTCTCAAAATGCCCTCCATAACACGTTGAAAAATTGCGCAGGCAGAGGATACTCCAAAGGGCAACCATGTACATTCATACAGGCCCCGGTGTGTATTAATCGTTACATATGGTCGGGAGGCAGGGTCCAGCTCCAACTGCAGGTAGGCGTGACTCATATCTAATTTTGTGAATTTTGTGAGTCCACCTGAAAGCTTCGCGTAGAGATCCTCTATGCGAGGCATTGGATATCAGTCGAGTCGGGAAGCTATATTCACTGTAAGATTATAGTCGCCACACAATCGAACTGTGGCATCTGGCTTCATTACAGGTACAATTGGTGCTGCCCAGTCAGCAAAACGGATGGGCCTGATAATACCCAAACTCTCCAAATGAGTGAGCTCTCCTTCTACCTTCTCGAGCAAGGCGTAAGGCACCGGGTGCGCCCGGAAATAGCGCGCCGTGGCTCCTGGTTCGACTTGGATACGGGCTACGGCCCCTTTTATTTTCCCCAAACCAGGCTGGAATACATCTGGGTATCGTCCTAGCACCTCAGTCAACCCTTCAGAAACTGTTTGGAGGATGTGCTGCCATTGCAACTGCAAATGGCGCAACCAGTCCCGACCCAACAGGCTGGGCCCATGGCAGCGCACCACGATAAGTGGGAAACGCCCCTCCTGGCGTCCATAAACAACAGGGGCCATTGTAGTTCCTGCAATGTCCAGTGGTTCCCCTGTGTAGGTGGCCAACCTGGCCTGTGAGTCGGTTAATGTAAGGGTCTGTATACCCTGCTTGATGCGGTCGAATGTCCTCTGGGCGATCACGGAGACCGCTGCGCCAGTGTCCAACTCCATCTCAAGCGGGTGGCCATTGACCCGTACTGTCACCTTAATGGGGGCCACACGGGGAGCTGCCACACAATGCAGCTGCAGGCAGTCGTCCTCCGTCTCCACGTCCTCAGGAGTAGTCGCCGCAGGTTCGTCCACATGGAAGGTACGGCCCCTGGGCTGGTCCCAGTTACGGCCCCTGGGCTGGTCCCAGTTTCGGTCGGAACGACGGCGCCTCTGGCGCCCAGGACCGCCGTCCGCGACGGGGTCGGCGCCTACAAGTCTGACACGGACATGGCTCCTCATCCATTGGTTCTGGAGAAGGCTCCCTTCGGGAAGGAATGTCCGACGGCCACTGGCGTCGGTCCAGACGTTGCCTCGCCCAAGGTACCACAGGAGTGCGGGGGGACGTTTTCGGACGGAAGGGGTTGCGCCCCAAGGCATGCACTATCATTCCCTGTAGCTCCTGCCCTCCTCGTTCTGCGCTCTCTCGGGCCAATACTATTTGAATGGCCTGTTGAAAAGTCAATGTTGGCTCAGCTAACAACTTTCTCTGGGTGGCCGCATTGTTAATACCGCAAACCAAATGGTCGCGTAACATTTCTGACAAGGTCTCACCATAGTCACAGTACTCCGCAATACTGCATAGCCTGGATAGAAAGTCGGCAAGGGATTCTTCAGGGGTCCTCTCAGCGGTATTAAACCGGTAACGTTGGACTATTGTAGACGGGGTTGGGTTAAAATGTTGCCCCACTATATTCACAAGTTCATCAAACGTTTTGGTGTCCGGCGCAGCTGGGTACGTAAGGCTCCTAATCGCCCCAAATGTATGCGGGCCGCAGGCGGTGAGCAATATGACCACCTGGCGCTCGTTTTCGGTGATATTGTTTGCCCGGAAATAGTAACGCATCCGTTGTGTGTACTGGTTCCCGCTTTCCAGCGCAGCATCAAAAACATCCAAACGTCCGTACAGAGGCATGTGAGAATAGAAAACAACTTCCAACCTGTATCCAACAAAAATCCAGGGAGGTGGCTTCAGCAGTGTAGACAGCTATTCACTTTAACCTTCGTCGCCAGTTTTGTGAGGGCCACGAAGAATCCAGCACGAGTTTTAAGGATACAAAGTAATAACATTTATTCACAATAACATATATATATAACAGCAGCAGCAACTTCCCTTGCTGCACTTTCCTTCCTGCTGTTTCCAAACTGGCCAGCTTTATTTATACTTGGAGTTTACTAATGGTTTCTCCGCCCCCCCTCATTGGGGAAGCTCATACTCCTACAGGATTGTGGGATTGTCATTAGTCCCCAGCCAATGGTAAGTAGGCAGGTTATAACAGCCCGATAGATGCTGCACAGGCTTTGGGGAGTCAGGAGGTGAGTTGCTTGTTGCAGAATTTCCATTGTCTGACCTAACCACTGAATTTATATGGCTAGTCCAATTAAGATTTGATCAATCGTAGCTCCCCAGATGTTGACGGTAGGGGATTCATAATGTGGTGAATTTCAAGATGATTATATTCTCTCTTTTTGGAGATGGTCATTGTCTGTCACTTGTGCGGATTGGGGTTCTCTTGCTCAGTTGTTTCATTTTCTCTCTCTCCCTTTTACGTTGTGCTCTTGTTTTTTTCCCTCTTCGTCTTAACCCCTTCGACTGATTCCCTCCATTCTCTTAATCTTGTGCTTCCACCTCATCTATGTCCTTTTCCCCGATACTACTTACGTTTTGATTTCATTTCTTTTTCATTTTCCTTTTTCTCCTCTGTGGGTTGGTCCTTGAAAGCTGGACAGGGTGCTCCATCATGCTTGCTGGATGCTGCAGTCTTTCAAATGCATGCACATTTTGTTTATGCATCTTGCTCTTGTGGTAGTACACTGTTGTATTATATTGTATATATGGGTATTACGGTAAGTCCCCTGTACTACAGGTACGGGGTAGATCCCTGCCTGCTGGCTCCGCCCAGGAGGCGGAGTATAAATGTGTGTGCTCTCCGAACAGCAGCCATTTCGTAAGCTGCTGTAGGAGGCCACACATCTCTGTAATAAAGCCTGGATTACATTCTACTCTCGTCTCGTCGTAATTGATAGTGCATCAATTTATTACACAGAGAATTTTCAGAGATGGACCTCCGCATCAAGCCGGATCGCCTGCAGCTGCACCCTCAAGCAGACAACGCCAAAAAGGACTTCCAATTCCAACATTGGATAGCTTGCTTTGAAGCATACATCCGGTCTGCGCCAGACCCAATCTCAGAAGCACAGAAGCTCCAGATTTTGTACACACGGCTGAGCTCCAACGTTTTTCCCCTCGTCCAGGATGCACCTACCTATGCAGAGGCCTTGGCGCTACTGAAGGAGAATTACGCTCAGCAGACCGACAAGATCTACGCCAGGCACCTCCTATCCACGCAGCACCAACTTCCCGGTGAGTCTGTGGAAGATTTTTGGCATGCCCTGCTTGCCTAGTGAGAGACTGTGACTGCCAGGCCGTTTAAGACACTGAACATTCGAACCTGCTAATGAGAGACGCGTTCATTACAGGCATAGGGTCTGACTACATCCGCCAGCGCCTCTTAGAAGGGGCCACGCTTAACCTCACGGCGACCAAGAAACTAGCGCTCTCGCTCACAGTGCGTCACGCAACGTACAGGCTTATGCCCCCGACCGCACGGCCCCCCCCCCCCCCCCCCCGTGCATCGTGGATCCCGCCAGCGGCCACCCCATCGTGGACCCCATCAGCGACCGCCCTCAGCCAACGCCTGCGCTGCACGGCAGCCAACCAACCACGGGGGACCCAATAGCTTCTTCTGCGGACAGACAAAACACCCCCGACAGCGCTGCCTGGTGCAGAGCGCGCTCTGCAAGGCCTGTGGCAAGAAGGGACATTTCGCTGCAGTGTACCAGGCCCACTCAATCGCCGCTATTGCCCCAGCACCTCCTGCGTGCGGCCAGTGGGCGGCGCCATCTTCCTCTCCTCAGACCACGTGCGGCCCGTGGGTACCGCCATCTTGCTCCACTCACAACACGTGCGACCCGTGGGCGCTGCCATCTTGCTTGCCTCAGAACCAATGGGCACCGCCATCTTGCCTGCCCCAGGACACGTGCGGCCCAAGGGCGCCGCATTCTTGCCTGCCCCAGGACACGTGCGGCCCGTGGGCGCCGCCATCTTACCTGACTCAGGACCCCTGCCCGTCGGGCACCTCGCCGGGCCACTCATCGCCTGCAACCGTCGACGACCAGCCGCGTCACGCCTCGGTCATGATCGACCAGTCTCGACCTCTCTCGCGACCGCTTCGACAAAGGTGAAGGTCGACGGGCACGAGATATCCTGCCTTCTGGACTCCGGGAGCACTGAGAGTTTCATCCAATCCGATACGGTAAGGCGCTGCACCCTCGCAGTACACCCCGCTAACCAAAAAATCTCCCTGGTCTCTGGATCCCACTCCGTGGCAATCCGGGAGTACTGCATCGCCACCCTCACCGTCCAGAGCGTAGAGTTCAGCGGCTTCCGGCACTATGTTCTCCCCAACCTCTGCGCTACCTTGCTACTCGGCCTGGACTTCCAGTGAAACCTCCAGAGCCTAACCCTGAAATTTGGTGGGCCCCTACCACCCCTTACTGTTTGCGGCCTCGCGACCCTTAAGGTCGACTCACTTTCCCTGTTTGCAAACCTCACCCCGGATTGCAAACCTGTCGCCACCAGGAGCAGACGGCACAGTGCCCAGGACAGGACCTTCATCAGGCCTGAGGTCCTGCGGCTGCTGCGGGAAGGTATCATCGAGGCCAGCAACAGCCCCTGGAGAGCCCAAGTGGTAGTGGTGAAAACCGGGGAGAAAAACAGGGTGGTCGTTAACTACAGTCAGACCATCAATCGGTACACGCAGCTCGACGCGTACCCCCTCCCGCGCATACCTGATATGGTCAATCAGATTGCACAGTACCGGGTTTTCTCGACAATGTACCTGAAATCTGCCTACCACCAGCTCCCCATCCGTAACGCAGACCACCCATACACTTTGTTTGAAGCAGACAGCCGCCTTTACCATTTCCTTAGGGTTCCCTTCGGCGTCACCAACGGGGTCTCGGTCTTCCAACAGGAGATGGACCGAATGGTTGACCGGTACGGGCTGCGGGCCACTGTCTCATACCTGGACAACGTCACCATCTGCGGCCATGACCAGCAGGACCACGACGCTAAACTTTCCAAATTTCTGCACACCGCCACACTCCTTAACCTAACCAACACCAAGGAGAAGTGTGTGTTCAGCATGAACCGATTAGCCATCCTCGTCTATGTGGTTCAGAACGGAGTTCTAGGGCCCAACCCCAATCGCATGCGCCCCCTCATGGAACTCCCGCTCCCCCACTGCCCCAAGGCCCTCAAACGATGCCTGGAGTTCTTTTCGTATTACGCCCAGTGGATCCCAAACTATGCGGACAAGGCCCGCCCACTCATTCAATCCACCGCTTTCCCACTGACGGCCGAGGCTCACCAGGCCTTCAACCGTATCAAGGCCGACATCGCCAAGGCCGCGATGCACACCGTCGATGAGACGCTCCCCTTCCAAGTCGAGAGCGATGCATCAGATGTTGCCCTGGCCGCCACCCTCAACCAGGCAGGCAGGCCCGTGGCATTCTTTTCCCGCACCCTCCATGCCTCCAGAATTCGGCACTCCTCTGTCGAAAAGGAGGCCCAAGCGATCGTTGAAGCTGTGCGACATTGGAGGCATTACCTGGCCGGCAGGAGATTCATTCACCTCACTGACCAAGAGTCGGTTACCTTCATGTTTAACACACAGCGGGGTAAGATCAAAAATGAAAAAAATCTTGAGGTGGAGGATCGAGCTCTCCACCTACAATTACGAGATTTTATATCGCCCCGGTAAGCTCAACGAGCTCCCCGATGCCCTGTCCCGAGGTACATGTGCCAGCGCACAAGTGGACCGACTCCGGACCCTGCATGACGATCTCTGTCACCCGGGAGTCACCCGCTTTTACCACTTCATTAAGGCCCAAAATCTGCCCTACTCCATCGAGGAGGTCAGGGCTATCACCAGAGACTGCCAGATCTGCGCAGAGTGCAAACCGCACTTCTACCGGCCAGACTGTGCATGCCTGGTGAAAGCCCCCCATCTCTTTGAACGCCTCAGCGTGGACTTCAAAGGGCCCCTCGCCCCCCACCGACCGCAACACGTATTTTCTTAATGTGGTCGACGAGTACTCCCGATTCCCGTTTGCCGTCCCATGCCCCGATATGACGTCTGCCACCGTCATCAAAGCCCTCAACACCACCTTCGCTCTGTTCGGTTTCCCCGCCTATGTCCACAGCGACCGGGGGTCCTCATTTATGAGCGATGAGCTGCACCAGTACCTGCTCAACAGGGGCATTGCCTCGAGCAGGCGACCAGCTACAACCCCCGGGGAAAAGGAAAGGTGCAGAGGGAGAATGGGACGGTCTGGAGGGCCATCCAGCTGGCCCTATGGTCCAGAAATTTCCCGGCCTCCCGCTGGCAGGAGGTCTTCCCAGCGCACTTCACTCCATTCGGTCGGTCCTGTGCACCGCGACTAATGAAACCCCCCATGAACGTCTCTTTGCCTTCCCAGGAAGTCCACCTTTCGCTCCCAATGTGGCTGGCAGCTCCAGGACCCGTTCTCCTCCGCAAGAACGTGCGGCTCCACAAGGCGGACCCGTTGGTTGAGAGAGGACAGCTACTCCATGCGAGCCCGCAGTATGCCTACGTAGCGTACCCCGACGGCCACCAAGACACAGTCTCCCTCATGGATCTGGCACCAGCTGGGTCCCCACCCCCACCCCCCACCCCCCCCGCCGCCACCCTCCCCTTCCCCGGCGCACCCCACCACAGTCCCCGCTCCAGGACAATCCGTCCTCCCCTTGCTCCCACCCGGGGATGAAGAGGATTTTGACACGCTCCCGGAGTCACCGAAGACCAAGCCGACTCCTGAGTCACCACCAGCACTGCGGCGCTCTCAACGCGCCCAATCGTCTAAATTTGTAACCTTCTGTGTAATTTTAAAACCAATCTGTATGTATATAGTTTTCCACACCCCTCGCTAGACTCATTTTTAACAGGGGGTGAATGTGGTAGTCGCCACTGTTGTATTATATTGCATATATGGGTATAACGGTAAGGCCCCTGTACTACAGGTACGGGGTTAGATCGCTGCCTGCTGGCTCCGCCCAGGAGGCGGAGTATAAATATGTGTGCTCTCCAAACAGCAGCCATTTTGTAAGCTGCTGTAGGAGGCCACATATCTCTGTGTAATAAAGCCTCGATTACATTCTACTCTCGTCTCATCATAATTGATAGTGCATCAGCTCTTTACACTGAAGATGTGAAATAAGTTAGCTGAATGAGAATACTGAAGTTTCAGAATAGGTAAGAGGGATGTATCCAGAATCCACAATATTCAGAATCCCATCTGATATTGCGTTAAGGCGGAATGCTTTTAAAGCAAGGTTATGGTTAAGTTTATGATTTTTTAAAGTATACTCGATGATTACTTGTTTCTGTAGGTTGGTAGTTGAACTTGTATCCATGCTTGTCCAGAAGGACTATAAAAGCAGTAGGAAAAACTGACACGCTTGATGTGTTGGGTGCTCTGGATCCGTGGAACACATACAGGCCACCAACACTTAAAATAGTGCAACACTATTTTATTAAGTCAGCAACTGTTGAACATACTTTCACTGTGGGTTAACACAATATTAGATTGAATTAAAGACCTATGCCTTGTCCTAACCAGTCTATGCACTCAGCACATGGTGAAGATCTGTGCTGCAAGCTGTAAGCTCTGTCCTACTAGGAGACTGCAGCTCGAATGAGTGGGAACTCTGATACCCCCTGTCTATATAGTGAGTGTGCTCTAACTGGTGATTGGCTGCGGTGTTGTGTGTGTTGATTGGTCTCGCTGTGTGTCCATCAGTGTGTGGGTATCTGCACCATGATATACTGGTGTATATTATGACATCCCCCCTTTAAAAAAGAATGTATATGTGTGGCAATAAATAATGTATGGTGAGAATGTTCCTAACTACGTGTGGGGTGCGAAGACATATTTACAGGACTACGTACATGAGAACTAAGCTATTTACATGGGAAGGTGCCTGGTGCAGAGAAGCAGTATGCAAGAAGAATAACGAGATCAACACTATATACAAACCAGGGAAACGATCAAACAAAGCAACGAAACAATTCAGAAAGTCTATAAGTCCGCAAAGTTCATAAATTAAGTCTCTGAGGTGGGTGACGAATTCTGGTTGACCGCCTCAAGGGGGGGTCGAGAGCCACCGGTTCAGGAGCGGTCTGGACTGCGTCAGAGTCAGGGGGATGCAGAGTGACAGGGATTTCTGCATAGTCCGTGGCAGGGTCAGCAGGAGGGTGAGGCGACAGTGGAGGATCACGTAACGAGCGTGTAACGAGACGAAGGGCGTGTCGATTGCGGCGCAGAATGGAACCATCCGGTAGACGAACCAGGAACAAGCGGGGGGCCACCTGCCGAAGGACAACAACGGTTGCGGACAAGCCACCTCCAGAAGATGGATGCGGACGTTGTCATCTGGAGCCAGAGCAGGGAGATCAGCTGCACGGGAGTCATGAGCCGCCTTGTGCTGTGCACGAGAGATCTGCATCCGGCGAAGGACCGGAACGTGGTCGAGGTCTGGGACATGGATGGACGGTACCGTCGTCCTCAGGGTGCGACCCATGAGCAACTGGGCTGGCGACAGGCCAGTGGACAGTGAGGCGGAGCGATAGGCCAGCAAGGCGAGGTAGAAATCGGACCCAGCATCGGCAGCCTTGCAGAGGAGCCGTTTAACTATATGTACTCCCTTCTCCGCTTTGCCGTTGGATTGGGGGTACAGGGGACTGGATGTCACATGGGCAAAATTGTACCACCTGGCAAAGTTGGACCATTCCTGGCTGGCGAAGCAGGGGCCATTGTCCGACATAACTGTGAGCGGGATGCCGTGTCGAGCAAAGGTTTCTTTACAGGCTCGAATGACTGCAGACGATGTGATATCGTGCAACCGTATCAACTCTGGGCAATTCGAAAAGTAGTCCACGATCAGGACATAGTCTCTACCCAGCGCGTGGAACAGGTCGATGCCCACCTTGGTCCATGGTGACGTGACCAACTCATGGGGCTGCAGGGTCTCACGTGGTTGGGCCGGCTGGAAGCGCTGACAAGTGGGGCAGTTGAGCACTGTGTTGGCTATGTCCTCATTAATGCCGGGCCAGTACACTGCCTCTCGGGCCCGTCGGTGGCACTTTTCCACGCCGAGGTGGCCCTCGTGTAGTTGTTCCAGGACAAGCTGGCGCATGCTATGTGGGATGACAATGCGGTCCAGTTTTAGAAGAACCCCGTCTACTACCGCCAGATCATCTCTGACATTATAGAACTGACGGCATTGGCCCTTGAGCCACCCGTCCGTTAGGTGGCGCATGACACGCTGTAGCAATGGGTCAGCCGCCGTCTCGCGGCGAATTTGGACGAGGCGTTCATCCGTGGCAGATAGATTGGAGGCCGCGAATGCCAGATGGGCGTCAACCTGGCAGACAAATCCCGCTGGGTCACATGGAGTGTTGACTGCCCTCAAGAGAGCGTCAGCAATGATGAGGTCTTTGCCTGGGGTGTATACCAACTGGAAGTCATATCGCCGGAGCGTGAGAAGAATACGCTGGAGAAGAATGCCTCATGTCATTCAAGTATTTCTGTATTATATTGACCAGCGGGCGATGGTCGGTCTTGACGGTGAATTGAGGAAGTCCGTAGACATAATCGTGAAACTTAACCACACCGGTCAGAAGGCCCAGGCACTCCTTTTCTATCTGCGCGAAGCGCTGCTCCGTGGGGGTCATAGCACGTGACACATATGCAACGGGGGCCCATGATGAAGCCTCATCACATTGAAGGAGCACTGCCCCAATGCCGGATTGGCTGGCATCGGTCGAAATTTTGGTCTCCTTTGCTGGATCAAAGAAAGCTAAAACCGGGGCCGTGGTCAGTTTTGTTTTGAGTTCTCTCCATTCACGCTCATGGGCAGGGAGCCATTGGAAGTCTGTCGCCTTCTTGACCAGGTTCCTGAGAGCCGTGGTATGAGAGGCGAGGTTAGGGATAAATGTCCCTAAAAAATTGACCATGCCCAGAAATCGGAGGACCACCTTCTTGTCCTCTGGTGTTTTCATAGCTGTGATAGCGGCTACCTTGTCCGCATCCGGCTGCACACCCAATTGGGAGACGTGGTCCCCGAGAAACTTGAGTTCCGTCTGGCCAAAAGAGCATTTGGCCCTGTTGAGGCGGAGGCCATGCTCATGTATTCGTTTGAATACGCGCTGGAGGGTACTAGCATGTTCCTGCGGGGTGGTGGTCCGAATGATTATGTCGTCGACATAGACGCGAACACTTTCAATGCCTTCCATCATTTGTTCCATAATCCTATGGAACACTTCTGAAGCAGATATGATCCCAAACGGCATCCTGTTGTAACAATATCTGCCAAAGGGGGTATTAAATGTGCAAAGTTTCCTGCTGGATTTGCCGAGCTGGATTTGCCAGAATCCTTTTGAGGTGTTGAGTTTGGTGAAGAGCTTGGTGCGAGCCATCTCACATGTGAGCTCTTCACGCTTGGGAATTGGATAATGCTCCCTCATGATATTGCGATTTAGATCCTTGGGATCAATGCAAATTCTCAATTCGGCGGAAGGCTTTTTTATACATACCATGGAACTGACCCAGTCGGTCGGTTCCGTGACTTTGGAAATCACTCCTTGGTTCTGGAGGTCCTGCAGCTGCTGCTTGAGGCGGTCCTTAAGGGGTGCTGGGACCCTGCGAGGTGCGTGCACCACAGGCGTGGCATTCTGTTTTAATAAGATCTTGTAGGTGTATGGGAGCATGCCCATGCCCTCGAAGACGTTGTGGTGCTGGTTGATAATGGCGTCGAGCTGCGCCCTGAAGTCAGTATCCTGAAAGGCAGACGTGTCAGCAGGAGAGAGAGAGTGAACTCTCTGAACTAGGTTCAACAGCTTGCATGCCTGCGCGCCAAGCAGGGAGGCTTTCGAGGAGCCCACGATTTCAAAGGGAAGGATGGCTTTGCGTGACCTTTGCGTCACTTCAAGTTGGCACAAGATGCTGGTAGCAATGGCATTGCCATTATAATCTAATAATGTGGTTGATGTGGTGTATATGGATTTCAGCAAAGCGTTTGATAAGGTTCCCCACGGTAGGCTATTGCAAAAAATACGGAGGCTGGGGATTGAGGGTGATTTAGAGATGTGGATCAGAAATTGGCTAGCTGAAAGAAGACAGAGGGTGGTGGTTGATGGGAAATGTTCAGAATGGAGTACAGTCACAAGTGGAGTACCACAAGGATCTGTTCTGGGGCCGTTGCTGTTTGTCATTTTTATCAATGACCTAGAGGAAGGCGCAGAAGGGTGGGTGAGTAAATTTGCAGACGATACTAAAGTCGGTGGTGTTGTCGATAGTGTGGAAGGATGTAGCAGGTTACAGAGGGATATAGATAAGCTGCAGAGCTGGGCTGAGAGGTGGCAAATGGAGTTTAATGTAGAGAAGTGTGAGGTGATTCACTTTGGAAGGAATAACAGGAATGCGGAATATTTGGCTAATGGTAAAGTTCTTGAAAGTGTGGATGAGCAGAGGGATCTAGGTGTCCATGTACATAGATCCCTGAAAGTTGCCACCCAGGTTGATAGGGTTGTGAAGAAGGCCTATGGAGTGTTGGCCTTTATTGGTAGAGGGATTGAGTTCCGGAGTCGGGAGGTCATGTTGCAGCTGTACAGAACTCTGGTACGGCCGCATTTGGAGTATTGCGTACAGTTCTGGTCACCGCATTATAGGAAGGACGTGGAGGCTTTGGAGCGGGTGCAGAGGAGATTTACCAGGATGTTGCCTGGTATGGAGGGAAAATCTTATGAGGAAAGGCTGATGGACTTGAGGTTGTTTTCGTTGGAGAGAAGAAGGTTAAGAGGAGACTTAATAGAGGCATACAAAATGATCAGGGGGTTGGATAGGGTGGACAGTGAGAGCCTTCTCCCGCGGATGGATATGGCTGGCACGAGGGGACATAACTTTAAACTGAGGGGTAATAGATATAGGACAGAGGTCAGAGGTAGGTTCTTTACGCAAAGAGTAGTGAGGCCGTGGAATGCCCTACCTGCTACAGTAGTGAACTCGCCAACATTGAGGGCATTTAAAAGTTTATTGGATAAACATATGGATGATAATGGCATAGTGTAGGTTAGATGGCTTTTGTTCGGTGCAACATCGTGGGCCGAAGGGCCTGTACTGCGCTGTATTGTTCTATGTTCTATGTAATAGCTGGCAGGCTGATGGAAGGATGGCTGGCTTGACACGAAGGCTTTGGAGGTCAGATCGCGCAATGAGATTGGTGGAGGCACCAGTGTCCAGGCGGAATCGTATTTGGGACCGGTTGACTGTCAGGGTGGCACACCACTCATCGTCTGGATCGATGGTGTATACCGATAGAGGCTGGATTCTTTGCTTCGGGGACACCCTGTTTTTTGTAATGATACCGACTCCAAAAGCGCGCCTTCGGGTCCTCGGTGTCAATGTTGGGTAATAGGTCCGCATCGGACTCGGTGACCGTGGGTTGAATGGCCCGGACATTCCTGCGAGGCTGGCTGAAGCGATGAGTTGGCAGGCTGAGCTGATCTGCATAAAGCAGCATATAGTGGCCAAGTTTGCCACATCTCAGGCATTGTCGGGATTTGGCAGGGCATTGCCGCTTTAAATGGGTGGAGTCACAGTTGCCGCACGTCGTAGCGTCAGTATGTTCGCTGCGCCACCGCGCATGCGCGGTGGTACGTGGTGCGCGCCTGCCCATAACGTTCGTCGACGTCCCCTTGTTTGTTGCGCACAAGCGCGGGAGTCCGCGAAAAGCGCGCAAAATGGCCGCCCTCATCCAGGCTGAGGCCCTGGGGTTGCTCGATTGTTTGGACCCGTTCCGCCTCATGGGGACCTTGCCGCGCCGTTTCAGCCGCTTGGATGTGGAAATACCGACTAGTGGCGTGTTCATGTAGCACGCAGGTCTCGATGGCAGTCGCTAGGGTGAGCTGCTTTACCGTGAGGAGCTGCTGGCGTAGGGGGTCCGACTGAACACCGAAAACGATCTGGTCGCGTATCATGGATTCGGAGGTGGACCCGTAATTACAGGACTGCGCAAGGATTCGGAGGTGGATGAGAAAGGACTGGAAAGGTTCATCCTTATCCTGCAAATGCTGTTGGAATACATAGCGCTCGAAACTTTCATTCATCTCGATGTTGCAGTGACTGTCAAACTTGAGGAGTACCGTCTTGAACTTTGTTTTATCTTCATCATCCGCAAAGGTGAGAGAATTGAAAATGTGGAAGTTATGGTCCCCGGCCGTGGATGGGAAGAGACCGATCTTCCTAGTGTCTGAGGCATCCTCCCGATCTGTCGCTTCAAGGCAGAGCTGGAAGCGTTGTTTGAATATCTTCCAATTGGCCCCTAGGTTACCGGTGTTGCGGAGCGGTGGCGTCGGGCAGACGCTGTCCATTTTGCAGGATGACGGTATGCTGGTGGAAGGCAGATCACTTGCAGGTAGGTCTAAGAAATTCTAATATCCCTCAATGTCTGGTATCATGATGTGTTGGGTGCCCTGGATCCGTGGAACACATACAGGCCACCAACACTTAAAATAGTACAACACTATTTTATTAAGTCAGCAACTGTTGAACATACTTTTACTGTGGGTTAACATGATATTAGATTGAACTAAAGACCTATGCCTTGTCCTAACCAGTCTATGCACTCAGCACATGGTGAAGATCTGTGCTGCAAGCTGTAAGCTCTGTCCTACTAGGAGGCTGCAGCTCGAATGAGTGGGAACTCTGTCTTTATAGTGCATGTGCTCTAACTGGTGATTGGCTGCGGTGTTGTGTGTGTTGATTGGTCTTGCTGTGTGTCCATCAGTGTGTGTGTATCTGCACCATGATATACTGGTGTATATTATGACAACGCTGTTTTATTTTGGGGTTACTGGGTAACAGGGATAGGGTAGAGGTGTGGGCTTAAGTGGGGTGCTCTTTCTGAGGGCCGGTGCAGACTCGATGGGCCGAATGGCCTCATTCTGCACTGTACATTCTATGATTCTATGGCAGAATATTGTCCATGGTTTGCTGCGTATGGAAATTAACTGCTTCAGTGTCTGCGGGGCTGCGAATGAGAGTGAACGCTGCGATCATCAGTCTGACCTTATGATAGAGGAAAAGTCATTGGTGATGCAGCTGAAGATGGTTGGACCCAGGATACTATCCTGAGGAACTCCTGCAGCAATGACCTGGGGCTCAGATGATCGATCTTCAACAGCCACAATCATCTTCTTTTGTGCTAGGTGTGACTCCAACCAGTAGAGTGTTGCCCCTGATTGCCATTGATTTCAATTTTGCGAGGGATTCTTTTTGTTTTAATTTTTAGAGTACCCAATTATTTTTTTTCAATTAAGGGCCAATTTAGCGTGGCCAATCCACCTACCCTGCACATCTTTGGGTTGTGGGGGTGAAACCCACGCAGACACGGGGAGAATGTGCAAACTCCACACGGACAGTGACCCAGAGCCGGGATTCGAACCCGGGTCCTCAGCGCCATAGGCAGCAATGTTAACCACTGTGTCACGTGCTGTCCTTTGCGAGGGATTCTTAATACCACACTCAGTCACATGTTACCTTGGCGTCATGGGCAGTCACTCTCATCTCACCTCTCAAATTCAGCTTTTTTCCTCCATGCTTAGACCAATGCTGTAATTTGAGCTGAGTGGTACTTGCGGAACACAAACTGAGAATCAGTGAATGAAATGAAATGAAATGAAAATCGCTTATTGTCACAAGTAGGCTTCAAATGAAGTTACTGTGAAAAGCCCCGAGTCGCCACATTCCGGCGCCTGTTCGGGGAGGCTGGTACGGGAATTGAACCGTGCTGCTGGCCTGCCTTGGTCTGCTTTAAAAGCCAGCTATTTAGCCCTGTGCTAAAGCAGCCCCTAAACCAGTCCCAGTGAGGGACTTATTACTGTAAAGTGCCACTGAGAGCACGGCCGACAGCATCTTCTATCACTTTGTCTACGTTCAATGCAGGCTGATTTACTCTGGTAGGGCAATTATGCAGCTTTTGCATGGACTTATTGTGGGGAAGTGTCAATTGGAGCTTTGCCATGACAGCATAGCTGAGATTGTGAAGCCCATTCCTGTGCACTCCCATGTTGTAGGACATTGCTACTGACTATATTTTTAGACTAAAGTAACAAGCATAAAACACAAACTGCAATCTTATTGACAAATGTTATCCTGAAATGGTTCAAATAATTACTTGAAAAGTGAGACTTAATAACTGTTATTAATACATTTCATTGCAGTAATGTAAATCTACAATAATGTATTTTATTTCATTGCATTGATTATTATGTTAACCCATCGACTTAAGTGGCGAAATAGTACGATGCAGTAAATCTCCATTAGAAGTCCAGTTATTATGCTTGTAAAGGGACCATTATTCAAAGATGAACTTGGTATTTTGACATTTCATATTGAATTGTCATTAACATTGAGGTGCACTTTCAGTTTAAAGTGCTTCCACGTTTCAACTTGAAGATGCATGGGCCTCTATTTTAAAACTCCATAATGAGTAAGAGGGTTAAATATTAAAAACTAGGCACATCCTCAACTTCCTTTGAATGTACCTGCCACCATTTTAGAGATGGAACGTTTCATTAATGCATTTAAATATACTTCCTTGGTGTAATTGGGAGCTTGGTTTTGTAGCCACCTAAAATGGCTGATTCCCAAGTAAAATGGTCAAACCCCGATCTAAAATGGCGAACGAAAGAGGCTGATGGGAAAATCAGCCAACAGGACTCAAACGGACAGCTGCAGGCACGACAGTGTATTCGGCTCTGAGAAAATCGGCCCAGACACCTGCAACCATTAAGAGCACAACAACCCAGCCATCTGCATACTAAGCAGCCATCCCCGGGAACAATTGCTACACATTAGCAACATAAAGCCGATCCAGACTTTTCGGCGGCAGCAGTGGCTGAGACAAAGAAAGGTGGACGACCACCCCCCGATCAAGGAATCGCCCCATTATTGGAGCATATCAAACCAAGTGATTGGGACCAAGTCCAATCACTTGGAACCAGAGCCAAGGTCCGCCCCGAGAGGCGGGAAGCCCCTAGGGACTATAAAAATAGGGGCCAAGTTCAGATCGACCCTTCTCTTCCTGCTCGCAAACTTCAAGACCCTTCGACGAAGAAACAAGTAAGTCTTACTCCAGCGATCGCTACCAGATAGGTGCTCCAGACTATCGACCCGTACCAGCCTTTTTGAATCCCGCAGGCCAGACCCAATTCGATAGACCATTTGTTTCCCTGACTTGGTGGGCCATCACCAAAGGTAAGTATTGGCCTTTAGTGGTAGGTAGTAGTCTAGAAGTAGGATTATTGTATAAGTATTTATTGCTATATATAATAAATGATCGTTGATTTAACTTTTACTAAGCGGTGGGCTGCATTATTAATCATTACTTAAGCTTGAACCACGTGGCGGTATCAGAAAGATACCTGGCGACTCGTGAGCAAAGGTGACAGAATTAGAGCTAATAAAACTAAGGCTAATAAGAGCAACAGTTTAAATTTAACAGTTTCACCGTAGGTTTCCCAGTGCTCCAGAAACCTGTCAGTAAAAAGGGAGGTGGGAGCTGCCAGCTCCAGAAAATAAATACCTTTGACAAAACCAAAGAGGCTCTGGGCCCTCTAGCAAGCTTTAGGCCTCCCCGTGTGGTGCTCACAGTTTCTCTCTCCAGCCTGCTGCAATCGCTGATCATCCCACACCACATTCACTTCCCAAAATCTCTCACTCTTTCCATCTTGCAATGTCCTTTCTCTTCTCCCTTCCCCACCCTTCCAGCCCTAATCAGTCACTCTCTCCCACATCTAGATTTCCAAGGGCCACCTTCAAGGAAACCTGTGGCCTCCTGCTGCTGGGTTTTGCTGTATGCCACACCTCCAACTAATGGTTCAACAGCAGGATTGCCAGGTCCACTTTCTCATTAAAGGAGTGGAGCATGTGGATGAAAAAGATAATTATTAAACAAGTGGAGGGAAAGTGCAGAATCTGATAAAAGTTGGAGCATACTTAAATATGTTTCTATACGCTCCCTTACAACCAGCCACCCCCCCACCCCACCCACTCCGAGATCCTAATTAAATGTTGCTTCCTCTCATACAGATAAAAACTTTAAATGACATTCAAATCTAATACGAAGTTTCCACATCCAACAAATATGATGGTTTTTATTTGCTTTGTGACAAAACTTTCAACCCGAAATCTCATTGATGAAAATGCCTTCCTACGCCTAAACTCTCATTTTCAGTCCCCATTGAGCCAGATGGTGCTTTGTTGTGCACTGTGGAGCAGCTGCATGCAGCCAAGCCTCCACTTCAGGCTCGAGGAAGTGTGTGGCTTCCAGGGTCAGGAATGGGTGGGGGGGGGAGAGAAAAGGAAAACTGGAAGAGGATACCGAGCCGAACAAAGCTGCACTGTAAAACACAATTACTCTCAGATCTTTCCGCTTTGCTGGGAAAATGGTATTTTCGTCACTGCTCTTGCAAAAAAAAAAACGTGGCTGGGCTTTGAACTGCTGAGAAGCTCTCCATTCCCATAATTGACCGTGTGTCAGAACCTCTGCTCATTGGGAAGCAGCAACGTTTGTTTTTCCTCGCCAACCTTCTCAGAATTAGTGGGGGTTTATTGATATACTGCTATTTTTAAAGGTAAAGGATTAAGTATTTTGCAATCTGCATTTCCAACCATACTTTGCAGCCCGACACTGTAAAGTCAAGCCCTCGAGGACATAGGAATCCAAAAAGAACATTCTAAAAATTCCATAACAAGCAAAATGCTGTTATCAATGTGAACATTATGAATGTACTGCAGTCCAGTGAGTCATTTTTGATATTTTCCTCTTATAAAACATTCTCCCAGACTGTAGCAGATATGAATATTTTTACTTATGGATTGAGAGTTGTTGCTGGTTACAGATACTTGTGTACACAATTTAAGGAGGGATATCATTGGAACAAGTTAGCTGAGAGCACACATTCCAGGTACTTGATGGCTGGAACAGGCAGTCCTAATTGGTTCTCAGCAACTTCTAATAGATGAACATTCCTCCAGACTATGCAAAAATAAGTTGCAAAGAGCCAGTTTGGGCTATATTATTTCTGACTGTGAAAAAGATTGATGATGGATTCTTGAATTATGTTCACACTGTGCAATATTATTAGAAAATCTCAGGAGACCCAAGAAGATGAATCAAAACGGCTGTTTATTCTCAGCCAAATGAATAGTCGGCAACGCGGTATACAGCACATAGTTCCCAGCCGGGACTGCCGATCATGCCAGTCCCAATCCGGGCCGGCTTTTAGGGGTTGATTCTATGAGCCCAGCGGATGAACCTCCGCCCATTAGCAGGGAAGCTCGTATTCCACGAGTCCCACAGGGAGGTCAGTCGGGTCGTCCCTGTGGGTCCCGTGTGGGTCATTACCTCCCTCTGACGTCTGAAGGTCCCTCTGTTGCTGGATGCCCAGGTTTCTAACAGCTGTAGGGCTGGGTCAAGGGGCGTGTAACATGTCAGGGAGTGTCATTTTCATGCCGACCAGCAGAGGAGTCATGTCGGGAGACAGTCTCTGACCAAACTGTACTCCGAAAGTATTGAGGGTTCCTTATTCATATCTGATGCTTAGTCTTCCATCTCATGTTGACCTGGTCCCTGGAGGGTTGTGCTCCTTGTTTAAGGAATGGTTAGCAAGAGGGACGAGGGACCGATTCGACTGGTGCGAGCTCCCTGCCTTTGAGGTGAACCACGTGCTTGTGTACAGTCCATTCTCAGGTTTTGACCATACAGGATATTGGTCCTATTTTCTCCACTATAGTCCCTAGTATCCACCGAGCACTGTCTCCAAAATTCCAGACGTATGCTGCATCCCCTGGTTTGACCCCGGCAAGTTTGGGAAATGTCAAGCTTAAATGGGTCCGGAGCCATCGGCCCATCAGTAGCTTCGCCAGCAGCACCCCGGTCATTCCACGCGGCGTTATCCGATAATTAAATGAAACACCTCCCAGTTTTATTTCAACAGACCCCGTGGTTTGTTTTTTCACGCCCCTCTTAAAGGTTTACATTGCCCGCTCAGGCGGACCATTCGAAGATGGGTGTCTTTTGTTACCTTACTGTAGTGTGTTTGGTAGCACGACTGTATGTAACATGCGTTACACAATCCAGTTGCTGCAGAGGCTTTCTGCAGCTTGATGAAGAAGACTCAAAGTCGTCCAGAGGCATTGAAAGGTTTATTGAGTAACAGAATTTAATAACTGCGTGAGCTGGTAGAAAGGTTACAATGTTTATATACAGTAGCTATGTCTGACCACACTAGTGGGCCTGAGCTTGATCTATGCTCCTGCTCTCATCACAGTCTAATCACCAAGAGAGGTAGAGAGCTGCTTGCGCCTGCTTTTATACCCGCCAGTGCTGCCCCCTAGTGATCTTTCAATTTCCCATTAACCCCTTATGTACATACCCATGTAAAGATCACTACATCCCCTCTTTTTTCTTTTTTTTTTAACAAGGTTTCAGTGTTGTCACTAGAATGGAACAAACATAGTTGATATCATGTGCAAATGCATTACAGAAATCAATGATTGCATCAGTCCAATGTTCACAGGTTCAGGCAGTTGGGTGTGCGTCTGATTCGAGTTGATCTCCTAAGTGGGCATGGAGACACTGAGGTTTTAATGTCCTTCTGTTCACCGGCTGATGGTGTCAAGAGTTGTCGGATGAGTGAGTCCTGTAGATTTAACGTCCGAAAGACAGGTTCAGGGAGTGGAACCTTTAGCATATCTCATCGATTGCGTCTGAACAGCACACCTTCATAGAACATAGAACATAGAATAATACAGCGCAGTACAGGCCCTTCGGCCCACGATGTTGCACCGAAACAAAAGCCATCTAACCTACACTATGCCATTATCATCCATATGTTTATCCAATAAACTTTTAAATGCCCTCAATGTTGGCGAGTTCACTACTGTAGCAGGTAGGGCATTCCACGGCCTCACTACCTTCGTCGGACATTACAATGTATGATCGTGGCGCTGCTTGTCGTAGCACTGTTGCCATGTTGGACCATCCTCCACCTGGGTGTCGCAGTCGATCCATGTCATTGACCGCTAATGGTTGCAGCGATTTTGCATACCGGTCATAGTACTGCATTTGTTTGTGACGTTGGTGTCGTATCTTGTCAAGCACTTGTGAGTGGTCCGGATTGCTGAAGTGTAACGCTGTTGGCATTGTTCTCACATCTCGATTGAAGAGCATTTGAGCTGGTGATAGCCCTGAGCTCAATGATGATGATCTGAGCCAAGTGTATGTTGGAATTCGAGTCAGTGGTCTTGCTTATGAGTTGTTTGATAATGTGTACACCTTTCTCTACTTTGCCGTTGGATTGGGGAAAGTGTGGACTCGATGTCACGTATTTAAAGTTGGGTTTCTTGGAAAATTCCGTCCACTCCCAGCTCGCAAAGCAAGGACCATTATCGGACATGACTGTTTGTGGAATACCATGCCTCGAGAATGTTTCCTTGCAAGCTTTGATAACTGATGTAGGCGTGAGATCTGGGAGTTTCATTACTTCCAGAAAGTTGGAGTAATAGTCAATGATAAGAACAGAGTTTCGACCCATGGAGTGAAATAAATCTATGCCAACTTTGTTACACGGTGACGTAGCCATCTCATGCTGCTGGAGTGGCTCCTTGCATTGTGCCGGTTGATGTTTTTAACACGTGTCACATGTGAGTATCATGTTTGTAATGTCCTAATTTATCCCAGGCCAGTACACGGATTGCCTTGCTCTTCTTTTGCATTTTTCGATGCCGAGATGTCCCTCGTGAATTCTGCGGAGTATGTCTGACCTGAGCGTTAGTGGAATGACGATTCTGTCATTTCTCAATATTAATCCGTTCACTACTGACAGTTCAGTTTTGATATTTTGGATCTACGGGCACTGTCCTTTTGGCCAGCTATGCTGAAAGTTGTGCATGACCTGGAGCAAGGTCGCATCTTCTCGTGTCGCCAGCCGAATTTGCTGCAGCTTCTTGTCAGATGCCGGGAGAGTCTCTCTGCACAACTGTGCTTGAGCTTCTACATCATCAATGGACGTAGAAGGTGAGCTGTCAGTGTCAATGGCTCAGGACAGTGTGTCAGCTATGATGAGGTCCTTCCCAGGAGTGTAGACCAGTGTGAAGTCATACCTCCTCAGCTTCATCATCATGCGGCATCATATCATTGAGATTTTTTTCAATTATGTTGACCAGCGGTCTATGATCATTCTCAACTAGGAACGTGGGAAGGCCGTACACATAGTGGTGAAATGTTGTCATACCTGTGATCAGCCCCAGGCACTCCTTCTCTATCTGTGCATACCTGCACTCTGTGGCAGTCATCGCTCTAGACGCGTATGCAACTGGGACCCAGTCCGATTGGTCACCCTGTTGGAGGAGTACCGCACCAATTCCATGTTGACTGGCATCGGTGGAGATCTTTGTGGGATTCATTGGGTCGAAGAATGTCAGAGTTGGAGCTGCCATTAATTGGTGCTTTAGATCCACCCACTCTTCTTGGTGGCGTGGAGTCCAGTCAAACTCTGTGTCCTTCCTTATCACGTTTCGGAATGCTGACGTCCTTGTTGATAAGTTTGGTATAAACTTGCCTAGGAAGTTAATGAATCCAAGAAACCTGAGCACAGCTTTCTTGCCTCTTGGCTGCTGCATGATCTGGATTGCCGCGATCTTTTCATTATTCGGTCTCAAGTCTTGCGCTGATATAGTGTCACCCCAGGAAGGTCAGAGATGAGCATGCGAAGGTGCACCTGGATTGGTTGAGTTTCAACCCAAATTGGTGAATTCTTTTGAAGACTTGTCTTAATGGAGCAATGTGGTCTTCTTCTGTCGTTGACCATATGATGATGTCATCGACACTGACTCTGACACCTTCAATGCCCTCCGTCATCTGCTCCATGACTCTACGAAAGATTTTGGATGCGGAGATGATCCCAAAAGACATGCGATTGTAGCAGTATCGTCCAAACAGCGTGTTGAACGTACACAACAGTCTGCTGGAAGTCGAGCTGCATCTGCCAGAAGCCTTGAGAAGCATCAAGTTTGGTGAAGATGCTAGCGTTTGCCATTTCACATGTTATCTCCTCTCACTTGAGGATGGGGTAGTATTCCCTGCAAATGTTTTTGTTCAGATCTTTGGGATCTAAACAGATTCTGAGGTCACCTGATGGCTTCTTGACACACACCAGCGAGTTGACCCAGTCAGTCGGCTGTGTGACCTTTGATATTATGCCTTGAGATTGTAGGCGTAGAAGCTCTGATTTTAGCCTGTCCTGCAAGGGAGCTGGTACCCTCCTAGGTGGATGAATGACAGGTTTTGCATCTTCCTTGAGCAGGATTTTGTATTTGTAAGGTAACGTACCCATGCCACGAAAGACCTCAGGATACAGGCTGAGCAGCAGCTGGATGTCATCGTCCAGTCGTGATGAGTCATTCGTGTGCATGAATATTCTCTGGACCAGCCGCAAGTCCTTGCAGGCTTGGGCACCTAACAGCGATGTCTTTTTGTCGTCCACAATCTCGAAGCGTAGTCCTTTCGTGACCCACTTATTGACTACTTGTAGGTGGCATGATCCACTTGTTGCCACTGTAGCCTTTTAACTTGCATGCAGCAGGTATCACCTCGTGTGTCCCTGGGATGGATGCGAGATCTTTGCTTGTTATCAAGTTTGCAGACGCTCCCATGTCAAGCTTGAACGTAATTGGGAAGTTGTTCACTTGCACCGTGGTGTTCCATTCACTTTTGGAGTCAATGACATTAACGTATTGAGGATTCGTGGTCGGCGCTTGATGTTCCTCTGCCGAATCTATTATTCTGAGGAAGTATGTGTTCTCCCAGGAGTGGAAATCTTCGTGGTCGGAAATATTTTCTTTGAGTGTTTGGTTTTCCATTGTATCCACTGTGCGAACCTTGAAGTTTGCATGTTTCTGTGTTGGAGAGGGATATTTTGCTGTTGACTTACACTGGGAGGCGAAATGATTCAGTTTGGAGCACTTTAAACATATTTTCCCTTGTGCAGCACATTTCCCTTTTAAGTGGGCGTTGCCACAGCGGTAGCACGTCATGCATAGGAAGCTTTTGCTCATGCGCGAATCGCTCCTCTGGCTGAGTGCGGTATTTTGCGTCGTGCACATGCGCAGCTTCTTGCGCATGCGCAGAATGGGATCTCGCCGGGTCGCGTCTCTCTTGACTGTGCGCATGTGCGTACATATTTGAATTGCAGCCGGCGGCCGGAAGAAGATGCCTGTGAGGAGAAGACACCAATTTAACTTCTTCCAAGGAGGAATTTCTCCCCGTTTTGTTTTCTGAAGAAACTCAAGGTACTGCTGTTTCTTTTGTTCTTGCGCTGTGCACTTTGCTATGGTGGTTTTTAGAGTTAGATCATTTTGTTGCATTAGTGATTCCCTTAAGTGGTCATCGGAGAGTCCATAGATGAATTGATCTCTGATGATGGAATCTGTTACATCAGCATAGTTACGACCTTGTGCTATTAATCTGAGATCTGTGACACAATTAGAGATTGTCTCGCCGTTTTTTTGGAACCTGTTGCGTAGGTTAAATCTTTCCAGGATTTCATTAGACTGCGCTTTACAGTGTTCTTCAAATTTTGTGAGTATGACTTGAAATTTAGTTTTGTCTTCATTTTCAACGTAAGTGAAACAGTTATAAATGTCCATAGCTTGCTGGCCTGCCCTTGCTAGTAGCAGCGCAATCTTTCTCTCTTCGGAGGCTGTGTTTAAGTCAAGGCTGCCATGTATATTTGGAACTGTTGTTTAAACATTGTCCAGTTACTATTTAAGCTACCGATAGATTTCAGCTGCCGTGGAGCTTGCACGTTTTCCATCGCGTCAGTTGGTTGTCCAGGATCCAAATGCTGCGAAGTCTTCCACAGTCGAGCGGTCGGTACTTTAATTTCTGTTCTTTTTCTTTCCTTTCTCTAACCTAATCTAGCCAGTATTGTTCGTTTAAAGCCAGCCTGGTACCATCTTTTGTTACGTTACTGTAGAGTGTTTGGTAGCACTACTGTATGTAACATGCGTTACTCAATCCAGTTGCTGCAGAGGCTTTCTGCACCTTGATGAAGAAGGCTCGAAGTCGTCCAGAGGCATTGAAAGGTTTATTGAGTAACAGAATTTAACAACTGCGTGAGTTCTTACTTTAAGATCAATACCAGTAGCAAAGTTACAATGTTTATATACAGTAGCTATGTCTGACCACACTAGTAGCCCTGAGCTAGATCTATGCTCCTGCTCTCGTCACAGTCTAATCACCAAGAGAGGCAGAGAGCCGCTTGCATCTGCTTTTATACCCGCCAGTGCTGCCCCCTAGTGATCTTTCAATTTCCCATTAACCCCTTATGTACATACCCATGTAAAGATCACTACAGGGTGATATGGGGCAGTTTGAATGTGCTTCATCCCATTTGTCTGCATAAACCCCTGAAATTCCTCACTTGTGAAAGGGGTACCGTTATTGGAGGCAAGTACCTCTGGAATACAGTGGATGCTGAATGATTAGCATAGCTTCTCTATGGTCACTCGCCAATTGGTGGAAGGCATCCATCCATCCACTTTGAGTGGGCATCGATCAGCAGCAGAAACATTGACCCCAGGAAGCCTGGAGGATAATAGCTGACAAATGCCTCTTCTTGTGGAGCCTTCCATGCCCAGTGTTGATGCTTCTTTAGGAGCAGCTGAAGAAGCGCCAGTACGGTTTCCAGATTCAAAATAAACTTTCCATAATAATTAATGAGCCCGAGGAACGACCTTAGCACTGTCCTTAGCTTTGACAAAGAGTCATCGGACTCGAAACGTTAGCTCTTTTCTCTCCCTACAGATGCTGCCAGACTTGCTGAGATTTTCCAGCATTTTCTCTTTCGACCTTAGCTCTGTCATGTTCTCTGGCATTGGGGCCTGCTTGATGGCCCAGACTTTCTCTTCTATCGAGTGCAACCCGTCTTTTTGAATCTGGTGTCTTATTTTGTCTGAAAGACATACTTACTCCCTTTCAAGGTGTACTCTTATTTCGAGAATCAGTGAAGGACTTCTTCCAGGTTGTCCAGATATTCCTTCTCGAAGGCTCCTGTAATAAGCACATCGTTCAGGTAGACAGCCCAGCCACCCTGGAGAACCCTTGAAGAATGCCTTCCATTGCCTGCTGGAAAATTACGCATGCGGACAACACCCCAACAAGATCCTCGTGTACTCATATGGGTGCTCTCTCACACTCCCTCTCACGCACTGAAATATGCTCTCTGACACCCTTATGGGTGTTAATGGTGACGTATTTTCTGGACTCCACGTCCAATCCAACTGGAGATACACGTGGCTCATGTCCAGTTTCGTGAAGGAATGGACCCCAACCAATTTCACGTACAGGCCTTCTACAAGTGGCATGGGGTACCTAGCCAACCAGGAGACCTTATTGACTGTCATTTCAAAGTAACCACACAAGTGGAAGGACTTGTCCAGCTTCAGCACTAGAAGCACCAGTGCTGCCCACTCTGCAAATTGGACCGGTCGTATAATCCCCAAGCTCTCTATCCAGCTCAGCTCATCGTTCACCCTTGACAGCAGGGACTTGGGACTTGGCGGGCTCTGAAATATTTGGGTTGGGCATCCGGATTAACGTAAATTTTAACTGTGGCCCCCTTTTATCTTCCCTAGGCCTTTCTGGAAGACTTCAGAGTATTTTCGATTTGTATTGATTTGTTTTTGTTTTTCCATGGGCATGATACAATTATCTGCGTGAAGCCAACATGAAACACAATTTGAATATTAGCTTCTGTAAATGTCTGTGGTGGAGGTCTTGTGGTGGATTGGGTAGCATCCCTGCCTATGAGCCAGGAGCTCCGGGTTGAAGTCCCACTCCAGGACTTATGACACCCTAGATAGTGCACAGTCAATTCCAGCTCCACTTGACCCTGAGTCACAACACAATTGAAATTAATAAGTAATTGTGAGACTAACGCCCAAAGTCTTTGGCCCGTGGCTGCCCAATAACTACAGTCACAAAGTTTGTAAATGTAAACACAATTAATTTGACTAATAACAATAACTATGATTACGTGTACATCAAACACAACAGGTTAACTATTAATTAATTCCTAACCCCCCACTTAAACTTGCCCCACCCTCTACACACACACGATAGTCAAACAGAGAGGGGACAAGAAGGATGTAAGAATAATGATAAAATATAAAAAGAATAAGAGTCTTTGTTTCAGATGGTAGTCTTCTAGCACACCTTCTTTCAATGTAGGCTGTCCGTTCAAAATTTCTGCTTTCAATCTGTAATGATTTTCACTGTAGATTAATTCAGGTCTCTGTACAGATATGCAGCTTTTCTGGAGAAAGGGGGAGCAGGTCATTTCATCTGAGCATCCAGGACTCAACTGTCCTTCCTTGGTTTTCTGGAAAGAATCATCCCACTCAGGCACGTTTCAATCACCGCCTGTTACTAGGCACAATACGGCCTTTTGGCCAATTCTTTGGCCACCAGCCAATCAATCTCTCAGGTTCCATAAAGGCTGAGTTCTGCTGTTCAATGCTAGCACAATGTTCTCTTTTGTAACTTTTGAGTTCCTCATTTCCCCTGCTCGACTTAAAGATGCATGTCCATTATGCACCCATGGATCGAAATGATAACAGTAAAAGTAAAGAAAGGGGAGAAAAGGGAATTGACAGGAAGGGCCCTTACCATGGCCAAAGAGAAGTGAGTTCACAATGTGGCCAGTCAGGTTGAGTATCAATATTCAAAACCTTCGAACATACGCCAATGGCAGACAGGAAAAGAGGGAGAGGTTCCTGCTCTACCATGTGATGGAAAAAAAATTGGAACCTTTACCACCACTAACCACAGCTCCAGACTACAACATGCATGTAAAAGTGCATGTTGCCACAGCAACTTGGAATCCTTGAGGGGGGTCGGTTGACTCAGTTGGACGGTTGCTATGGATCAGATTGGTGTCCACAACATTGGGCTGAACACTGTTCCGGTTGAGGTAGGATTCAGGATCTGCCTCCTTTCCCTACTCATGGTGGAGATCGCACCATTCTGGGTCGGGCCTTCAGCAGAGAACTGAAGAGGAAATAGGTTTTTGTGATTAAACTTTAAATATTTCAGCTGCTCCTGCTGCATTTGAAGAGGGAATATTTTTAATTTGTGGAGTAATGAGTATAAGTCATATAATCAAGCACTGAAATAAACATCATGCTTGTGCTGACGTTTGAAAGAACTATCCAATTTAGTCCCACACCTTTTATTTTCCTCATAACTCTGCAAATGAGCTCTCTTCGATATTATATGAAATTGCCGTTTGAAAGTTCTTAACGGATTCCGATTCCACCACCAGTTCATTTAGATCACTGTAAACTTCTGTATGAAATAATTTCTCCTAATTTTCCCTCTAGTTCTTTTGGAAATTATTACTTTTACACAGTATTCCCCTCCCTTGTGGCCTCAGAAGAGGTGGAGGCAATCTGCTCGCTTGCCTCTGCCTGCAGCTAAATGTTTTGCTGCCTCAATGGGCCTGAGAACCTGTTATCTTTGTGAGGTTTTGACATAAATGACATTTCATGCCAATGACTGCAGAGGACAACCGTTTCCCAGATAGCCCTCATTGCATGACAGGGCACTGGAATTGAGTGAGGACAAGGCTTTATCTTGTCCCCCTTGCACTGATCTCCAGCACTCTGACAAATGTAGCATAAAGTTGATCTTGTCCTCTTCCACAGTTATCTCCTCCTCCCCATCATCATTGTTCAATGAGACTTATAATCACCTCTTCCTCATCAGGGTTCTTCCCTTTGCATACTTGTACGCTGCCATTTTAAGAAGTGGACCTCTGCCCCTTCAGTGAGCATAGGCTCCTTGAAGGGGTTGGCCCTCTCTCTAACCGACAAAGGACAACTTCCTGCAATAGGCTCCACCCTCCCACACATTAGGCAACCTTTCAGAACTCCAAATTATTCTTCCAGGATTCAAGCTCAATGATGGAGTCAAATCTAAAGCAGGTCAACTCCAAACTCACAGCAGGACAGGCAAACACTTTAGAAGATAAAAGAAGACATCCCTTCTTTTATGGGATGTGGACATTGCTGGCTAGGCCAGTGTTTGTTGCTCGTGCTTTCATTTCCATTAGACTAAGTAGCTCACTAGGCCATTTCAAAAGGCAGTTAAGAGTCAATCACAGGGACGGCATGTGGCACAGTGGTTAGCACTGCTGCCTACGGCGCTGAGGACCAGGTTCGAATCCCGGCCCTGGGTCACTGTCTGTGTGGAGTTTGCACATTCTCCCCGTGTCTGCGTGGGTTTCGCCCCCACAATCCAAAGATGTGCAGGATAGATGGACTGGCCATGCTAAATTGCCCCTTAATTGGAAAGAAAATGATTGAGTACTCTAAATTTTTTTTTAAAAAAAGACTCAATCACAGTGCTATGGGTCTGGAGTTACATGTAGGCCAGACGGGTAAGGATGGCAGATTTCCTTCCCAAAGGCACATTAGGGAACCAGATGAGATTTGAACATAATCAATGATAGTTGTCATGGTCACCATTCCAGAATTATTCATTGAATTCAAATTCCACCAGCTGCCATGGTGGGATTTGAACCGATGACCCCAGAGTATTAATCTCTGGATTACTCAACCACTGCCTGCCCCGCTACTAGTCTTCACTGGGTGGGTTTCAGCATCCACGGGCGACCCTTGGGTTTTAAATAAAATTACAAAGGAACACTAACTTGTGGAAAATTGGGTTTAAATTGGTCTGACTGGCTCATTAATAAATCAAATAATATTCCCAACTTTAGCAGGCGAGTTGCATTGGTCCCTTCGCCCTTCTGACTTCACCTTGGGAGGATTTCCCGGTGGCGGGAACTGGCCGACCTCATGCACGATTTAGTGGACCCAGCCACCATGTTGATTGCCACAACAAGTTGGATTAAATTCTGCCCAGAAAACAGAAGGAAATCAAACTAGCGACAAACATGGGTAGCAGAGTTTTGAACGTTTACAGAAGGAAACACATGGGAAACAAGCCAGGACTGCATTAGAATAGTCAATTCGAGAGGAACGGCATGGTAGCACAGTGGTTAGCACCGTTGCTTCACAGGTGCCAGGGACCCGGGTTCGATTCCCCACTTGGGTCACTGTCTGTGCGGAGTCTGCACGTTTTCCCTGTGTCTGAGTGGGTTTTCTCCGAGTGCTCCGGTTTCTTTCCACAAGTCCAGAAAGACGTGCTTGTTCGGTGAATTGGACATCCTGAATTCTCCCTCTGTGTACCCGAACAGGCGGCGGAGTGTGGCGGCTAGGGGCTTTTCACAGTAACTTCATTGCAGTGTTAATGTAAGCCTATTTGTGACAATAAAGATTATAATAAATATTATTATTATTAAAGAACCCTGTAAGCTTAACTCTGTCCTGTGCAAAATAAAGGGATTGATTTTCAGCAGGCAACTTGGGGAATTTATTTGGGGATGCTCTGATTTGAGTATTTGTAACTTCTCTGGAAGATGTGCAGATGAGCAGTTTGCCTGGGTTTCTGCCCATGGTTATGCTCGATGTTTCGGGAAATCCATTGAAATTTTACCCCACTGTTTGTTTAAATATTTTATGGACTATGAGCAATGCCACAGGAGATTGCCGAGTGACTTTTAATTTTCCAAGATAAATAATCTTCACCAACACCGACAAAGGGAGTAAGTTTCAATAAACACAAAGCTACCTATCAGGAAGGGGTTTTCACTATACGTTGTTAATGCAATGTAATGAAATTAGTAAGATCAATTAAATCAACCATCCAAATAATTTATCTGTTAAAATATCCTTATTTAGCTGCTAACATATAAGTCAAGAATCCATTGTCAAGTAATATCAATCCGGTATGAATATATTCCAATTAGATTTATTACTCTAAAATAGAATAAATGTGGAGAATAATTTATAAACAATTCTTCACATGTACATGGACATCACTGGAGAGCAGTGCTAAAACATATGACTGAAAAGTCTTGCATGCACATAAAAACATAATTAATAATTTTCTTAAAACACTTTTATTCTACCACTATTTTCTACCATTAGTTTCAAGTGAATATATTTGGGAAAAGTTCCAATGTTGCAGCTGCAATTTGTTAAACAAGAACATTAAAAAGCACTAAAAAGAATGGATTCAAATGGATTTTATTTAGTAGACAGAGAGATCTAATTCTTACCTCTACAAACTGCTCTTCTTTCAATAATTGTCCTGTTGTATCTGTCTCTTCCAGTTCCAGGTCGTATTTCACCTCTGTAGAAATACACAGAAGCTAACTGTTATGTAAGTATGGAATGAACCACATGGAAATAAAATAAATGCAGCAAACATTTATCATTTCATAAAATGTGAAAAACTATATACATGATTTTAATAGAATAAATCAAGATGCGTATATTTCTGAAGAACTAGGTCATGTGCTTAATTTCTGAAACTTGGCTTTGAGTCCCCCCGCAGATGCTGATCTTATGATAAGATGTTACTCTTTGAATGAATTTCTCAAGGCTATCGCTAGCCAGTTTTCTTTTACACAATGAGTTAATGCGCTGTTATATTGACCAATCTCACTTAGAATAATGAAAAGTTTGGTAAGTGGAAACATATGTAAAACAGTGGGTGAGGCATTGCAGTCAACCAACTAAATCGAAACTCAATAAATACAAGGTTATGGTTGTCTATATTTTTTAAATCATATATAAATAAAATTAAAATAGTTCCTGTCATTTTGAAATAGAATTCAAGATGACTGACAGTCCATTTACCTGATGCTTTCATTTAATGCTGACTTAAGATTAGATGAAATATAAATGTATGACTTGTCTCTGTTTACCTGTTAACTGTTTAGAAATATATTTTATTTTTATTTTTAAAGCATTATTAGGAAGGACCGCATTATTGTTACCTTTCAAAGTCCTGTTTCTTTATATGCAAAAATAATTTGAGTTACGAAACTGCCAAGTTTGGCTGGCAGAGAGGAATCATTTTGAATCTTGAGTCCTGAAATTTGAACTATGAGATTGATGGAGGTGGAGTCTTGAGACTCCTTTTAAAAATCAAATTAATTCTAGATAAAAGCATTCATAGCAATGTAATGCTTTATAGGATACTGCATGAGAGTATTAATTTCTCTTGTGCAGCTATTCTTATTTAATTGTGTTGTTTAATTGTTTACTGTTACTATTTTAACCAGCATGTCTTCGGCCATGTTTTTCCACCCCTGATCGGGGAAGTTGTCATGGCAGTGGGAAAACTAAATCTCACAAGAAAGTCCAAAATGGGATTTACGACGACGTAAAACAAGGAAGCGGTTGTGCACTTCACCCTGTCAATGGCGGGCTGAGTTTCCCGTTGTTGAATGCATCATTACATCATTACATCGCCGGAATCATCCCTCCATGTTGCAATAAAAGCCCCCATCGGCATGCAATCGGAACAGCGTGTTTCACAACAGCATTCAGATGACATGCAGCTGGTGACCTTCACTTCGCTCAGGTTTCCACAGTGAGTTCACATAACTTGCATCACAGATGTGGGGATCAGCTTCACAGGCTCTACCAGGGAGGACCTCTCAGGGAAGACTCCACAGCAATCACAGCCGGGTTAAGGCAGGGGTAGCTTTAACAGCGCTGCAGGGATAGGTCTCCATTGGGGAAGGGGCCAGACAAACCCAACTGAGGAAAGGAAAGGGCTGCAAAGCATGGGCTCCATTGGAGAGGGGGACGGACATAACTGAGGGAAGTGTAGAGGCTGCTGGGCAATGGCTCCATTGGGGGTAACAAGTGGGGAAGGTTGCACCTGGGGGGGCACCAAATGGCAAACAAACTGATTGTTTCCCTCGTTTTAAAAATCTATCAGGACTGTTGCCATCGGAAAAGGAAAGGTTAGCTCTGAGGACAGTTTAAACTAAGATATTTTGGAACTGTTTTAAAATACCATTAACCTTGTGAAAATGTTCTTTATTTTAATAAACATTTCATTTCACATAAAATCATCGCAATTGGTTGGAGATGACATTTCCTGGTTTCAGAAAACCTCCTAATATACAAATTGGAAAAAAACTGTTTTGGCAGCTATTTCAAGTTTCCCTTTGGGATTTGAGCAACTCACGTTTACCATCAACCATGCCATAACATTATTCACTCTCGTAGTCAGTGCAAACTGTGCAGTCTTGGCGTGCAGGGCATGCTGAACCCAGTGCCTGAGCTGAAAGCAGAACATTCAGTTGCCTGGCCAAAGCCATTGTCAGTTGGTCATGTTAGTGGTAGGGGGGGTAGGGTCATGGAGGGGAATTCTGTGGTGAATACTGATGCGCACCTCACACTGGGCATCATTTCAGGGGCCAGGATTCTCCGGCATGTATAGCGAAGACTTGAACTCACAGTCCCAGATGATTTGGGCAGCACGGTAGCACAGTAGTTAGCACAGTTGCTTCACAGCTCCAGGGTCCCAGGTTCGATTCCCGGCTTGGGTCACTGTCTGTGCGGAGTCTGCACATTCTTCCCGTGTCTGCGTGGGTTTCCTCCAGGTGCTCCGGTTTCCTCCCACAGTCCAAAGATGTGCAGGTTAGGTGGATTGGCCATGATAAATTGCTCTTAGTGTCCAAAAAAGGTTAGGTGGGGTTACTGGGTTACAGGGATAGGATGGGGGAGTGGGCCTAGGTAGGGTGCCCTATCCAAGGTCCAGTGGAGACTCGATGGGCTGAATGGCCTCCTTCTGCACTGTAAATTCTATGATTCCATGACTTCTTGACTGAAAGTGGACCTTTAGAATTAAATGCTGACTCTTGCGTCCCTCTCTTTGATATTGCAGTGAAGAGAACATCAGAAAGATGAAGCCTGGTGTTGTCACTGCCTTTATTATTGCTTATAGGTAGAAGAGAAGAAGGAGAAGAATGCAGCGGAGGCACCTGGATCACCATAGGGAACAGCAGAACCCTCAAGACCAAAGGGCAGCAGCTCTTTCGCTGGACGCAGAGGATGATCTTCAGAAAACAGTCATTCATATGCACCTCACTGGACCCCGGGTGTGTAGATGCGCATGTGTTAGCTGCAGATGAGCAGGAAGCAATGTCGCCAACGCATACGCATGTCAAGGGATCTAGTCACTCACATTTCTTATATTATGCAAGACTTGGCGCAATGCAAACTATTTGCAGTGAGTGTGGAAGACATTGCGGCAGGCATCAACTGCGTCCAACAGGCAATCCAGTGAGGCACCACTGAATTTGGGCGCAGAATGCTTTCTGACTTTGGACGCCATTCCTTCTGTGGAGCTGTCCTAAGCTGCAGAGAGTGCAAATGCTGTGTGGTGCACCATTTAAACATGGAGACAACTAGAAAGCCACCTACCAATGATAGTGTATATGAATAACTAATGCAGTCTGAAGTACACATTACGACGCAAAAGACCAGCACTGAAGCCTGCAGGTTGAACACCGTTTTTCACACCTGCTACCACAGGTTGCATTTTCAAGGGAAATCCTGACCTTAGATCATTATCTGGCATTTGGAGAAGGAACACTGAAGATGTGGGGCACGATTTAACTGCCTCGTCGCACCAGACCTGGGGCACAACGAGGCTGTTGAATCTCGCGGGAGGCATCTCGCTGGGTGAGATCCAAATTAGCATATTTAATGAACAATTAGGCCCATTTAAATATGTCTGCGCAGGATTTTCCAGGGGCTCGGGAACTTACAGCGCCTGGAAGACCTCCAGAGGGCAGCATTTAGCACTGGTTTCCACAAATGTGGACCAGGCGTAACGGCACCTGGGGGGACTTTCCCAGGCCATTAGAAACCCCCAGGTGGTCGGGGACAGGGCGGGGTGGAATCCTGGGCACTCCTGCTGGCACCCGGAGACCTTGGCACTGCCAGCTTGGCACCTTGGCACTACCTTCCAGGCACCATGGCAGTACCATCGTGGCACTGCCATGCCTGCGTGGCCAGGGGGTGTTTTGTCTTGAAGAGGTGGGGTGAGGGGAGGTTTGAAGATCCCGTAAGGGGGTACAGTGTGGGGTTCTGGAGGCTGCGATGGGTTGACTGAGAGGGGTCGAAAGATCGGGGTAGGATTTTAAAATGGTGCCCCCGTCCGCAAGTACCCTTTCTGCACTGGCGAGTTAATGTAAATGCGCCCCCGCCGAGTCCAAAGAAATGGCAACGTGCCATTAAATAGCGGTGTTCTCTCGGCGCTACAGGCGCAGAGAAACACCCCGCTAATCGTGTCCGAAATGGGACTCTGTTTTCGTCCCGTTAAATCACATCTGTGGTGTAAGACTATGTAAAGTCCAGTATGCAAATTTATAGAATCGTTTAATTTTTGGACTGGGTCAAGTCGCAACATGGCTACTAAATACCTAAGATGGTCTCTTGCTTTTCATGGGAAGTTCTGTACACACTCAAAAGTGAACTCATGTGAACCATATCCACCACGTTATACCTGTCAACAAAACACTTTGATATTGATGGCAAAGGAAAACCTGAGAAATATTCATTTCTCAAGCATAAATGCCTATTCACAGATGTGCACAAAAAACCATTCAGGCACATTTTAAAAATATTTGCTTATATTCATTCACGGGATGTTGGGTCACTGATAAGGCCAGCATTTATCGCCTGTCTCTGTTCAACTGGCCGGCCTGCTTGGCCATTTTAGAGGGCAGTCAAGAGTCAACTATTTTGCAGTGGGTCTGGAGTCACAAATAGGCTAAATCAGATGAGGATGGCAGATTTCCTTCGCAAACGGACACAAGTGATAGGTTTTTATGACAATCTGGTAGTTTCCTATTTACCATTACTATTGCTAAGGGCAGAATTTTCCATTCCCGAGATTAGGTTTGGCGGTGGAAGCAAAAATTCGGAGTGAATTCTACTGAAGAATGGGTCGGCGGAACACACGCGGCCTTGCACTGTTCAGCTCATTAATTATGGAGCTGCGAGGAGCATGCCGAATCTTGTGGAGAAGTGGGCAGCAAGAGGCCCACCCCGCCATCACTTCATAGGCTGCAAAATCCAGGCGCCATTTTTTAACAGCACCCGAACAGCCATCGACTCTTCCACTCTGCTCGTTTACTGTCTCCCGCACCCAAACCCCCAGTCCTGGTATGGTCTCACCCCTCCCTCTGTGCCCAGCCATGGCATGGCATGTATGACAGGCAGCTGATATCTTTCAGAGATGGTGTGAAAAGAATGTGAAAGTGATAGGAAGAATTCTACTTTGCCAGGTGTACAGTGCACAGCCGTGAAACAGACCCTCCTAAATTCCCGCTGGTGGAAGAAAAGGATCCAGGCTTTTAAAGAGCATTCGTGTGATGCAAATGGGGTTCCTGACATAGATCAGCGGGACATTCAACCCACCATGAAAGTTGGGAGAAGAAGATTCCAAACTAATTTCACCATGTCGGGAAACTGATTTTTCGTCCCCACTGCCCCCCACACCCCAGCAAATTTTGCGTCCCCACTGGTCACTATTTCTCCTGCTGAAGGGAGTGGAAAAGTCCACCCTAGCTTTTATTCCAAATCAATTTGATTAATTGGATTTAAGTTCTGTGGCTGTGGGGTTTCAACTCACCTCTCTCGATCATTAATTGCAGGCCTTTGGCCTAAACCGCTACGTTGTCAAACCAATTATTGAAAGAAGAATGCCCTGATTTCTTGCCTGTTGTAACCTACACGAGACCCAGGGGGCCTGGCCGATTAGGCTCCCTGTGAGTCTCGTGAAATACGAGCAACCCCGCTGAGGGGGCGGGGCTCCCTCACCAGCAGGGGAGCAAATCAGAACATAAAAATCCCTGCCCAAGAGTGTGCAGGTAGTCCCTCCTGGGACCAGTGTACATAGACTTTTCGTTCTATGTCAATAAACGTTTTGTTTCCTTATGCTCCTGTTTGGCCACTTCTCTGACCACAAACCCAACCTTTAAAAATGACTGCCCAGATTTTCAGTCCGGGATCTTGCCAGGTTACGAGCTGGACTTAGTATCATGATATTGGGTGGTGTTGTAATATTGGGTGCATGCCATTGGAATGTAAAGGTGCTTGGCAGAGCAAAGGCTAATGTGAGACTGGAAGGTGGCACAGCCCCCGGTAGGATGCACAGAGTCACATGGTAATAGACTCTAAGAGAACAGTCTGGAGAAGAACTCTGTAAGTAGGCAGCCAGCCTGCATGGTGAACAGCACCATGAATGAACTGTAATTAGTTCCCTAAAAGCCAACCACTGATCTGCAAAAAGCTGAGGGAGTTGGAAACTCTTTCGTATGAAGTAGTTGTGGCAGTTGCCGGGGAACCTTGAAGGAAGACATTGAGGTAGCCACAATCCACCCGGGCGTTGATTGAGTGGAAGGGGCTCTGGTTGACAGACATGTACCGATATTGAATTGGCGCATTTATGGCAACATGGATGCAATAAATAATATCCTGTATATGAGGTAAGGCTGCAAATTGGGCAAAGGCATTGACTCTCTGCATCAGAGTTCCAAATCTAAAATTAATGTCATCTCCACACAAGAAAACGGCTTTAATTACAGCCTTAAGCTACTGACTGGGATATACCAGATAGGTTTCCTGATGAGTCCTGGAAAGATCCTGAGGTAGAGAAGGTGAGAGCCATGGCTACTTTCACAGAAAATGGAAGGGAAAGGGGAATGGCTCATGTTGCAGCTGGACCAAGTGAAATATGCCACCTCACAGCACAGTCTCAGTTGCCCTAGGCACTGGTGCTCTATCATATTGAGGTAATGTGTCAAAGGTCTGTACACAGGGTAGCACCTAGTTGTTCTATCTCCCCTCCTCCAACTTTCTGCTGCACATGCAGCAGCCTCTTCCTCCTGCCAGTCACGGTGAGCAGGCAGAAACCAGAGGGAGGGCAGTAGATCTGCATTGGTGGCTGGATAAGCTGAGGGCGTTGTAAACTCCTTCATATGAAGCAGGTGTGTGGCACTTGCCAGGGAAGCTTTCACACATCATGAAGGAAGACATTGTTGTTGCCACAAACCACTGGGACATTGACTATGGCTCCTATGTGCGAGAGTGGCATGCCCACCTTCTATCTTCCTCCACATGAAGCGCTGTGTGCCCTTCTCAAAAAGAAAATTATTCTGCCACAAGTTGGTAGAGGCAAATAGCCAAGCGAGACCGGGAGCCCCATGCTCCTTCCCCCTTGGGTTCAGGGAAGACAATAGTTGGAATTGATATTATGCCACTTCTGGGACTGTGAATAAAAATTTTAATCAAATTCTACAGGCCTTCCAAACAAATATACCCAAGTTCAGACCTGCCCTTACCAGGTCTTTTCTGCATACTTTAGGTTCCACACTCCTAGGTTACCGAAATCCAACTGGTGTGGAGACAATTGATGATTTAAATGCCCACCCATAAAACATGCATGCATGAAGTTCCCCCATTCCTGCCCTAGCGAAAATGGGAATTGCCATGTTTCGGGACAAGATATACAATTTTTGAGCATTCTGCCATTTTCGCCAGTCTGGTGTGGTGAAAATCTGGGCCATAGTGTTTATGCCTCGTGTGAATGTGATACAAAAGTTACATTGAAAAAGTGCAGATACATCACTGAACAGAGGGCTTGTTCTCTCACAATGCACTATTTATATTTCATTTGAAGTGGTTTGCCTGTCTTCGGTTTGCTAATACTAGACTGGGCATTTGGATATTTCTGTTCATAGTTTCTTTGCAGCTGAGGCTCAGCACTACATTTTTAACACATCCATTTAATTTTTGTTTTATCTATACTTTACCCCATCTTATCTTTTGAACTCCAACCAGTGCCATTTTTTGAATTCATACGTGGGATTTGAGCGTCACTGGCAAGGCCAGCACTAATTGCCCTTCCCTAATGCCCTTAAAAAGGTGGTGGTAAGCCACTTTCTTTAATCATTGCAATCTTTAATGTAGGTACGGCCACAGTACTGTTACGAGGGGAGTTCCAGGATTTTGGCCCAGCGATAGTGAAGCAGCAGCAATATCCAGGTGTAAAAGTCCAGATTTGGAAGGTACTGTCGAATGAAGCTTGGAAAAATGTGGCAGTACTCCATTGCTGGGTGGTGGAGGAAGTGAGTGTTTAATGTGGTGGATAGGGTTCAAGTCAAGCGGGCTGCCTTGTCCTGGATGGTGTTCATCTTCTTGAATGTTGTTGGGGCTGTACTCATCCAGGCAAGTGGAGACTCGTAATCGACTGACTTTTTTCTAATTCCTCTCATCTTCTGAATGATTTTTCCTCTTCCCCTGAACTAGCATGTTGTCCATGCCAATGCACATTTGCTGATCATTGCCCCATTGAATTCCACAGGGATGGGGAAGGTGCCACCATCTTGCAACAGAAGAGTTACTATGAGGAACACTGGCTAAAAAATAAAACAAGCTGTGCTTGTAGGGAGTGGTTATTGAAGTATGCATTGTAGTGGAGCTGGCTAATACAACATAAGAGAGCTAGGATTTCTTGGTCCTGCCTTTTGGGGAATCAGAAATTCCCATTGAAAGTCAATGGATGTTTTTCAGGGTCGCCAAATTTTCCATCCTGTCCAGGAGACGAGTTGGATATTCCTTCTCTTCGCCATAGGAAAATTAAGTGCTGTTATTCTCCTGGAACATGATGTGGAAATGCCGGCTATAGGCTGGGGTGGTCACAGTAAGAAGTCTCACAGCACCAGGTTAAAGTCCAACAGGTTTGTTTGGAATCACTAGCTTTCGGAGCGCAGCTCCTTCATCAGGAACATATCAGCAGACTGGAGTGAGTGAGTGCCCGAGAACTAAAACTGTCCAGAAATACGACTATCTATAGCCTGTGCTTTCATCTAGAAAGACACTTCACTGGGATGACACGGTGACACAGAAGTGGCACGGTGGTTAGTACTGTTTCCTCACAGTGCCAGGGACTCGGGTTCGATTCTGGCCTTGGGTGACTATCTGTGCGGAGTCTGCACGTTCTCCTTGTGTCTGCGTGGTTTTCCTCTGGTTTCCTCCCACAGTCCAAAGATGTGCAGGTTAGGTGGATTGGCCATGGACAATGTGTGGTGTTACAGGAATAGGGTGGGGAATGGGCACAGGTAGAGTGCTCTTTCAGAGGGTCAGTGAAGACTCGATGGGCCGAATGCACTGGAGGGATTCAATGAAAAATGCAGCCCCACCAAATTTTCCCACATGGACTGAAATCGTAAACATGTTTATGATGTCATTACACAAGCACACAGGAGAAATTTGACCTTGGTAGTTCCATTATGTTGGGGACACTCGAGTTGTACATTTATTTTTTGATTTTTCACAGGACATAAGCATTGCTGGCTCAGCCATATTTTATTGCCCACCCCTAAGTACCCTTCAGAAGGTGGTGGTGAGCCGCCTTCATTTACGGCTACAGTCCATGTGGTATAGGTGGATCAACAGTGCTGTTAGGGAGCGAAATCCTGCATTTTTGACCCAGCAACGGAGATAGAATAGCGTTATATTTCCAAGTCAGGATGGTGTGTGGCCTGGAGGGGAACTTGCAGACGGTGGTGTTCCCATGCACTTGCTACTCTTGTCCTTCTAAGTGGTAGTGGTCACAGGTTTGGAAGGTGTTGCAGAAGCCTACGAGAGCTGTTGCATCCTATACATGGTACACGCTGCTGCCACTGTAAGTGGGTGGTGGAAGTAATGGAATTTGGAGTTGGTGGATGGGGGGGCCAATCTAGCGGGCTGCTTTGTTCTGGATGATATGGAGCTTCTTGAGTGTTGATGGAGCTGCACTCATCCAGCCAAGTGCAGAGTTTTCCATCAAACTTTGGACATGTACCTTATAAATGGTGGACAGGATTTGGGGAGTCAGGAGGTGAGTTACTCTGCAGAATTCCCAGCCTCTGTCCTGCTCTTGTAGCTACAGTATTTATATGTATGGTCCAGTTCCGTTTCTGGTCAATGGTAGCCATCAGCATGTTGATAGTGGAGGAGTCAGCGATGGAATGTCATTGAATACCAAGGGTAGATGGTTGGATTCTTTCTTGGAGTTGGTCATTGTCTGATATTTATTTATGTTACTTGCCACTTTTAAGCCCAAGCTTGAATGTTGAATATGCGGCATTTGGGCATGGATAGTTTCAGTATCTGAGGAGTCATGCATAGTTCTGAACATTGTGCAATCATTAGTGAAATCTGACCTTAGAGCGAAGGGCATTGATATGTAGAGGAGGGGGGTTATTTCAAATAGTACCAAATTCTGTTTCCCTTTTTATAAGCGGTGGTGTATTTCCCCAACACCCCAGTATTTTGTGTGATCCAGTTTCCTTGCAATAACTCCACAGCACACCCAAGAACTCAAAGGGTTTGTTTATTTTCACACTCTCAAAGCACAGGAGGAGGGTCGCAACAACACTTTCACACTCAGGCAGTTAAGAGAGGGATAGGGAAAAGATAGATTTACAGTACTGAGACCACAGAGAAAATAAACATTGGTTCACATAAATTCTAGAATCCAGAACCAAAGTCCAATGAGGTATTCCTTCACAGAATTTGGTGGGCTAAAAACCGATGCTGTGTAATTCACTTTCCTGATGGTGCTCACTTCATACGATGAGATAAGCATGCAGAGATGAATCAACCTTGTGGGCAGTGGTACATAACTTCCAGCAGAAGCAGGGTAAATGGAGTTCGGTGTCCAAGTTGGGCCAGAGCTCCTTCTGTGTGGCCTGCTAGTCAATGTTAAATGGCAGACTGAGCTATGCAAATTAACAAGGCACTTTATAATTTGTTCAACAAGCCAGAAGCTTGGGTCACGTGACATTACTGCACCGCAAGGTCTTCAAAAATGATGTTTATCCAGGGTCTGGAATTTGGTTTGGTCTTCGGGAGTGTGAATATGAATCAAAAGGAGTGTTTGAGAGGCCATTGTCTTAGTAAACGTTCCATCTCCACTGGCAAGCCTGAGTAATCAAGTACAAAAGGTCTTCAATGCAACCTTCTTCGAAATTGGGCTGTGCAGTTTCCTGGTGATTGTTAATAGGTCTTCAAAAATAACATAGATACATAGTTGTATAGAAGATAGGAGCAGGAAGAGGCCTTTTGGCTCTTCGAGCCTGCTCCGCCATTCATCATGATCATGGCTGATCATCCAACTCAATAGCCTAATCCTGCTTTCTCCCCATAGCCTTTGATCCCATTCTCCCCAAGTGCTATATCCAGCCGCCTCTTGAATATATTCAAAGTTTTAGCATCAACTACTTCCTGTGGTAATGAATTCCACAGGCTCACCCCTCTTTGTGTGAAGAAATGTCTCCTTATCTCTGTCCGAAATGGTTTACCCTGAATCCTTAGACTGTGACCCCTGGTTCTGGACACACCCACCATTGGGAACATCTTCCCTGCATCTACCCTGTCTAGTCCTGTTAGAATTTTATAAATAATGAAGTGTAAGACTTCTGAAACTACAAGGTAGTTTAGCACAGTGGGCTAAACAGCTGGCTTGTAAAGCAGAACAAGGCCAGCAGCGTGGGTTCAATTCCCGTACAGGTGCCGGAATGTGGCGATTAGGGACTTTTTGAAGCCTACTTATGACAATAAGTGATTTTCATTTCATCACAGACAAAAACTCACAGAGGATCAGCCATCTTAATTGTGTTTGTTTAGCCTAGGTCCAGTTTTAAATGAAGAAATAGGCATGAGGATATAATTTTTATAAACTATGCAGTGTGAATCTCTGTTCCATCAAATCTTTGATGAAGCAGCTGAGGATGATCAGGCCCAGGCAACTGTTCTGAGAAACTCCTCAAATGATGTCCTGGGACTGAAATAATTGACCTCCAACAACCATAACCATCTTCCTCTGTGCTGGGTCCAGTGGAGAGATTTCCCCCTGACTCCTATTGATTCCAATTTTGCTGGGGCTCCTTGAGGCCATACTCGTTCAAGTGCTGCCTTGGTGTCAAGGGCAGTCACTCTCACTTCACCTCTTGAGTTGAACTCTTTAGTCCATGTTTGAGCAAAGGTGGTAATGAGATTGGGAGCTGAGTGGACCTAGCAGGTTGTTTCTGAGTAAGTGCCATTTGATTTGTCCACAACCCCTTCCATCACTTTACTGTTGAACAAGGATAAACTAATGGGGCAGCCATTGGCCAAGTTGGATTTTTGTGGACAAGATACATGGGCAATGGTCCACAATGCTTGGTAGATGCTAGTGTTTTAGCTGTGCTGGAACAGAGTGGCTAATTGGGAGGAGAATAGATATTGGAGGAGAATCACCACAAGACAGTGTCCCAGGATTTCACCAAGTCAGGTTGACTTGGGAGTCCTTTAAAAAGGGCAAATGGGTCCCAATCAAGATTCCCGACAATTCCCTGGCTGCACAATTTTCAGGTTTACCTTTAAAGGATGCTGGCTGCTTCTAGTCAGAAGCCTGTATCCAACACATCCAACCGAGCTAGCTCCATTGCAGAGATGCGTATCTCCTACTTCTCTGCAATATTCATGGATTTGGGCCAGGTTTTTATTTTATTCTTTTGAAAATATTTTTATTCAAGGCATTTTCATGTATACAAAACAAACAACAAAACCATTCAGTAAACAACCAACACCTGCTCCCCTGACGTCAACCCCTCCTCACATCCTGTCTTCCCCATTGTAACCCCCTTACCCCCACAACCCCCCCCCCCCCCCACCCCCAACCGCCCCTCCCTTTTCTGAACCTCAAATCTCCTTAAAGAAATCAATAAGTGGCTTCCACCTCTGGGTGAACCCCTGAAAACAAACTTGACCTTCTCCAGCCTCAGGAATTCTGCCCCAGGCAGAATTACCCCCTAGGCACCTACACTCCCCCTTTCGGCGGCTCCGAGTCCCGCAACCCAAGCAAAATCCGTCTCTGGGCTATCAAGGAGGCGAAGGTCAAAACATCGGCCTCCCTCACCCCCAGCACTCTCAGGTCTTCCCTTTGGACTCAGAACCACCTCCAGCACCTCGCACATAACGTCTGAGAAGCCCTGCCAGAACGCCCTCAGTCTCGGACACACCCAAAACATGTGGACATGATTCGGGGCATCCCATGTACCACCCACAACTATCCCATGCCCCCTCAAAGAACCTACTCATCCTCGCCACCATAATATGAGCCCTATGCACCACCTTAAACTGGATGAGGCTTAACCTTGCACATGATGAGGAGGCGATCACACTCCAAAAGGTCGATCACACTCCACAAGGTCCCTGCCCACGTCTCAAACCCACCTCCCCTCCCAACTCCTCCTCCCATTTTCTCTTAATATTCCCCATCAGGGCTCCCTGCCACTCCATCAACTCCTTATAGACATCCGACATTTTTCCCTCTCCTATTTCGTCCTCCGACAGCACCTTGTCCTGCAACCCCAGGGATGGCAGCCCAGGAAAGGATGGCACCTCTCTCGTTGCAAAGTCCTGAATCTGCAGGTACCTAAAAAGCCATTCCTCCTGGGCAATTCATACACTTCCTCCAGGTCCTCTAGCCCCGCTAACTTGCCCCCAGTAAACAAGTCGCCAAAGCGCTCAATCCCTGCCACCACCCGCTAAACCTCTCATCCAGCCCCCCGCCAGCGCAAACCTATGATTATTACAGATCCGTGCCCACACCGAGGCAACCTCCAGCCCCAGATGCTGCCTCCACTGCCCCCACACCCTTCGGGCTGAAACCACCACTGATCTCGCAGAGTACGTGGCTGACAAAAATGGTAAAGGCGCCAACAACAAAGCCCTCAAACACATATAATTGCATGATGTCATCTCTACCCACCCACATACCGACCCCTCCCCCACAGCCCATTTCTTTAGATAGCAATGTTGGCCGCCCAATAATCATGTTCGGCAGCACCAGCCCCCCTCCCTCGTTCCCGCCACCAGAAAGCCCGAGTACCCGCAGGGTCTTCCCAGTCCACACAAACCCAGTGATCAACTCATTAACCTTCCTAAAAAATGACTTGGGAACAGAGATTGGAAAGCTCTGAAATATAAATAGATAGCTCGGCAGCACCGTAATTTTCACTGTCAGCACCCGCCCTGCCAGCGACAGCGGAAGCACATCCCACCTCTTAAAGTCCACCTTCATCTGCTCCACCAGCAAGAGCCAAGTTCAGTTTATGCGACTGCGCCCAACTCCGTGGCACCTGGTTACCCAAATACCTAATTTCGCCCCCATCACCCTAAACGGCCACACACACCGCATTCTCCGCACCTTCAATGCCTTCAGGCATCCCAACAATCCTTACGTTTTGCCTACTGGAGCGATTCTACAGAACCTCTGCCTTCTCACTCAGCCTCTTCTGGCTCTCCCGCAATCATTCCCACCTCCGCTACAAACAAGGCCAACTGCTCCTCGTGCTCCCCAACGCCTCCTCCACTTTCTGGATCGCCAGGCCCTGGGACTCCAGCCTGTACACCACACGTCCCATCTCAGACCTCAGCGGTTCCACCACATTGGCAAGGTCTTCCAGAGCCTCTTTCCTCTGTTGCCGAAACTTAATATTCAGGAACATTACCAACTGCTCCGTTGACCACTGGGCAGAACGTGCCCCCTTGTCCTCTCCTGATCCCACTGCTCTTTCTTTCTTGCATCATTCCTTGTCCATGGAACCATTCACCAGTCACACACCAGAGGAGTATTATATTCCCCAGGCACTCCTGTACATTTTGCCCTCAAGTAAGTTGTCCTTCGGGCAGGGAAAAGACCGAAAAAATCCGCCTTGAGGGGGAGCCACCAAATGTGCGGCGAGTCACTCCAAGGCCACCAGCGGAAGTCTTGGGCCAGTGTGAAGTAGGATGTATAACAAAAGCTTTGAAAAAATCTAATCCTTTGATTACTTTCCCCTATGATTGAAAAAACAATCTGGAGTACAAACTAATAAGAATGACAATCATCCAGACCTTTTGAAGTTTCACAATCCACAAACCACAAACACTTGAAGCCGATTGATGGCAGAGATCAGAAAATTTGACCTTTCAATCGAAAGCTTGGCTGAATGTTTAAGGTCTGTCTTAAAGCAGGAGAGAGAGACAGAAAGGTATAGAAAAGGAGTTACAGATGTCTAGGGCATAGACAACTGAAAGTCCAGCTGTTATTGGTGGAGCAATTAAAATCAGAAGTGGAGAAGTCCATAGATCTTTGGGTAGCACAGTGGCACAATGGTTAGCACAGTTGCTTCACAGATCCAGGGTCCCAGGTTCGATTCCCGGCTTGGGTCACTGTCTGTGCAGAGTCTGCACATTCTTGCCGTGTCTGCGTGGGTTTCCTCCGGGTGCTCCGATTTCCTCCCACAGTCCAAAGATGTGCAGGTTAGGTGGATTGGCCATGCTAAATTGCTCTTAGTGTCCAAAAAGGTTAGCTGGGATTACGGGGAAAGAGTGGAGGTGTGGGGATAGGGTGGAGGTATGGGCTTAGGTCGGGTGCTCTTTCCAAGGGCCGGTGCAGACCCGATGGGCCGAATGGCCTCCTTCTGCACAGAGGTTCTGTAGATCTCGGATCTCGGACTGTCGTAGAGCTGGAGGAGGTTACAGAGATATGAAGGTTAAGGCAACGGAGGAATTTGCAAATACGGAGTCAAATTTAAGAATTAAAACATTGCTGGGCCAAGGCCAATGTGGGTCAGCTAGCACAGTGTTGACTGATGCATCAGTAGGATACAGCAGCAGAATTTTGGATGAGCTCAGGTTTATGGAGAGTTGCAGATGGTGGGCCAGCAGATGAGTGTGGGATTATTTAAGTCTAAATGTAACAAAGGGCTTCCTCAGGGTTTGAAAGGTGTGATATAAAGTTCTATCTTTCTTAACGTACCGTGAAGATCTTAATAATCTCAGAAAGCATTGCAAGCACTGTGATACTTGCTAGGTTTAAATTTGCTTCGGTGGTGGAATTCAGAGCAAGGGATGCCAGGAAAGTACGAAAAAGTCATGATACCAGGATCAGTGATTGGACCACACACCCAGCCGTGCACATTTGGGAATCAGATGCTACCACTAACAACTGAAAGCTCCATATTTGCTCCTGCAGCCTGCTTCAGGATGTTACCCCACCCAATGAGAGTCAAACCTATCAATTAGCTGACTTCCAAGTAGGGATTCTGTCAGAATAACGGGTGCACAGTGGAGTCAAAACTTGACCGAAATTCCCCCCTTCCCCTTTCAAAAAACTCACCCTGTCAATATTGGGGCTAATCTTTCAGGTTGATGGTCTTTCAGCAGAAAATAAAATCAGCATCCACGTTCTAACAGTGAAGGATCTGAAAAGTTATCTCTGTTTCTCTCTCAGATATTGCATGGTCTGTTGAGTATTTCCAGTATTTTCTGTTTTTATATGAAAATGTTACTGAAGAATCGCAAGTTGGTTCAATCAAGAATATCAACCAAGTCGATCAGATAAAGGGCAGGCTGGTTTGAGCAAGTGCAAGGTTTACTGTTTTAGATAAAACACGATGTGGAGATGCCGGCATTGGACTGGGGTGAGCCCAGTAAGAAGTCTTACAACACCAGGTTAAAGTCCAACAGGTTTGTTTCAAATCACTAGTTTTTGGAGCGCAGCTCCTTCCTCAGGTGAATCTGAGGAAGGAGCAGCGCTCCGAAAGCTAGTGATTTAAACAAACCTGTTGGACTTTAACCTGGTGTTGTAAGACTTCTTACTTAGACAAGACAAAAATAGGCACACGTTTTGTTCGCTGCACACATACATGTTTGAATCTAACGCTTATTTAACATTTGCAGTGACTGTATCCTTGAGGATGTGAAAGTACATATAATATTGTGGCATGACATTCCAATTTTACCAAATTAAACATATTCATGGTGTTATAACATTAATTCTTTCTTTTGATATTTTTCTGAGGTAAACTTCTCCACCACACCCTTCCAGCCCTCAACACAAAAATCACAAAAAGGAAAGCATTTTTTGCAAAACACATAGCAATTAACATGAAGCTGAATATAGATTATGCTGGCAAAATACTGCAACAATTTTAAAGAAATTTAAATCTGTGGTTCTTGCATTATGCTAGCTAAGAAAAAGCTGTCCGCTGTGACTCAGTGGTGACAAGTCAGATAGTTGTGGGCTCAAACTTCACTTTACACAATTGAGCACATAATCTACATTCATATTCCAGTTCAGCTCAGAGAATGTGGGGTGGATTCTCTGCTACCTGCCACCGATGGCGAAGTTCCGGATGCGGTGGAGAATCGTACGTCTGGCAAAAAAATGGGTGTGCTGATCCCATTCCGATGCTCCAGTCCCCCAACTGCAGGGACAGTGAGGTACATGCCCCAGGCCAGCGGGACAATGCAGATGGGTCATTTGAACCTATTTGCATCCGATTAGCAGGCTGGACAACCGACTCTCCATGCCATTGGTACAAGTATCTTTCAGCATGGCCCTGGCAAGGTGGACCTCGCAATGGGTCAAGTGGTGTAAGTATGTAACGTAGGTGGCCCCAACGTCCATCGGAGGGCCCCCTCCTCTCCACCACAACACAAATCCTGTCGCCTCAGCCCCACCCATCAGACCCCACCCACCCATCGGAACCCTCCATCAGAGACCCCTCATCATGGACTGCCATCAGACTCCCTCCATCAGAGACCCCCATCAGAGAACCCTGTCAGACCCCATCAGGACCCCCATAAGACCCCATCAGCCCTATCAGAGATGCCCATCAGATCCGCCCATCAGATCCCCCTGACCAGAGCCCCCATTAGACCTCCCAATCAGACCACTCCATCAGACCCCCCCATAAGAGCCCTCAGCAGAGAACCCCATCAGACCCTGTTGGGGGGTTTCTGATGTGAAGGTCTGATGAGTGGATCTGATGAGGGGTCTCTGATGGGGGTCTGGTCGGGTTGTCAGTGGCGGTGTCGGGTCACCCTCATGGTTGCATGCTTTGGGGGGGGGGGCTGAAATTCCTGCGATGGTGGAAGGATACCCTTGTCAGCAGGGGGGATTTGCATTGTGCGAGGGAGAGGGGACTAGTCACCGGACCTCGGTATCGGGTCGCCCACTCAAGATGGCAGCCTAATAGCGGGGTTTCAAATGGAATGGAATTTTGCATGGCCAGGGAGAGTGAATCACTCCAGGGCACCACTCCGAGCACCAGCGCAGACCAGCAGGGGAACATAGTCTGCCAAGTGTTGCACCCTGCCATCTTACAGGGAAGAACATAGGAGAATCCTGCCAAGTGTTGCACCCTGCCATCTTACAGGGAAGAACGTAGGAGAATCCTGCCAAGTGTTGCACCCTGCCATCTTACAGGTAAGAACGTAGGAGAATCCTGCCAAGTGTTACACCCTGCCATCTTACAGGTAAGAACGTAGGAGAATCCTGCCAAGTGTTACACCCTGCCATCTTACAGGTAAGATGTTAAACCAAGTTGTGTTTACCTCTCATATGGATGTCGGTCCCATTGTGCTACTGGATGTTACCCTGAAGGCCGGCAAAATAATATATTAAGTTCCTGGACCAGACCCCAACCTTTGTTAGGACACAGGACAAGCACCCCAATCGCCCATTTAAAATGTGTAGAACTGTGAGGAAAGAATATTTCATTCCAGGAGTGACTCCACTGACCAATGGGTATCTTTTATATTAAAACAAACTTTATTCTTAACACAGGATTAAACACATTAACCTCACAGAAAATAGCTTACAATTAACAGTTAAACAATTCTTAGCAATAAGAGGAAACACTTTAACTTCTAACTGATACCTTCTCTATCTCCAATTAAGCAAACCTCATCACAGGTCAAAAACCACTTATAAATAAAGTTAACAAACACAAAGTCACTTACTGTATACTTGAATAGAGATTTTTGGAAATACTGCTTCAAGAGAAAGAGAAGCTCTTTCAGACACCAGCTGCAAGTCTTGCTGTCTTTGGAAGACTAAAACTAAACTGCCTGCTACAGGCCTGGCTCCTCCAATTATGACATGATCTTTATCCCATTCAGATTCCCTGACCTGCTTACCGAAGTCTAAACAAAATGTCTCAAATTATATCATCTCCAGGGAACCTGCTTTCTATGAATAAAAGTCAATTAAGCCTCTCTTTGTAAACACATATATGGTTGGAATAAATTATCTCACTTTTGTGACATTCTGATCTTGTGAAAGGTGCTACATAAATGTAGGTTGCTTTTTCATCATCAATAATAGTCACTGGACTGAGAGATTTAGAAGTTTTACAACCAAGCCAAGTCCCATTGCTGTTTCTTACACAAACAAACTATCCGGTTCAATCAGATTTCCTAACCTCACTTGAAAACTCAGTTGTTACGGGATCAAATCCTAAGTGGACCTGATAACGAATTAACAAAGTTACAGGAGCAATCATTGCTCAATACTCTGCCAGGCCATAAATGGCAATTCATTTCCAAACGTGGAGCCTGTCACCTCCCCCTCCATTCTGCTCCCATCTGCTCATACATAAAAAATGACACATTTTTTTGCATAAAATAATATATGCACATAGAACATAGAAAATACAGCACAGAACAGGCCCTTCGGCCCACGATGTTGTGCCAAACGTTTGTCCTAGATTAAGAACAAATTAATCTACACCCCATCATTCTACCGTATGTCATAATATACACCAGTAACACTGATGGACACACAGCAAGACCAACCAGCACACACAACACCGCAGCCAATCACCAGTTAGAGCACACTCACTATAAAGACAGGGGGCATCAGAGTTCCCGCTCATTTGGGATGCAGACTCCTAGAAGGACAGAGCTTACATCTTACGGCACAGATCTTCACCATGTGCTGAGTGCATAGTTAACCCACAGTGAAAGTATGTTCAACAGTTTCTAACTTGATAAAATAGTGTTGCACTATTTTAAGTGTTGGTGGCCTGTATGTGTTCCACGGATCCAGAGCACCCAACACATCATGATACCAGTAGTTGAGGGATATTAGAACTTCTTAGACCTACCTGCAAGTGATCTTCCACCAGCATACAGTCATCCTGCAAAATGGACAGCGTCCGTCCGCCGCCGCCGCTCCGCATCACCGGTAACCTGGGGGCCAACTGGAAGATATTCAAACAACGCTTCCAGCTCTACCTTGAAGCCACAGACCGGGAGGATGCCTCAGATACCAGGAAGATCGGTCTCTTCCTATCCACATCCGGGGAACATGCCATCCACATTTTCAATTCTCTCACCTTTGCTGATGATGAAGATAAATCAAAATTCAAGACGGTCCTCCTCAAGTTTGACACTCACTGCAACATAGAGGTGAATGAAAGTTTCGAGCGCTATGTATTCCAACAGCGTTTGCAGGGTAAGGGTGAAACTTTCCAGTCCTTTCTCACCCACCTCCGCATCCTTGCGCAGTCCTGTAATTACGGGCCCACCTCCGACTCAATGATACATGACCAGATCATTTTCGGACCCCCTACGCCAGCAGTTCCTCACGGTAAAGCAGCTCACCCTAGCAACTGCCATCGAGACCTGCGTGCTACACGAACACGCCACTAGTCGGTATTCCCACATCCAAGCGGCTGAAACAGCGCGGCAAGGTCCCCACGAGGCAGAACGGGTCCAAGCAATCGAGCAACACCAGGTCCTCAGCCTGGGTGAGGGTGGCCTTTTGGCGCACTTTTCGCGGACTCTCACGCTTGCAATTGCAATTGTATAAATTGTTAGTGAGGCCACACCTGGAGTATTGTGTTCAGTTTTGGTCTCCTTACTTGAGAAAGGACATATTGGCACTGGAGGGTGTGCAGAGGAGATTCACTAGGTTAATCCCAGAGCTGAAGGGGTTGGATTACGAGGAGAGGTTGAGTAGACTGGGACTGTACTTGTTGGAATTTAGAAGGATGAGGGGGGATCTTATAGAAACATATAAGATTATGAAGGGAATAGATAGGATAGATGCAGGCAGGTTGTTTCCACTGGCGGGTGAAAGCAGAACTAGGGGGCATAGCCTCAAAATAAGGGGAAGTAGATTTAGGACTGAGTATAGGAGGAACTTCTTCACCCAAAGGGTTGTGAATCTATGGAATTCCTTGCCCAGTGAAGCAGTAGAGGCTCCTTCATTAAATGTTTTTAAGATAAAGATAGATAGTTTTTTGAAGAATAAAGGGATTAAGGGTTTTGGTGTTCGGGCCGGAAAGTAGAGCTGAGTCCACAAAAGATCAGCCATGATCTCATTGAATGGTGGAGCAGGCTCGAGGGGCCAGATGGCCTACTCCTGCTCCTAGTTCTTATGTTGTGCGCACCGAACGAGGGGACGGCGATGCCGACGAACGTACTGCGCAGGCGCACACCACGTATGACCACACCGTGCATGCACGGTGGCGCAGTGAACGTACTGACGCTACAACATGCAGCAACTGTGGCTCCGCCCACTTAAAGCAGCAATGCCCTGCCAAATCCCGACGTTGCCTGAGATGTGGCAAACTTGGCCACTATGCTGCTTTATGCAGATCAGCTCAGCCTGCCAACTCATATCGCTCCAACCAGCCTCACAGGAATGTCCGGGCCATTCAACCCACGGTCACCGAGTCTGATGCGGACCTACTACCCATTATTGATACCGAAGACCCCAAGGCGCCTTTTAGGGGCAGCACGGTAGCATTGTGGATAGCACAATTGCTTCACAGCTCCAGGGTCCCAGGTTCAATTCCGGCTTGGGTCACTGTCTGTGCGGAGTCTGCACATCCTCCCCGTGTGTGCGTGGGTTTCCTCCGGGTGCTCCGGTTTCCTCCCACAGTCCAAAGATGTGCAGGTTAGGTGGATTGGCCATGATAAATTGCCCTTAGTGTCCAAAATTGCCCTTAGTGTTGGGTGGGGTTACTGGGTTATGGGGATAGGGTGGTGGTGTTGACCTTGGGTAGGGTGCTCTTTCCAAGAGCCGGTGCAGACTCGATGGGCCGAGTGGCCTCCTTCTGCACTGTAAATTCTATGATTAGAGTCAGTATCATTACAAAAAACAGGGTGTCCCAGAAGCAAAGAATCCAGCCTCTATCGGTATACAGCATCGATCCAAACGATGAGTGGTGTGCCACGCTGACGGTCAACCAGAATTCGTCGCCCACCTCAGAGACTTAATTTATGAACTTTGCAGACTTATAGACTCTCTGAATTGTTTCGTTGCTTTGTTTGATCGTTTCCCTGGTTTGTATATAGTGTTGATCTCGTTATTCTTGTTGCATACTGCTTCTCTGCACCAGGCACCTTCCCATGTAAATAGCTTCGTTCTCATGTACGTAGTCCTGTAAATATGTCTTCGCACCCCACACGTAGTTAGGAACATTCTCACCATACTTTATTTATTGCCACACACATACATTCTTTTATAAAAGGGGGGATGTCATAATATACACCAGTATATCATGGTGCAGATACACACACACTGATGGACACACAGCAAGACCAATCAACACACACAACACCGCAGCCAATCACCAGTTAGAGCACACTCACTATAAAGACAGGGGGCATCAGAGTTCCCGCTCATTCGGGATGCAGCCTCCTAGAAGGACAGAGCTTACAGCTTACAGCACAGATCTTTACCATGTGCTGCGTGCATAGACTGGTTAGGACAGGCATAGGTCTTTAGTTTAATCTAACATCGTGTTAATCGTGAAAGTATGTTCAACAGTTTCTAACTTAATAAAATAGTGTTGCAGTATTTTAAGTGTTGGTGACCTTTATGTGTTCCACGGATCCAGAGCACCCAACACATCACCGTAATCCATGTACCTATCCAATAGCCGCTTGAAGGTCCCTAATGTTTCTGACTCAACTACTTCCACAGGCAGCGCATTCCATGCCCCCACTACTCTCTGGGTAAAGAACCTACCTCTGACATCCCCCCTATATCTTCTACCATTCACCTTAAATTTATGTCCCCTTGTAATGGTTTGTTCTACCAGGGGAAAACGTCTCTGACACTCTACTCTATCTATTCCTGTGATCATAATATAAACCTCTATCAAGTCTCCCCTCATCCTTCTCCATTCTAATGAGAAAAGGCCTTGCACCCTCAACCTTTCCTCGTAAGACCTACTCTCCATTCCAGGCAACATCCTGGTAAATCTCCTTTGCACCTTTTCCAAAACATCCACATCCTTCCTAAAATGAGGCGACCAGAACTGCACACAGTACTCCAAATGTGGCCTTACCAAGGTTTTGTACGGCTGCATCATCACGTCACGGCTCTTAAATTCAATCCCTCTGCTAATGAATGCCAGCACACCATAGGCCTTCTTCACAGCTCTATCCACTTGAGTGGCAACTTTCAAAGATCTATGAACATAGACCCCAAGATCTCTCTGCTCCTCCACATTGCCAAGAACCCTATACTCTGCATTCATATTTGTCCTTCCAAAATGGACAACCTCACACTTTTCAGGGTTAAACTCCATCTGCCACTTCTCAGCCCAGCTCTGCATCCTATCTATGTCTCTTTGCAGCCGACAACAGCCTTCCTCACTATCCACAACTCCACCAATCTTTGTATCGTCTGCAAATTTACTAACCCACCCTTCAACTCCCTCATCCAAGTCATTAATGAAAATCAAAAACAGCAGAGGACCCAGAAATGATCCCTGCGGTACGCCACTGGTAACTGGGCTCCAGGCTGAATATTTGCCATCCACCACCGCTCTCTGACTTCTATCAGTTAGCCAGTTCGTTATCCAACTGGCCAAATTTCCCAGTATCCCATGCCCCCTTACTTTCTGCATAAGCCTACCATGGGGAACCTTATCAAATGCCTTACTAAAATCCATGTACACTACGTCCACTGCTTTATCTTCATCCACGTGCTTGGTCACCTCCTCAAGGAATTCAATAAGACTTGTGCGGCAAGACCTACCCCTCACAAATCCGTGCTGACTATCCCTAATCAAGCAGTGTCTTTCCAGATGCTCAGAAATCCTATCCCTCAGTACCCTTTCCATTACTTTGCCTACCACCGAAGTAAGACTAACTGGCCTGTAATTCCCAGGGTTATTCCTAATCCTACATGTCAACGGAATCACATTATTAGAAAGTGGAGAGGTGCCTCTTCTTCGGCTTATGTACTCTTCTGGAGTGCAGCCAATTGCAGATGTACATTTCTTCCTCCAAAGTGCAAACCAACCTACCTCTGGTAAACCCACCGTATTGTAAACATGCAAAAATACAGGTTTCAAAGGTACCACTGAGTTTTAAAGCTCAACAGCATTAGAGGAGCCAGCTGCTCAAAAAGGAAGGATTAAAAAACAGAAAACCACGTGGACACTGTTCATGTAAAGCGGATGAAAGATCATGTAAAATATAAATGCAACACCAACAGCTTGAGGCAGTGTGTTTAGTGGTAACGCCACCTTTTTGCATGTCATGCTGTCTTAGACTTTATCTAACATCAAGGATTTACTGTTTGCAAGCTAAAATTACTTTTCACAGTCAAAACGCCTGCTACTCTGCAGATAATTGTGGAGATGCAGCAAAAGAAAGCACACACACAGCAGCACTAAGCGAGGCTCACTAGTTTAGTGACTAGCTGTAAATAATAGATTGATTTGGGGAAGTCTGCAAAGGAGGAAGGGGAAAACTTAGAGATATAATACAAATTCAATTTTTGTAAAAACAAAATTTTGAAGATATTTGGTAATTTTCCTCAAGTTCAACATACTGTACCTTTAATTTTGAAGTCACTGATGAATCATTGAAAATAGTCAACAGTATTGAAATGGGCTATGTCTATTTAACATGATCCCCACATTGATCTAGTCAGTTAAAGCACAGCCTGCTATAAAACTAAGCCAAATAAACCAGGATATTGCAGGTTTGATTATCTTGGCAGATCTCAACAATTCCAAGATGAGGAACGAGAAAGTCAGCCAGCATTTGCATTGCTGATTGCTGTCTAGAAAGTCAGATGGCAGTAGACCATAAGACCGCAAGACATAGGAGCGGAATTAGACCACTTGGCCCATCGAGTCTGCTCCGCCATTCAATCATGGCTGATATTTTTCTCATGCCCATTCTCCTGCCTTCTCCCCATAACCCCTGATCCCCTTATTGATCAAGAACCTATCTATCTCTGTCTTAAAGACACACAGTGATTGGGCCTCCACAGCCTTCTGTGGCAAAGAGTTCCACAGATCACCACCCTCTGGCTGAAGAAATTCCTCCTCATCTCAGTTTTAAAGGATCGTCCCTTCAGTCTGAGGTTGTGCCCGCTGGTTCTAGTTTTTCCTACTAATGGAAACATCCTCTCCACATCCACTCTATCCAGGCTTCGCACTATCCTGTAAGTCTCAATAAGATTGCCCCCTCATCCTTCTAAACTCCGAGTACAGACCCAGAGTCCTCAGCCGCTCCTCATACGACAAGCTCTTCATTCCAGGGATCATTCTTGTGAACCTCCTCTGTACCCTTTCCCAGGCCAGCACATCCTTCCTTAGATACGGGGCCCAAAACTGTTCACAATACGCTAAATGGGGTCTGACCAGAGCCTTATATAGCCTCAGAGGTACATCCCTGCTCTTGTATTCTAGCCCTCTCGACATGAATACTAATGCCTTCCTAACTGCCGACTCAACCTGCACATTAACCTTAAGAGAATCTTGAACAAGGATTCCTAAGTCCCTTTGTGCTTCTGATTTCCTAAGCATTCCCCCATTTCAAAAATAGTCTATGCCTCCATTCCTCCTTCCAAAATGTAGAACCTCACAAGTTTTCAAATTGTATTCCATTTGCCACTTCTATGCCCACTCTCCTAGCCTGTCCAAATCCTTCTGCAGCCCCCCTGCTTCCTCAATACTATCTGTCCCTCTGGTTTGCTCTCCGCTACAGTGCACTCCATGATCCAAATAACCACATATTGATAGGTGGACAAGTGAAATATTAGATGGCTGTTGTCAGTTTACTGCCACCTCTGTCAGCACTTACAAGGATAGAGCGAAGAAGTCTAAGGCAGGTGGATGCTTAAATAGAACAAAGTAACAGCTTTATCACCGAGTGGTGTTTACTTTACCTTCAAACGTATCGATAAAATAATCACTAAAATACTCCGAGAAGGAAACCAGAACATTTTGAGCCTATAATGGAAGAACAGGATTTTGAAATTATTCATGGAGTTCATACCAACAATCAATATCATATCTAGATCAAGCCCTGAATTATGCAAGTTTTAAAAACTAAAATAAGGAAATTGCTTTCTGCTTCCGTAAGGCTTCTCAAAACCAGTTCCAGAAGCGGAATCAGTGATTACTGTATAAACAAAAATGTTCAGGGATGAGTAAGATAAAAAGGTGCTCAAGTTAAATGCAATTCCCTGTAACTGATTCTGAAAAGTGCACCTTATTGATGGTGACATATGCTTTTCAAAAGTACAATTCACATCAAACCATTTAAGGTATTCCAGTAGAATATTTGGTAAAGATTAGACTCATCTGGACTTAGGTTTGTTGCTAACAAACTGGATTTGTTTTTGTGTTTTACCAAAAAAAGTAACACGTTTCCATTGGTGCTCCACATCCAATTTCTGTACTGCAACCGCAGGTCTTTTCTCCTCTTCTCTTCATTGTCCAGATGGATTTTATGCTGTTGTTCCCTTTCTTTTTGCCTCTGCTGTGTTTCTGCTTTCAGAGTGGAAAGCCTAGGACATAAAGAAGTCATCACTAATATTTCCAAAACACAATTCTCTGAATATAGTCTTGGATTTAAGTCGTCATAGGGATTTTAACCCAGTCTGGGCAGTGTCGATGGGATGGGCTTGTAATTCAGATGCTGGATCAGAAGGGGTTTGTCCTATATTCCCATCTAATGCCATTTTAACCAGGGAAAATGTAGGTAGGGATCTAATTAATATGTTGAAGTTGTGGCCAATGATATTTATGGAGCTGCAATGTAAGACCCTCCCAATGCCAAACCCACCACCAGAGGAAACTAACTGGAGATGGCAGCCTGTACAGAGGAGGTCAAAATGTGTTTTAAAATCTTCGATGGAGATTCCTGGTGGACTCACTGGAACAGCCTATCTTCCAGGGCTCCCCAAATCTTGGTTGCAATTCTCCCAATCTGAGACTAAGTCCCATGATGGGATGCAGGCATTGGAGTGTTTCCCGTTGCGGAGGATGACAGGAAATCACCCCATATTTTCTGTCCCCAGTGTAATCAATTATGCACCTGGGCATTTTGCACCAAACTTTGTGGTGGGGCGGGCTTGATGGTGGGCATACCGGCGTCATATCTGGCTGCCATATTTAAAAGGTGCCCGACATCACTGGCCCGCTACTGTGGAAAAAAAATGGACCTCCTGACGAAAGTCAACAGACCTCCAGGAACACTCTGAGGCCAGAGGATGGACCTCTTTGATGACACTGAAGCTAGAAGATCCAGCTGATAGATTCTTCCCCCACCTATTGCTGGAGCTCTCATCCTGAACTCCAGAAACATCCCCAGGGCTTCTTCAGGTAAGACCCAACTTTTTGCACACTGTGTTGGTCTAGACGTTTTCTGGACCAGCATGTTTTCCCGCTGGCATCGCAGAGAATCGGGCATAGGGGAAAGGTTGGGCTTTCATCTGCATCCCGTAGTGGGATGCAAACCAATATCATGCCAGCCGCTAGTGGTATCCCGATCCGTCATGGCAGGCAGAATCGGAAGATCCCACTGAATACTCTCCCTCTGCAGTCCTAAGTGGTCTACCCCGAATCCTCTGATTATGACCCCTGGTTCTGGACTCCCCCATCATGGGGCACATCCTTCTGGCATATTGCCTGTCTAGTCATGTTAGAATTTTATAGGTTTCTATGAGTTCACCCCTCATTTTTCTGAACTTCAGCAAATATAATCCTAACCGACCTAATCTCTCTTCGTACGCCATCCTAGGAATCAGTCTGGTAAACCTTCACTGCATTCCCTCTATAGCAAGAACATCCTTCATGAGATAAGGAGACCAAAACTGCACACAATATTCCTAGTGTGGTCTCACCAAGGCCGTGCATAATTGCAGCAAGATATCCCTGCTTCTGTATTCAAATCCTCTCATTATGAAAGCAAATATACCACTTGCCTTCTTTATCACCTGCTGCACCTGCATGCTTACCTTCAGCAACTGGTGTATGAGGACACCCAGGTCTCGTGCACATTCCCCTCACTCAATTTATAATCGTTCAGATAATAATCTATCTTCCTGTTTTTGCTACCAAAATGGATAACCTCACATTTATCCACATTGTACTGCATCTTTTTTTAAAATTCCAATTAAGAGGCAACTTTAGCGTAGCCAATCCACCTACCCTGCACATTTTTGGGTTGTGGGGGTGAGGCGCACACAGACACAGGGGGAATGTACAAACGCCACACGGACAGTGACTCAGGGCCAGGATCGAACCTGGGTCCTCGGCACCGTGAGGCAGCAGTGCTAACCACTGCACGACCCTAGACATACTGCATCTGCCATGCATTTGCCCACTCACTCAGCTTGTCCATATCACTGATGCATCTCTGAATCCTCCTCACAGCTCACCCTCCCACCCAGCTTTGTGTCATCTGCAAATTTGGAGATATTACATTTAGTTCCCTGATCTAAATCATTAATAAATATAGTGAATAGCTGTGTCCCAGCACCGATTCCTGCGGTACCCCACTAGTCACTACCTGTCATTTGGAAAAAGACTTGTTTAATCCCTGCTCTTTGTTTTCTGTCTGCCACCCAATTTTCGATCCAACTCAATACATTACCCCCACAATCCCGCGTGCTTTCATTTTATAAGCTAATCCTTTATTTGGGACTCTGTCGAAAGCCTTCTGAGTCCAAATAAACCACATTCACTTATTTACCCTCATCAACTCTACTAGTTACATCCTCAAAGAATTCCAGTAGATTTTACAAGCATAAATCCATGATGATTCTGTCCAATTCTGCCACTGTTTTCCAAGTGCTCTGCTGTTAAATCTAATGAACTCTAAACTTATTCCCATTCCCTACGTAAGGCTGACTGGTCTGTAATTCCCTGTTTTCTCTCTACCTCTCTTATTCACCTGAGGAAGGAGCAGTGCTCCGAAAGCTAGTGATTTGAAACAAACATGGAGCAGATGGACCCTCTCGACCAACGGGTCCGACTTGTGCGCCCGCACGTGTTTTCGGAGCAGGATGGATCCGGGAGCTACCAGCCAGGTCGGGAGCGAGGTCCCAGCGGAGGACTTCCTAGGGAAGACAAGGAGACATTCGTGGGGTGTCTGATTCGTGGTCGTACAAAGCAGTGACTGGATGGAGTGGAGGGCATCCGGTGGGACTTCGTGCCAGCGGGAGACTGGGAGGTTCCTGGACCGTAGGGCCAGTAGGAGGGTCTTCCAGACCGTTCCGTTCTCCCTCTCTACCTGCCCGTTTCCCCGGGGGTTGTAACTGGTCATCCTGCTCGAGGTGATGTCCTTGCTGAGCAGGAATTGACGCAGTTCGTCGCTCATAAAGGAGGACCCCTATCACTATGTATGTAAGTGCGGAACCCGAACAGTGCAAAGATGCTATGGAGGGCCTTGATGATGGTGGTTGCGGTCATGTCGGGGCAGGGGATGGCGAATGGGAACCTGGAGTACTCGTCAATCACGTTCAGGAAGTACGTGGTGTGGTCGGTGGAGAGGAGGGGGCCTTTGAAGTCCATGCTGAGGGGTTCATAGGGACGGGAAGCCTTTATCAGGTACGCTTTCTCTGGTCGGTAGAAGTGCGGTTTGCACTCCGCGCAGATTTGGCAGTCCCTGGTGGCTGTCCTGACCTCTTCGATGGAATAGGGCAGGTTGCGGGTCCTGACAAAATGGAAAAAACGAGTGACCCCCGGGTGGCAGAGGTCCTCGTGGAGGGCTTGGAGGCAGTCCACTTGTGCGGTGGCACAGTGCCACGGGACAGGGCGTCAGGAGGCTCGTTTAGCTTCCCGGGACGATACAAGATCTCGTAGTTGTAGGTGGAGAGTTCGATCCTCCACCGCAAGATCTTGTAGTTTTTTATCATGCCCCGCTGTGCATTATCAAACATGAAAGCAACCGACCATTGGTCCGTGAGGAGAGTGAATCTCCTGCCGGCCAGGTAATGCCTCCAATGTCGCACAGCTTCTACTATGGCCTGGGACTCCTTTTCGACTGAGGAGTGGCGGATTTCGGAAGCATGGAGGGTACGAGAGAAGAAGGCCACAGGTCTGCCCGCTTGGTTGAGGGAGAGCTACATCGGACGCATCGCTCTTGACTTGGAAGGGGAGAGACTCGTCGATAGCGTGCATCGTGGACTTTGCAATGTCTGCTTTGATGCGGCTGAAGGCCTGGCGGGCCTCTATCGACAGGGGAAAAGCTGTGGATTGGATCAGGGGACGGGCCTTGTCCGCGTAGTTGGGGACCCACTGGGCGTAGTAGCTAAAAAACCCTAGACAACGTTTCAAATTCCTAGGGGTGCACATCTCCAAAAATCTGTCCTGGTCCACCCACGTGGACGCTACCACCAAGAAAGCACAACAGCGCCTATACTTCCTCAGGAAACTAAGTAAATTCGGCATGTCCACATTGACTCTTACCAACTTTTACAGATGCACCATAGAAAGCATCCTATCAGGCTGCATCACAGCCTTGTATGGCAACTGCTCGGCCCAGGACCGCAAGAAACTTCAGAGAGTCGTGAACACCGCCCAGTCCATCACACGAACCTGCCTCCCATCCATTGACTCCATCTACGCCTCCCATCCATTGACTCCATCTACACCTCCCACTATAATCAAAGATCCCTCCCACCCGGCTTACTCACTCTTCCAACTTCTTCCATCGGGCAGGAGATACAGAAGTCTGAGAACATGCACGAATAGACTCAAAAACAGCTTCTTCCCCACTGTCACCAGACTCCTAAATGACCCTCTTATGGACTGATTTCATTAACACTACACCCTGTATGCTTCATCCGATGCCAGTGCTTTTGTAGTTACATTGTATATGTTGTGTTGCCCTATTATGTATTTTCTTTTATTCCCTTTTCTTCTCATGTACTTAATGATCTGTTGAGCTGCTCGCAGAAAAATACTTTTCACTGTACCTCGGTACACGTGACAATAAACAAATCCAATCCAATCCAAGTCTAAACCCAGGAGTGTAGCCGCGCAGAGGTGGGGAAGGACGTAGAGATGTACATTTTTGAACTTCCTTCCCTGGACTGTGAGGTTTGCTACACAAAACCCCTTTATCTCCACTGAGTGGGAACCGGAAGCCAGGGAGATTTTTTGATTAATGGGGTGGATGAGGAGAGAACAGCGACTTACCGTGTGAGGGTGTTTGAAGCTCTTCATGCTCTCAGAGTCGATTAGGCAGGGCATCTCGTGGCCGTTGATGAATAGGGTCGTCGTAGCAGTTGAGAGTGTTCGAGGCCGAGACTGATCCAGAGTTTCCGAGGCTAATCGCAGCAGTTGAGAGTTCTCTTCGGGCAGTGCGTGGTCAGCCGAGCTGGGGTCCTGGGGGTTCATCCAAGATGGCGGCTCCCATTGGTCCCACATGGCTGGGGGTGCATAAAATGGTGACGCCCATCCCTCCAACGTGGCGTCCGCGGAACAAGATGGCGGCGCCCGGGGTCCGCACATGGCCCGAGGAGAAGGTTGTGGTTGTGGTCCACATTCGCCACCGGAGACCGTGGCAACCGCCCGGGCCTGGCATACCCCCACGAAATAGCCTTTTTTGCCGCATCCCTTGCAGGTGGATGCGCGGGCCGGGCAGTGCTGGCGGGGGTTCTTGGCCTGCCCGCAAAAGTAGCAGCGGGGCCCCTCGGGGTTGCTAGGCCTCCTTGGAGCGCAGGCCTGTGGGGGAATGGGGGAAGTCTCGGGGTCGGCCGCGGAGGGGTTCCACGCTGCCCAGGGGGCTGCCGTGCGGTCAGGAACGTAAGCGCGGGCGTTCCTGGAGGCCACGTCCCGGGAGCCTGCAGGGGCCCGTGCCTCCCTGAGACCCAGACGCTGGTGGATTTGTGAAGATAGCATACCTGCCACGAAAGCGTCCCGGACTAAGAGTTCCCTGTGTTTGCTCGCCGAAGCCTGCGGGCAGCTGCAGCTTCTTCCCAACGCCAGGAGTGCACGGTAGCATTCCTCCAGTGATTCCCCAGGGGTTTGTCGCCTTGTTGCAAGCAGGTGCCGGGTGTAGACCTGGTTTACCGGGCAAATATAGTGTCCTTTTAGCAGCTCTATTGCTGCATCGAAGTCTTCCGCTTCCTCGATAAGGGTGTAAATCTCCGGGCTCAACCTTGAGTGCAGGTCGTGCAGTTTCTGCTCTCCCTTGGGTGCGTTTTCGGCCGTCCCGAGATACCCTTTAAAGCACGCCAGCCAGTGCTTAAAGATTGCCGCTGAGTTCGCCGCGAGGGGGCTAAGTTGCAGACACTCCGGCTTGATTTCGGAGCTCCATCCTTTCTTCTTAAAAAACTAGCTTATTAAATTGATGCACGATCAATGACCACGAAAGCGAGGTTGTAGTCCAACTGAAGGCTTTAATAAGCTAGATATTTCCCCCAGCAGCTCAGGTACAGAATGAAGGCTGCTGGAGTGGCACGGGTTCTTATACTCTGCCTAGCAGGGCGGAGCTATCATACATTCTAACCAATAGAAAGCATACAGTTTCCACCAATGGTGCTTTAGCCTATCAGGTACCGTAATACCTATAATATCACAGTTGGTCAGCCTTTTCTTTGTCCCCCATTATAAATTCCACTGTTCCTGACTGTAAGAGACCCTCATTTGGCTTCACCAATCTTTTTCTCTTCAAATACCTACAGAAATTTTGACAATCAATTCTTATGTTCCCCACAACCTTACTTTTGTACTCTATTTTCACCTTCTTAATCAATTTTTTTCGTCCTCCTTTGCTGAATACTGAACTGCGCCAATCCTCAGTTCTGTTACTTTTTTCTGGCCAATTTGTATGGTTCTTCCTTGGATCTAATACTGGGCTAGATTGCCTGGTTCCACAACGTGTTTCCCGGCAGCATGCCATTCGCTGACGGCGGGATCTCTATTCCCGCGGCTGATCAATGGGATGCCCCATTGAAGCCACCCCATGCTGCTGGGAAACCTGCGGGCAGGGATGCGCTGCCGTCGGGAAAAGAGAATCGCAACTGCCAGAGAATACTGGCCCTTATCTCTAATTTCCGTTATAAGCCATAGTTTGGCCACCTTTCCTGTTTTACTTTTGCGCCAGACAGGAATAAACAATTGGTGCAGTTAACCCATGCGTTCTTTGAATGTTTGCCATTGCCTATCCACTGTCATCTCTTTAAGTAACGTTTTCTAATCCATCATAGCCGACTCGTGTCTAGCATTGTGACAAATATTACAATTAAAATTTTGGTAATAAGCCAGATAACAAATATAGGATTGAAGGTAATCATGGCTTAGTCTCAGTGAAGACTTTTTCAGAGCAGGTGCTGTAAAGAAATGTGTGAAAGATTTTCAGATTAGGAGAGAATTCACCATGTGCTGCAACAAAGAGTTTCTGATATGTTCTTGGCTGTCAAAGGGAAGATTCATGCCTGAGAAATTTTATGTATTGAGATTTAAAAAATCGTATCTTCCATGGATCTGTGTAACTCAAGTATAAGACTGGAAAGAGACATCCATGATTGCTATCATTTTCATATGGTACAGTAGGCTGTTCTAAACATAGGACATAGAACATACAGTGCAGAAGGAGGCCATTCGGCCCATCGAGTCTGCACTGACCAACTTAAGCCCTCATTTCCACCCTATCCCTGTAACCCAATAACCCCTCCTAACGTTTTTGGACACTAAGGGCAATTTAGCACGGCCAATCCACCTCACCTGCCTGAAGGCAGGTCCGTGGTTCATTGTCTGCTGATTCTTCATCCTGAGCTATTTTCTTGGCAATTCTTTTTGTCAGTGGGGGTTTGCTATTGCTTTCAACTCTCAGAGGCAGGGCTAGGAGGCAAGTTCCAAAGTCGACCTCAGCCCAAAAATCAAACCTGTGCTGTTGACATTGTTCTGAACCATATGCTACCCATCCAGCCAAACAAACCACCTGGTCCCCATTTTCACATAACCACAAGAAATACGAATGGGTTACACAATGTACAGAAATCTAAGCTTCTTTGGTAAATATTAAATTCTTTGGGAGGGGTTACATAATGGCACATTGTGCAATACACTCCCATTTATGTTCTGGAACTTGGGAAACACATTCATGAAAGAGTCCTTGTTCAGGGTGCGTAATGAGAGAGTTCAAAGAGGCTTGAACACGTGGGCAGAGATCCAAAGCACAAAACAAACTCTAATTTAGTACAATTTTCTATTAAGTTGCCCATGCCTCAGTGGCTAACGTCCGGTGGCCCTGACATCGATCGTGATGAAGTGCTTCGAGAGGTTGGTCTTGAGGCACATCAACCCCGTACTCCCAGAATGCCTAAATCCACTGCAATTCGCATACCGCCGCAACAGGTCCACAGCAGACACCATCTCCCTGGCCCTACACTCATGCTGGAGCATCTCAATAACAAGGACTTCGACATCAGACTCCTATTTATTGACTACAGCTCTGCCTTCAACACCATAATCCCAGCCAAGCTCGTATCAAAGCTCCAAAACCTCGGACTTGGCTCTTCACTCTGCAACTGGATCCTCAACCTTCTGACCCACAGACCACAATCAGTAAGGATAAACAACAATACCTCCTCCATGATAGTCCTCAATACCAGGGCCCCGCAAGGCTGCGTACCTAGCCCCTACTATACTCCCTATACACACAAGACTGCGTGGCAAAATTTAGCTCCAACTTCATCTACAAGTTTGTTGATGACACGGCCGTAGTGGGTCGGTTCTCAAACAACGGTGAGTCAGAATACAGGAGGGAGATAGAGAACCTAGTGGAGTAGTGTAACAACAATCTCTCCCTCAATGTCAGCAAAACTAAAGAGCTGGTCGTTGACTTCAGGAAGTAAAGTATCGTACACACCCCTGTCTGCATCAACGGGGCCGAGGTGGAGATGGTTAACAACTTCAAATTCCTAGGTGTGCACATCACCCCAAAACAGTCCTGGTCCACTCAAGCCGACGCTACGACCAAGAAAGCACAACAGCACTTACATTTCCTCAGGAATCTAAGGAAATTTGGCATGTCCACATTGACTCTAACCAACGTTTTACAGATGTACCATAGAAAGCGTCCTGTCTGGCTGCATCACAGCCTGGTATGGCAACTGCTCGGCCCAACACCGCAAGAAACTTCAGAGAGTCGTGAATACCGCCCAGTCCATCACACAAACCTGCCTCCCAACCATTGACTCTGCCTACACCTCCCACTGCCTTGGATAAGCGGGCAGCATAATCAAAGACCCCTCCCACCCGGCTTACTCACTCTTCCAATTTCTTCCATTGGGCAGGAGATGCAAAAGTCTGAGAACACGCACTAACAGATTCAAAAACAGCTTCTTCCCCGCTGTTACCAGACTCCTAAACGACCCTCTTATGGACTGATCTGATCTCTTCACACATCTTCTCTACCGTAGTACTACACTCCTGTATGCTTCACCCGATGCCTGTTTCTATGTATTTACATTGTGTATTTTATGTTTGCCCTATTATGTAATTTCTTTTCATGTATGGAATGGTCTGTCTGAGCTGATCGCAGAACAATACTTTTCACTGTACCTCGATACACGTGACAATAAACAAATCCAAAATCCAATGTCACTCCATGTGGGCATATACATTGTCAAGTCTGGAAGTGGAAAGATTCACTTAAGGACAATAAGGTTGTTTTTCTGTCCTTGGAACTCAGGCACATTGTGGGGGCTGCAGCTGACTGGGAAAAAAATATTTGGTGCATGGAAATATGCAAAAGACTATTCACTATATTCTTGTGAAGAAAACCATAACTGAAGATTTCAAATAATGGTGTCGATCATAAGATCAAAGTCTGAGCTGGTTATACTTGTGAGACAAATGATATCTCTATACACATGCACATTTAATGTGTAGGCCCCTTTAAGACTGGGTTTGGAACCCTGGGGGACGCCGTCCCCAGGGAATTGTATATAAGGTTACGTTCAGTGGGCAGCGTGCAGTGAACAGACTTCTCGGCAGCTGTCTGGTTCTCTGGTAATTAAAGCCTTTACATTATCAATCTTCTCTCTCGAGTCGTAATTGAGGGTATCTCAATTTAATTACCAGACTACATCATGATGGACAGCGGTCTAAAGCCGGAGAAGCTCAATTTGGACGCTCGGTCGCCGGAGGCCACAGAAATTTTTTAATACCGGCTCCGGTGCTTTGAGGCCTATCTGAATTCCTCAGAGACTGAAGTTCACGGACCTCGAAAGCTGAGCTTACTACATGCCCGGGTGGGCCACCGACTATCCTCCGTGATCGAGAAAGCTACGACGTACGAAACGGCGGTCGAAATCCTACAGAAACGCTTCGTAAAGCCGATAAACGAGGTACACGCCAGATATGTGCTCTCGACCTGCCGCTAGCGCTCTGGGGAAACGCTAGATGAATACTTGGAGAGACTCACCGCGCTCGCCAGGAACTGCGACCATAAAGAGGTGACTGCAGAGGTCCACATGAACTTATATATTTGTGATGCTTTCGTGTCCGGTATCCGATCCACGTTCATCTGGTAGCGGCTCCTAGAAGACGGAGCGATGGACCTCCAAGGCACGGTAACGCTCGCCTCTTCCCTGGAAGCGGCACACCATAATGTCCGCACGTACTCCGCGGATCTTGCGAACCCCTCTCGATCCCCTCCAGACTCGGCCACGCTACAGGCCTGTGCCGCGCGGCGACCCGCTCACACCGGGGGCCCCCCCATGCTATTTCTGTGGGCAAGATCAGCACTCACGCCAGCGTTGCCCGGCCCGCTCCGCTATCTGCAATGAATGCGGAAAGAAGGGGCACTTCGCGAAGGTCTGCCTGGCTGGGCCCAAAGGCCAGAAACAAAAGTCTCATTGGGCCCAGAAATCGAACTCCCGGGCCCACAGGCCCCACAACGTGGCCGCACGGCGGCCGGACACGCCTACTTCTGACACGTCATCGGCCTCGTGCGAGTCATGGGGGTGGCCATCTTGGCGGCGGCCATCTTCAAAACCCAAAACGTGCGACCGACGGCGGCGGCCATTTTGCGAGTCCAATTCAACCGAGGACTCTGACTGCCCGCAACTAGGAGCGATCACGCTCAATTAATCTCGGTCGAAGCACCTGCAAAACTCAATGATGCAGGTTCAAATCAACGGCCGCGACACCCCCTGCCTTTTTGACTCCGGGAGCACGGAGATTTTTATTCATCCAGACACGGAAGTCCACCTCTGGGGTCTCGCTTCCACATTGGCTGACGACTCCGGGACCAGTTCTACCCCGGAGGCACGGGATGAGCCATAAGACAGATCCACTGGTCGAGCGGATTCAACTACTACACGCAAACCCTCAATAGGCCTACGTAGAGAACCCCGACGGCAGGCAGGACACCGTTTCCCTGCGAGACCTGGCACCCGCTGGCCCCCCCTTCTACTGACGCTCCTCTCCCCGCACCGGCTGTCAACTCCGACAGCGTCCCCCCCCCAGCCGGCGCCGGCACCAATCACCCTAGTCACCCCGGATACCCCCCCTGCTCCAACGCGGGCAAATGCTCAAACAACCATGCTCCTGGATATACCACCACCGAGGACGACCGTATCCACCGCACCACCACCGGAGCTGAGAAGGTCGACACGGGCAATCAGACCACCCAAAAGACTGAACTTGTAATGCCACTTCACTCCCGACGGGCTATGCGTTTTTTAAAATAGGGGGTGAATGTGATGAATGATATCTATATACACATGTACCTTTAATGCGCAGGCCCCTTTAAGACCGGGTTTGGAACCCTGGGGGTCTCCGCCTCCAGCTCCGCCCCCAGGGAACTGTATATCAGGTTACGTTCAGTAGGCAGCGTGCAGTGAGCACACTTCTCGGCAGCTGTCTGGTTCTCTGGTAATTAATGCCTTTAAATTATCAATCTTCTCTCCTGAGTCGTAATTGAGGGTATCTCAACTTGTCACCTCAACCCTTAGACTTTGCAACTACCTTTATCCCTCTTTGCTATCTTCCCATTTTTTAATATATATACCACCCTTATTGTAATATGTGGGAGCCAAGGTTGACTGAGTGCAAAACACAGGAAGCTTAGTGAGCATCCTCGGATTTGCTTCAGATATAAAATTATTGTAGTCAATAGGAAGTCCTGAAAAGGTGAATCAAAAAATGTTTATTTCCTACTCATGGTGAGGAAATACAGCAACTAAGCAATAGTCCAAGTCCCAGCCAGGACCATCCTGAGATGTCGGATCCTTCCTGGGCTGACCTTTCATTCGGGGAATTATGAGCTGACTGTTGGGCCTCCGCCCCTCAGTGAGGGAGCTCGTACTCCACGAGCCCCACGAGGAGATCAGAGGGATCGTCCCTGTGGATCTTGTGGATGTTATGACATCCCTCCCTCCCCCCAAAGTCCATACATTCCTCTGCTGTAGGAAGTGGAGGAGGTTGTCATCTCTGCTTTGGCGGTTGTGCCTTCAGCTGTTGCGTAGCTGGGTTTGGGGCGTGTAGCGTGTCGGGGAACGTCGTTTTCGCGTCGATCATCTGGTAGACACCATTGGCTACCGTTCCCCGGAGAGGCCATTGTCCGACATCTGGATGCCTGAGTTTCCACGTCAGATCTTGAATTCACCACTTCACGCATCTCAGTGTCAGGACCACTGGGGGTGATGTCACCAGGCCCCCTTGTGGCAGGCCGGCAGGGCAGGAGGACGGTTCCTCGGGTAGGGTTTGTACAGATGCTAGCCCGCTCCTCTGGATGTGGTCTAGATGCTTCTGCACCATCCGTTCTCGCGTTTATATCGAGTAAGATACCAGTCCAGCCTGTTTCACCATGGTCCCTGGAGTCCATGGCCATCCTCGCCAAGGTTTTGGATGTATACTGCAGCCCCCGGTCAGAAACATCTGTCCTGCATCTTCAAGTATGGCCTGGGTTGGGATCACAACTCAAGCTCCCCACAGGAGGATGCCGTCCTCCACGCTGAGCTCTTGCTGCTTGGTATCAAAAGCCCTCAGCTCCTTAAACAGTTTCACCTTGCTGGCACCTGTGTAAGACAGTGGCATAACTTCGCTAATACTAGGTCCTTCTGTGTCTAATCGTGTATTTGTGAGGTGGTGGCCGGCAAGGTATCCATAAAATCTAAGGTCATTATGGGGGTGGGTGGGGGGGGGGGGAGGGAGTGAAGGCCTTTCCTCTCTACTGTGTTAGTTTGCACAAAGTGCAAAATGCAACAAGCAGACAGCATGATCCAGGAATAAAAACCCAAAACAGGGTTCTGAAGAAGAGTCCCTTGGACTCAAAACGTTAACTGTTTCTCTCCCCACAGATGCAACCAGACTTGCTGAGATTTTCCTGCATTTTCTGATTTTATTTCAGATTTCTAGCATCTGCAGAATTTTGTTTTTAATTTTAATTATCCTGGGAACACTCTCTGGGTCATATGGTAACATGTCATAAGAATGTTCTAAGCAAGAATCTTATCTTTGGTAGGCCAACTGTATGTTGGCAGTGGCCAGGATTAATCCTGGCAGACATGGTAACATTTCTCAATTGAAGTGGGAGGGTTGCTTACTGGTGTCAGCAGCCATGTCTTGCTCAGTAGCTGCTCCTCTGAGCTGCCCCTCTGCTCTGCAAAGCAGTCCCTCAGCTTCTCTGAGCGGTCCCTCAGCACGGCAGGATTACATCTGCTCGTCTGAGCTGCCCCTCAGTTCCACTGAGCCGCTCCTCAGCTCCTCTGAGCTGCCTTTCACTTTGATGAGTATAATGTCCTCCCTTTCGACAAAAGTCTCCACTCCAATAGAAGGCATCTCTACAATGGCTGACCCCCTCAGAGTCTGGAGCCTTGCCTAGATCTCACAGCCTTTAAATGGTAGATCTGATGGCTATGATGCCTGTGCGCTGCACATTTAATTTGTAAGGTACCATAAAATTCCATTCAAATGCATGTAAATACTAAGTACCTCTTTCACAAATTGTAATTACCGTCCCATCACTTTCATGGGGCATCATCATCTCACCTCTCTAAAGCCAGCAGAATGTGGCCCACAACTAATAATAATAATAATAATCTTTATTGTCACAAGTAGGCTTACATTAACACTGCAATGAAGTTACTGCGAAAATCCCCTAGTCGCCACACTCCGGCACCTGTTCGGGTACACTGAACGAGAATTCAGAATGTCCAATTCACCTAACAGCACATCTTTCGGGACTTGTGGGAGGAAACCGGAGCACCCGGAGGAAACCCACGCAGACGTGGGGAGAACGTGCAGACTCGGCACAGACAGTGACCCAAGCCAGGAATCGAACCTGTGACCCTGGCACTGTGAGGCAACAGTGCTAACCACTGTGCTATCGGCTAGTGGCGTCAGGCTTCTGATTCTGTGCCCATCCCCAAGTTCTCTTCCCGCTCCATTGGGATCCATTATACTCCACCGATCCTTTTCTTCTTTTTTTAATCCAGCACATTTTCACATAATTAGTAAGGCAATGGGGTAGCTCTTATGTAAATCATATTTTACATTGTGCACTTAAAACAGTCCACTAAAGCATTATAGTCAGTTCCACTGATTGCTCTACTGCATTATTAATGTCTTAGATGAAAGAAGAGAGAACCTTAAATCCATTTGCTGATGCCACTTTGTTAACTGGCACAGTAAATATATAAGTGGGAGTAGAAAGTTGCAAAGGAATGCTGATAGATTAAGTAAGTGGCTAAAACTGTGACAGATGGTGTCCAGTTCGAGGGAGGGTGAGGTCATCTGCTTTGAACCGAAGAAAGATAGATCAGAGTATTTTTTTTTTAAATACCATGCCAGGAACAGAAGGAACAGAGAAATTTAGGGGTGCAATTACATTCATTTTTAGAAACAAGTGGAAGATGCCAAGAATAATTTGAACATCTAATGGAATATTAGCCTCTGTCACAAGATGGCTGGAATACGAAGGGGTGTAGGTTATGCCACAGTTGAATAAAGCTCTGCTTAGACCGCATAGATTCTTTTAGTACTATTGGGGGCGGCATAGTGGTTAGCACTGCTGCCTCACAGCTCATAGAACATACAGTGCAGAAGGAGGCCATTCGGCCCATCGAGTCTGCACCGACCCACATAAGCCCTCACTTCCACCCTATCCCTGTAACCCAATAACCCCTCTTAAACTTTTTGGGTCACTAAGGGCAATTTATCATGGGCAATCCACCTAACCTGCATGTCTTTGGACTGTGGGAGGAAACCGGAGCACCCAGAGGAAACCCACGCAGACACGGGGTGAACGTGCAGACTCCGCACAGACAGTGACCCAGCAGGGAATCGAAACTGGGACCCTGGCGCTGTGAAGCCACAGTGCTAATCACTGAACGGGTTCAATTCCAGCCTCGGGTGACTGTCTGTGTGCAGTGTGCACTTCCGCCCCGTGTCTGCGTGGGTTTCCTCCGGGTGCTCCGGTTTCCTCCCACAGTCCAAAGATGTGCAGGTTAGATGGATTGGCCATGCTAAATTGCCCCTTGTGTCCAAAAGGTTAGGTGGGGTTACTGGTTTACAGGGATAGGGTGGAGGTGTGGGCTGGAGTAGGATGCTCTTTCAAAGGGTCGGTGCAGACTCGATAGGCAGAATGGTCTCCTTCTGCACTGTAAAGTCTATGAAAGGTGTGTGTGTGTATATTTCCTTTCAGATCTTGAGTGATTGTTTAATTTCACTCTACTACAGCATTTATGTAATTAAAGTAACTGACATATTGCTATCAAGTTCTGATTGTATAGAATTCGCAACACACATCAATGTTCACATGTATACTGGACTTCTGGTGACGGTGGGCGGGAGGCAGCCACACAATGGAGGGCTCCCATTCGGGAACGGCATTTTCGGGGCTTTAAGCCCAGTCCCAGGGTCCACGGAGGCGGCAAAAGCAGAGAGAAGGCACAGAGGAGGCACAGTAAAGAAAAATGTCGAGGGTGAGCAAAAAAACGGCCGTAAAAAAAAGCTGAAGGTCCGTCGGGGAGTGGAAAGGTCACCGTGGGGTCACCAAGAAAAATGGAGGCTGGAGCACCAGGGAGGCCGCATTGCTTACGGCTGAAGAAATAACTAAGGTGATGGCTGCAGATTTCGAAAGGCAGTTTACAAAATACATGGAGTCAATGAGGAAGGAGATGAGGGAGGTTTTGAGTGTGCTGGTGGAGGAGGCGATTTCCCCGGTGACCACGGCGGTGGCGAGCGCAGTGGCGGAGGTGCGGGATCAAGGGGAGGTGCTGAAGGAAGTGGAGGAGACGGTGATCAACTTACCTCGATGGGGAACGAGATGCCAGGACGTGTATACCAGGACTTTACGGTGGAGCTGGCGGGGAGGCGGGCTGCCTTCAACCGGGTGAAGAGGGCACTGTACATTAGCAAGGTGCAGTGTGGCATTATATATCCAGCGAAGCTGAGGGTGACTTACAAGCTCAAGGACTTTTATTTTGGAACGGCGGAAGCAGCAGAGGAATTTGCGAAGGCAGGACTGTGGCAGAACTGAGAAATTGAGAAATGGCCATGTGCCGATGTAACCTGATGACTGTATTTTCTTCTTTTCTGTTTCACTGCGTGCGGGGGTATGGGCTAAAGGAGCCGGGCAGCGCTGTCGGGGGTGCTTTGTCTGCCCGCAGAAATAGCATTTGGGCCCCCCGGGGTTGGCCGGCTGCCGCCCGGCGCAGGCTTGGGGTTGGCTGGGGGCGGCCGCTGGTGGAGCCCACGATGTCCATGAGGGCGCCGTGCGGTCAGGGGCATACGACTGTACGTTACGGGAGGCAACAGTCAGTGAGTTTGCGAGCTGCCTGGTTGCCGTAAGGTCGAGCGAACCTCCTTCTAATAGGCACTGGCGGATGTACGCTGACCCCATGCCTGTAACAAAAGCGTCCCTGATTAAAAGTTCAGTATGTTCGACTACCGAAACTGCCTGGCAATCACAGTTCCTCACCAGGATGTGCAGGGCACGCCAGAAATCGTCTAAAGACTCACCAGGGAGTTGCTGTCTCGTGGACAGGAGGTGCCTGGCGTACAGTTTGTTGATTGGGCGAATATAATGTCCTTTCAGGAGCTTCATTGCTTCCGTGTAAGTAGGCGCATCCCGGATAAGGGGAAAAATATCGGAGCTCACCCGTGAGTAAAGGACCTGGAGCTTCTGTTCGTCCGAGGGTTGGTCCGTCGCGGATCGGAGGTAGCTCTCGAAACAAGCGAGCCAGTGGTCGAAGGCCGACGTGGCGTTGGCTGCTTGCGGGTGCAGCTGTAAGCGATCAGTCTTGATGCATAGTTCCATCGCTGTAATATCTCTGCTTAATGAATTGATGCACTATCAATTACGATGAGACGAGCGTAGAGAGTAATCGAGGCTTTGTTAAGCAGAGATGTGTTGCCTCCTGCAGCTGCTACCAGAAATGCGAGCAGCTCGGTGTGCACACACATTTATACTCCGCCTACTGGGCGGAGCCAGCAGGCAGGGATCTATCTCCGTACCTGTAGTACTAAACAGTGGTGACTAGCACATCCATGAATAATTCTGGCTGATCCGAATCCCCGAGGACTGCCATTCTTGGGCACAGATTCACCTTCATCCCCACAACCTTGGACATTGCCTCGAAGAAGGCCGATCAGAACCCGACAAATCTGTGGCAAGATCAGAACATGTCGGCTTGGTGGGCCGGGCCCTTTGTCCTCCGCCTCCGGAGGAAGAACCTGCTCATTCGGGTTCTTGTCAGGTGTGCTCTGTGCACCCTTGTCAGCTACATGAGGTTTAGCTAGCGCATGAGGAGGTGGAGTTGGTCCTGCATAGTGTTTCGTTCCAGAGTCCCCACCCTATTCCGTCCCTAGCTCTTCCTCCCATTTTTCCCATGTCTCGTCCAGTGGGGAGCGCGTCCTTTCTAAGAGTCGTCTGTACAGGTCCCCACAGTATCCCTTCCCCAGGCTGTCTGCATCCTGTAACTCCTCCAGCATTGTGCTTCTCCAGGTTCGTGGGTCTCCTTGCGGAGAAAGTTTTTGACCTGCAGATGTAGGAGTTTGCTCCAGTCTCTCCATCAGTTCCTCTAGGGTCACTTGTCTGTCTTCCATTTAAAGTCCCTCAAAATCAGTGTTCCGGTCTCCACCTCTTAAAGGTGGCATCGAGCATGGCTGGTGCAAACCTATGGTTATCGAAGATGGTTTGGTCAGATCGAAGTGCTGCCTCATCTGGTTCCAAGTTCTCAGGATAGCTACCACCACTGCACTTGTTGAGTGATTTGCTGGAGGGGATGGGAGCGCTGCCGTTGCGAGGGCCCGGAGGGTCGTTCCTGTACAGGAGGCCTCCGCCATCCTCACCCATTCCGTGTGTGAGACCTCCATCCATCCCCTCACTCTTTCCGCCATGGTTGCCGAGTGATAGTATTGCAAGTTCGGGAGGACCAGGCTCCCCATGTTTCTTCTTCTTTATAGTACTTTTTTGAGGATTCTTCCCCCCCACCCCGCCCCCTCCCCCCCCCCCCCCCCCCCACACACACACACATAATTGGCATAATCATCTTGTCTATTAAATGGAAAAAAAGTCTTGGGTTGTAGATCGGTATGGAACTGAAAAGGAAGAGGAACCTACACAGTACGTTCATCTTGATCGTCTGCACCCTCCCTGCCAGGAAAAGCAGGAGTACATCCCATCTCAGAAGGTCCTTTTCTACTTCCACTGCCAGACTGGTCAGGTTCCACTTGTGGATCCATGTCCAGTCGTGGGCAATCTGGATCCCCAGGTAGTGGAATTTGCTTTGGGCTATTTTAAATGGTAGAACCCCCATCTCTGCTCCTCCCCCTTTCAGTTCACTGGGAAAACTTCACTTTTGCCGAGGTCACGTTTGTAGCCCGAGAAAGCTCCAAACTCTCCCAGGAGTTTCATGATCCCTTCCATACTGCTTTGTGAGTCCGAGATGTAGAGGAGCAGGTCATCTGCACAGAGCGAGACTCTGTACTCTCTGCCTCCTCTTCCGATTCCCTTCCAGCATCTCGCTGCTCTCAGGGCAATCGCCAACGGCCCGATTGCCAGGGCGAATAAGAGCGGGGACAGTGGGCATCTTGTGCCTCTGTGCAGCTGGAAGTATTTTGAGCTGGTGGCATTGATCCATGCACTCGCCTTGGGGGCGTTGTACAGGAGTTTCACCCATGAGGTGAACCCTGTCCCTCGCCCAAATCGCTCTAGTACTTCAAATGAGTTATTTCCACTCGGCTCTGTCGAAGGCCTTTTCTGCGTCCAGTGAGACCCCGGATGGGGTCATTATCACAGTTCAGCAGTCATCTGATGTTCGCAGTTAGATGTCTACCCTGAACAAAGCCTGACTGGTCTTCTGTGACTGCCTCTGATATGAAGTTCTCCAGCCGCTTAGCCAGGACCTTTGCGAGTATTTTCACATCCACATTGAGCAGTGAAATGGGTCTGTCTAATCTGCATTCCGTTGGGTCCTTGTCCTCTTTGGGTGTCAGAGATATGGTGGCCTGTGTTAGCATTGGAGGAATGGAGCCCCTCGCTAGTGAGTCTGCCAACATCTCCCGCGAGTGCGGGGCCAGTGCTGTTGCAAATGTTTTGTAGATGTCCCCCGGGACCCTGTCGGGTCCCAGCACCTTCCCTGCCTGTATGGAGTTGATGCTCTCCATGACCTCTTCCAGTCCGAATGGTGCTTCCAGCTCCCTCTTTCTGCCGCCCCCCACGACTGGCATGTCCAGTCCATCGAGGAACCATTTCATCGCTGAGTCGCCATCGGGGTGTTAGGAGGTGTACAGTCCCCGGTAGATGGCCTTGACTGCTTTGTTGACCTTTTTCGGTTCGGCTACCAGTCTGCCTCTGCTATCCTTTACCTGGGCTGTTTCCCTCATGGTGGACAAGACTTTATTGCCCATCCGTCATTATCCTTGAGAAGGTGGTGATGGTGAGCCACCTTCTCAAACAGTCCATGTGGTGTTGGTGTACCCAGTTCACAAGGAAGTTTCAGGATTTCAGCCCAGCAACAATGATGCAATACAGGATGGTGTGTGGCTTGGAGGTGGTGTTCCCATGCATCTGCTGCTCTTGTCCTTCTAAGTGGTAGAGGTCGGAGGTTTGGAATATGTTGTCAAAGAAGCCTTGGTGAATTGTTACAGTGCAACTTATCGATGGCACACATTGCTGCCACTATGCATGATGTTGGAGGGAGTGAATGTTGAAGGTAATAGATGGGGTGCCACTCATGTGGGCTGCTTCGACCTAGATGGTGTCAAGCTTGAGTCTTGTTGGAGCTTCATTCATCCGGCAAGTGGGGAGCATTCCTTCACACTTGACCCTTGTAGATGGTGAACAGGCTTTGGGGTATCAGAAGGTTAGTCACTAGACACAGAATTCCCAGTCTCTAACTTGCTCTTCTAGTATGGCTGGTCCAGTTCAGTTTCTGGTCAATAGTAACCCCCAGAATGTTCATAGTGGACTTGGAATTCAGTTAACTCAGAAATTAATCCAAATTTAAACTGATGTAAAGATGTACGCCGAGAATTTGAGATGCTTAATTACCATTTCTCATTACACTACAGGGCATACTCAGACCTCAAAAATGGTGGTCAGGAAGAGAGGGCACTCTCCTGAACTGAAGGCAGCAACTGCCATATTAGGTAAGAGAAAGCAAGAGGTGTTCTTTGTCTACACCTGAACCAGATATTAAGGCCCTTTGTATTTGCAAATAAGTTGCCAAGTTGCCCGGCACTGGTGTGCCCAAGGCAACCAGCATGATAATGAAATTTGCTCAGGAAATTAACCCTACAAATCACCTGTAACGAGAAAGTCAAGGAGGTGGGGTTACGGGTGTACCTCTTGACTCCAGTTGAATAATCCAATTTCCCTACCTGATCTACAATCACTCCTTCCCTAATCCATCACTGCCCATCTCAACTCGCAATTGTTTACCTCCAGTCCCGATAGCTGATCTCACAAATGCCTTCCCATGACCACAATCTCCAATCCCCTCATCACCCTCTGCTGGCCCTGAGCTGGTTCCTCCAGGCCCCTTTGATTCAGATCATTCATCTTCCAAGGCCCATGTTGTCTTGCCACCTCCCCACAACCACCGTCACCACTTACATCCATATATCAATGGCAAACCAGTACAAACAAATAACCTGGGTATTAAGATAGATGCAACAAACTTGTTACCACTTCTGCCATTACAATAGTCAAAGTATTTTGCAAATGAGTCTGAATCTGAGAAATATACACATGCAGTTTCAATAATTATATAAAATTCATGAGTACGAAAAGTTTTATGAGGTATAATATTTTTGTTGGAGAGAAAAAATCTTTATGACCATATGTCACTCTGAAATTGTCATTGTGTATAACTGAAGCCCTATTGTGGTGACTACCATGGCATCTGGTTCTGTGTGTAATTTACAGTCACATATAATCAAATGTCCTGCGCATGCAGAAATGGAACTTCAAGATTTTATGTAGCTAAGAATTGTGGAGAGTTATAAAGAAAAATGTAACGAGTTAATTATACATGAGTCCAAATTACAATGTAGAATTTACCATATATCAAATTTTTAATTGAGGTTATTACAAGGGGCTAGTTTAGCACAGTGGGCTAAATAGCTGGCTTGCAATGCAGAACAATGCCAGCAGTGCGGGTTCAATTCCCATACCGGCCTCCCTGAACAGGTGCCGGAATGTGGCGACGAGGGGCTTTTCACAGTAACGTCATTGAAGCCTACTTGTGACAATAAGCTATTATTACATAGCGCCATGCTTGATGCGATGTGATGTCCCTCAAGTTATAAGCCTCTGGCAACAGACTAGCAACCTGTTCCAGGAATAATTAGCTACAGAAATAAAAGTCTGACCTATGCACCATCATAAAAAGGTTGTGAGAGAGTTTACATAGCATCAAGTGTTATACACAATATGATCGCATAAGCTACCTGTCTGATGTCTACCCCGCTCCCTGCACTCAACGGCATTCGTACCCCCAAATTTCTACTCTTGGGTCACACTAAGCTTGAAGTGTTAAATGGGGTAATACTGGGAACAGAATTGGGAAGCGTGGATCAAGACCTTGATAAGATCATAAGAAATAGGATCAGAAAACCTGAAGGTCCATCTGGCCTGCTCTGCCATTCAATATGATGATGTCTGACATTTGGCCTTAACTCTACTTTCCCAATGACTCCTGGTATAATTTGATTCCCAGACAGAAAAAAATCTGTCTATCCCAGCCTTAAGTATATTCAATGAGGGTGTATGTCCTCAACCTCTGGGGTAAAGGATTCCAAAGATTCATGAACCTTTGAGTAAGGACATTTCTCCTCATCTCAGTCCTAAATGATTGTCCCCTTGTCCTGAGACTGTGCCTTGTTGTTCTTGATTCCCTAGCCAGGGGAAACAACCTCTCAGAAGCTAGTGTGTCAAGCCCCTTCATAATCTTGAATGTTTCAATGACATGACCTCTCATACGTCTAAACTCTGGAAAATATAGACCTAATTTATTTACCGTCTCATCATGGGACAACTTTGTCATCACAGCAACCATTCTAATGAACCTTCACGGTACTGCCTCCAATGCAGGTATATCCTTCCTTCAATGTGTCCAAAAACTGCACAAAGTAGTCCATGTGCAGTCTCACTAGTGACCCATATAATTGTAACAAGATTTATTTATTCTTGTATCCAAATCCCATTGCAATAAAGATCAACATGCCATTTGCTTTCCAAATTGCTTGCTGTACCTGCATGCTAGCTTTTTGTGTTCATTGTACAAGTACATCCAAGTCTCTCTAAACTTTCTCCCTAGAGGTTTCTCTGGAGGACTGGACTAGTAATCCAGAGGCCCAGGCTAATGCTCTGGAGGCATGAGTTTAAATGCCAGCAGCTGGTGGAAGTAAAATTCACATTAATATCAATCTGGAAATAAAAGCCAGTCCGAGTAATGGTGACCATGGACCTATCACCAATTGTCGTAAAATCTCATCGGGTCCTTTGGGGAAGGAAATCTACAGTCCTTACCCAGGTTGACCTACATGTGACTTCAGATCCACAGTGGTTGATTCTTACCTGCCCTCTGAAATGGCCTAGCAAGCCACTCAGTTTGAGGGTAATTAGGGATGGGCAACAAATGCTGGCCTTACCAGTGGCATTCACATTCCGTGAAACAATAAAGAAAAAAAAACATTTGCACTTTTCAGGCCTTTTTAAAAAATATTTCGCTTTTCTATTCTTATGGTCAGAGTGAGTAACTTCATAGCTCCCCACATAATAAACTAGAACTAGGTGGCATAGCCTCAAAATAAGGGGAAGCTGATTTAGGACTGAGTTAAGGAGGAACTTCTTCACTCAAAGCATCATGAATCTATGGAATTCCTTGCCCAGTGAAGCAGCTGAGGCTACCACATTAAATGTTTTTAAGGCAAAGGTAGAAAGATTTTTGAAGAGTAAAGGAATAAAAGGTTTCGGTGAGCGGACGGGTAAGTAGAGCTGAGTGCACAAAAAGATCAGCCATAATCTTATTGAATGGTGGAGCAGGCTCGAGGGGCCAGGTGGCTTTCTCCTGCTCCTAGTTCTTATCTTATCTTACTTTATCTTATGCTCCATCTGCCACTTGGTTACCCACTCAGTTCATATATATATCTTTTTGAGCAACTTTGTGTCCACCTCACAGCTTACATTCCCTCCTGGCTTTGTATCATCAGCAAACTTAGATAAAATCTCTCCAGGTGATTGGAAGAAACGTACGATTATACAGCTGCAGCTTAATGATCTACTGCAAAATAGGTAATTTGAAAAGCAATATCCTGCCTGTTATCTTTGATGTCAACAACATGAATATTTAGCTGTTCCACTACATGCTTCAAGCCATGCACATATGGATTTCCCTCTGGAGGCTTACGGAACCATGGATTATTTCTCATTAGGTATTGTGCCAAGAAATTAATTGGGTTAAAGTAAGGATGTGGTGTCTCCAACACAGTCAAACGATTTTTTCCAACTTCCATTAGTAGCTTCTCTAGGCCCAGAATCAGAGTAGGTAACAATTTTTCCAAGAGGTAGAGACGAATCTGTACTGTTACATTATTTTCATTGAACCACTCCTTCGACAATAAATCCACTGGGACCTTCCTTTCCAGAATAGCTTTTTCATGCTTACGCTTTTTGAGGAGTATTGCCTTCTGTTCTTGTAAATTTAGCAATCGCTTTGCTACTTTTCGTTCAAACATTCTCTTCCAAAGTAACTTCTCTCCTTCACTTTCATCCTCATCATCTTTTGTGTCATCTACTGAAAGACCCCCAATTTCTGAAGTCTGAAAAGAAGCTCTTTTAGTTTCCAATCTGGATTTAGGCATGGCTGGATCATGAATTGCAGAGACATAAAATCCTTTCATCTTTGAAGGTGCCCCAGCGGATTCTGAATCAGATTCCTCAAATGCATTATCAAAGATTCTCTTTCCTGTTGGAACCTTATCGCCATGTTCAACCGTTACACGGTCTGCAATTGAGACCTTTCTCTTTGCAGTTGAATGTGCAGTGCCATCCAATTCGTTTGCTGCGTGCAAAATTATTCCTTTTCCAAAAGTACTTTTAGCTGACACTTGATGAAAATCATGACTGTCTTCCATGTCTGTCTCAGCTTCAATTTTTTCAGTTTTAATCATGATCCAATTCTTCAGATTTTGATCAAAGCTTTTATGGTCTTCTACCTCGAAGGAAATTGTCGCGCTTGCAAGAGAAGCACTTCTCTTTGAAAATGCAACATTAGATAACCTCCTTTCTTCATCTTCTAGATCCATTATTCTTCCACTTATAAGAGAAAGACTCCTCACTGAAGGTCCATATTTTTTTCTCCTGAATTCTACATCTGCCGCAAACACATCTGATGTTAGGCTTGAAGCAGAAATTCTCCTTGAAGTGTCTTCCACTTCGTCATCGCCGAATCCCTCTTCTGCAAATTGACCAATTGATGAAATGTGATTTTCTTCATTATCTGTTGGTGTGACCAGAGAGTCATCACTTGGGATGAACTCTTCTTGATCTGGCCCAGCTTTAGGAAGTGCTTCATCTTCAGGGTTGGTAGCCATGATGTACTTTATTTGCCTGAAAAAAAAACGTTCATTGTGTTATAACATGCATTAACTTTTCCTACCTTGCGGCACAGTTAATTGGTTTCAGATAGTGTTCACTGTGTCTCATGCAAAATATTAATACCTGAACTTGAAGTAATAATACTCGATTTATCATTTTAAATTCATTGTAATAAAATACTGTATTGAATAACATAAATGCATTAGCGGTGCATTATTAATGGTACAGCATTACATATCACACACTAAAATTATACTCCCTTTATAGAATCATAGAATTTACACTGCAGAAGGAGGCCATTCGGCCAATCGAGCCTGCACCGGCCCTTGGAAAAAGCACCTGAGCCCATGCCTCCACCCTATCCCTGTAACCCAGTAACCCCACCTAACCTTTATGGACACTAAGGGCAATTTAGCATGGCACCATGGACATTTGGACTGTGGGAGGAAACCAGCGCACCCGGAGGAAACCCACACAGACACGGGGAGAACGTGCAGACTCCGCACAGACAGTGACCGAAGCTGGGAATCAAACCTGGGACCCTGGAGCTGTGAAGCAACTGTGCTAACCATTATGCTACCGTGCTGTAAATTTGAAATACAATATCGGGTTATTCATTTCATATACATCACAAAAAACTTGCCTTAGTCGGTGTAACGCGTTGCAATATTATCCTGCTCAGGTATTTCATAGGTTTAATCCATGGACTATGCTAAACTATTGCTGCATTTATCGCATGCGGTGGTTAAACTCAAAACAGTGCGAGGCCCGTTCAGAAGCAAAGGCGAGCAGAGATGATGAACAAAGTGATATCGGCAATTTCATTAAGTGAAATTAATCGAGAGTGTGGCAGAAGGACTGTAAACAAGATGACCACAGCGATTACAGTACAAAACTGCCATAAAACCTGGATGATAACATGCAATAGTTAACGCACGGAGTATTGTTAATGTCCCACAAATTTCTGCCATGTAGCGAAGGTGGGAACTGGTTCCTTCTGCTTCAGTAGGAACAGTGCCTGTTCAACAGCAATCCTGGTCCTAGTTGCGTGTTCGCCTTTTAAGAGATGCTGAGAAACGGGGGAAACGCTTCAATTTTTCCTTCTCCTCAATGCAATTGCATTCGTGTCGCTGTATCGGGTCGGTGTCTACATTCAAGTACGTCACAAGCGATAGGTGTAGAGGGATAGCATCAGCACTTAGTGACAGGGACTTCAGCACTTAGTGACAGGGACGTCAGCACTTAGTGATAGGGGCATCAGCACTTAGTGAAAGGGCATCAGCACTTAGTGACAGGGACTTCAGCACTTAGTGATAGGGGCATCAGCACTTGGTCACAGGGGCATCAACACTTAGTGACAGGGACTTCTACACTTAGTGAAGGGGCATCAGTAATTAGTGATAGGAGCATCAGCACTTAGTGAAGGGGCATCAACACTGAGTTACAGGGACTTCAGCACTTTGTGACAGGGATCGGCACATGGTGACAGAGGCATCAGCACTCAGTGACGGGGCATCAGCACATAATGAGAGGGGCATCTGCACATAGTGACCGGGGCATCGGCACATGGTGACAGGGGCATCGGCACATGGTGACAGGGGCATCGGCACATGGTGACAGGGCCATCAGCACATGTTGACAGGGGTATCTGCACATGTTGACGGGGTATCTGCACATGTTGACAGGGGTATCTGCACATGCTGACAGGGGCATCAGCACATGTTGACAGAGGCATCAGCTCATGGTGACAGGGGCATCAGCACATGTTGACAGGGGTATCTGCACATGTTGACAGGGGTATCTGCACATGTTGACAGGGGTATCAGCACATGTTGGCAGGGCATCAGCATATGTTGACAGGGGCATTTGCACATCTTGACAAGGGCATCAGCACATAGTGACGGGGCATCAGCATTTAGCGGCAGCGGCATCTGCATACGGTGACAGGGACATCAGCACTTAGTGACAGGGGCATCGGCACATGGTGGCGGGGCATCAGCACATGTTGACAGAGGCACAACCAGTTGCCACCTTGCTGGCAGGATAACACATGGCCCATCCATGGGGGCACCCACAGTAAACCCCACTGGGGATATCAGGGCAGAGGCCACAGAGCCTATCGCTGATATTGGTACCCCATATGAAAGGGATGGGTTGTGAGGACAGAGGCTCCCCATATCACAGGCCAGATGCCACTCAGTGATGGGGACATGGGTGCTATGTGTACGACAGCATTCTGAGAGGGCCGGGTGTGGAGTGGGGATGGGGTGGGGGGAACGAGTTGAGGGTGGCACAGCAGTACACCTTTCGGAGTACAGCTAGCTATGCTTGCTATCTACCTGGCTGCAACTGCTATTGTGGATGCACGGAGGCTGGAGGAGCAGGGCCAGCACAGGGAAGACCCTGCACAAGAGGAGCTGCCACCAGCTGGTGAGGATCAAGTTCTGGCCATCCAACATCCGGGGAGGAGGCAAGAAGGAGGCCCCACATCAGGACACGTATATACCTTTGCTGCCTGTCCTTCAAGGAGCTGCAGACTTCGGATAACCAGTGAGACTGTGCCCTACCTGTACCAGGTGGTGGCACACCTGGCATCACGAGTGCTTGGAGGACACCCGCTCCCAGTGGCCGTCAGTTGATGGTTGCCCTGAAATTGTATGCCTTTGGATTTTTCCAGGTCTCGAGCGGGGATCTGTGCGCGATCTCGCAAATGTCCACACACAGATGCATCCGCGATGTGACGGATGCCCTGTGCGCCCGGACAACGGATTATATTACTTGTAGTCTGGACCAGGCCGACCAGGATGCGCAGGCAGCAGGATTTGCCGCCATCGCTGGCATGCCCCAAGTCCAGGAGGTGATCGATGGCATGCATGTCCCCCCTATGAGCACTGGTTCATTGGGTGGAGCCCTTATCAATAGGAAGGGGTTGCACTCCCTGAAGGTGCAGTTGATATGCGACCACCAGCTGCATATCATGCACGTTTACGCCCGATACGCAAGTAGCGTGCATGACACTTACATCTTGTCACACTCTGAGATTCCCAGCACCTTAAAGGCGCTCCCTCAAGTGAGGGGTTAGCTGTTGCACGACAAGGGTTACCCACTGAGGTCATGGAAAATGACGACTGGCCGGAGGCCACAGGCCAATGTGGAGGCCCATTATAATGACGCCCTTGCAGCAACCAGGAGTGCCATTGAATGGTGCTTCGCCTCCTGAAGATGCACTTCCACATCTGGACTGCTCTGGTGGGGCTCTCCGATATAGCCCTAAGTGGAGCAGCAGAGGAGCGACATGCTGGAGGAGGACGAATGCTAGACCTCATTTGATTCGGATGAATGAGGAGTGTATCCAGGAAGGACCGGGTGTGGAGTCTCGATTGGCACCGCAGGTCGCCCTATGTGTGATCCAGGGCCACCGGACACTGGGCAACCTCATCACGTCCCGATTTGTCAGCTAAGGGGCATGGCCATCGGCAACTCTGCAGACCAGTCCCACCTCTCACCTCTCCACACACACCCCATCAAACTCCCCTCCCCATAACCTCTCACCTCTCCACAACCCTCCCGAACTCCCTTCCCCATAACCTCTCACCTCTCCACACCCCACTCCCGAACTCCCTTCCCCATAACCTCTCACCTCTCCACACCCCCCCCCCGAACTCTCTTCCCCATAACCTCTCACCTCTCCACACCCCCCTCCCGAACTCCCTTCCCCATAACCTCTCACCTCTCCACACCCCCCCCCCGAACTCTCTTCCCCATAACCTCTCACCTCTCCACACCCCCCTCCCGAACTCCCTTCCCCATAACCTCTCACCTCTCCACCCCCCCCGAACTCCCTTCCCCATAACCTCTCACCTCTCCACACCCCCCCCCGAACTCGCTTCCCCATAACCTCTCACCTCTCCACACCCCCCTCCCGAACTCCCTTCCCCATAACCTCTCACCTCTCCACCCCCCCCGAACTCCCTTCCCCATAAACTCTCACCTCTCCACACCCCCCCCCCCGAACTCCCTTCCCCATAACCTCTCAACTCTCCACACCCCCCTCCCGAACTCCCTTCCCCATAACCTCTCACCTCTCCACACCCCCCCCGAACTCCCTTCCCCATAACCTCTCACCTCTCCACACACACCCCCGAACTCCCTTCCCCATAACCTCTCACCTCTCCATAACCCCCCCGAACTCCCTTCCCCATAACCTCTCACCTCTCCATAACCCCCCCGAACTCCCTTCCCCATAACCTCTCACCTCTCCACACACACCCCACCGAACTCCCTTCCCCATAACCTCTCACCTCTCCAAAACCCTCCCGAACTCCCTTCCCCATAAACTCTCACCTCTCCACACCCCCCCCCCCGAACTCCCTTCCCCATAACCTCTCAACTCTCCACACCCCCCTCCCGAACTCCCTTCCCCATAACCTCTCACCTCTCCACACCCCCCCCGAACTCCCTTCCCCATAACCTCTCACCTCTCCACACACACCCCCGAACTCCCTTCCCCATAACCTCTCACCTCTCCATAACCCCCCCGAACTCCCTTCCCCATAACCTCTCACCTCTCCATAACCCCCCCGAACTCCCTTCCCCATAACCTCTCACCTCTCCACACACACCCCACCGAACTCCCTTCCCCATAACCTCTCACCTCTCCACAACCCTCCCGAACTCCCTTCCCCATAACCTCTCACCTCTCCACACCCCCCCCCGAACTCCCTTCCCCATAACCTCTCACCTCTCCATAACCCCCCCGAACTCCCTTCCCCATAACCTCTCACCTCTCCACACCCCCCCACCAAACTCCCTTCCCCATAACCTCTCACCTCTCCACACCCCCCTCCCGAACTCCCTTCCCCATAACCTCTCACCTCTCCACACCCCCCCCCAAACTCCCTTCCCCATAACCTCTCACCTCTCCACACACCCCCCCCGAACTCCCTTACCCATAACCTCTCACCTCTCCACACACCCCCCAAACTCCCTTCCCCATAACCTCTCACCTCTCCACCCCCCCCGAACTCCCTTCCCCACAACCTCTCACCTCTTCACCCCCCCCTGAATTCCCTTCCCCATAACCTCTCACCTCTCCACCCCCACCCCCCGAACTCCCTTCCCCATAACCTCTCAGCTCTCCACACACCCCCGCGAACGTCCTTCCCCATAACCTCTCACCTCTTCCCTGTCCTTCAGCCCTTGACTCCGCCTCCCCATCCCTCAGCCCTTCACTCCACCTTCCCTATCCCTCAGACTCTCACTCCATCTTCCCTGTCCCTCAGACCATCACTCCACCTTCCCTGTCCCTCAGCCCCTCACTCCACCTCCCCTCTCCCTCAGCCCCCCACATCACCTCCCCTGTCCCTCAGCCCCTCACTCCACCTCCCCTGTCCCTCAGCCCTTCACCACCTTCCCTGTCCCTTAGCCCTTCACTCCACCTTCCCTGTCCCTCATTCCTCACTCCGCTGTCCCTCAGCCCCTCACTCCACCTTCCCTGTCCCTCAGCCCTTCACTCCCCTGTCCCTCAGCCCCTCACTCCACCGTCCCTGTCCCCCAGCCCCTCACTCCACCGTCCCTGTCCCCCAGCCCCTCACTCCACCTTCCCTGCCTCTCAGCTCCTCACCCCACCTTCCCTGTCCCTCAGCCCCTCACTCCACCTCCCCTGCCCCTCAGCCCTTCATTCCCATGTCCCTCAGCCCCTCACTCCACCTTCCCTGCCCCTCAGCCCCTCACTCCACCTTCCCTGTCCCTCAGCCCCTCACTCCACCTCCCCTGTCCCTCAGCCCTTCACTCCCCTGTCCTTCAGCCTCTCACTCCACCCCTGTCCCTCAGCCCCTCACTCCACCTCCCCTGTCCACCAGCCCCTCACTCCACCTCCCCTGCCCCTCAGCCCTTCACTCCCCTGTCTCTCAGCCCCTCACTCCACCTTCCCTGTCCCTCAGCCCTTCACTCCCCTGTCCCTCAGCCCCTCACTCCACCTTCCCTGTCCCCCAGCCCCTCACTCCACCTTCCCTGTCCCCCAGACCCTCTCTCCACCATCCCTGTCCCTCAGCCCCTCACTCCACCTCCCCTGTCCCCCAGCCCCTCACTCCACCTTCCCTGTCCCCCAGCCCCTCACTCCACCTTCCCCAACCCTTAGCCCTTCACTCCACCTTCCTTGTCACTCAGCCCCTCACTCCACCTTCCCCAACCCTTACCCTTCACTCCACCTTCCTTGTCACTCAACCTTACTCCTTCCTACTACCACAACTCCAGCTCCCCCTCTGAGGGTCCTACAGCATGGTGTTGGCCCTGGGTTGGCAGTATCAGCGGGTCTTGTCCATGGACAGAGGACGATGACGACTTGGTGCTTCTCATCGCCTGCCTCTTGCCTTTAGGGTCACATTCGACTGCCCGCCCGGTTTGCCCCTGTAATCATCCTGGACAATTCATCTCGCGGGCCCATATAATCCTTTGCCAGGGGTGGGGAGGGGGGTCAGGGTCAAGAGATGGTGAACGGTTAGGGCTCTCTCACTGGGTAAGCTGTCATACAAGATGAGCTCACACTTCTGGCCCTGTGCCCTACCACTTTTCTGTTAGGGTGACACCAGGTGGAACGGTTCTGTGTCATGGCGGATACGCCTGCTCCATCCTCCAGGCATCATTCTCCCAGCACCCACACCCACCACACCCCATATCTGGCACACCCTCCACACCCAGGCCGAGCCCATCCCTATCCCTCAGCCCCTCACTCCACGGGGCAGCACAGTAGCATTGTGGATAGCACAATTGCTTCACAGCTCCAGGGTCCCAGGTTCGATTCTGGCTTGGGTCACTGTCTGTGTGGAGTCTGCACATCCTCCCCTTGTGTGCGTGGGTTTCCTCCGGGTGCTCCGGTTTCCTCCCACAGTCCAAAGATGTGCAGGTTAGGTGGATTGGCCATGATAAATTGCCCTCAGTGTCCAAAATTGCCCTTAGTGTTGGGTGGGGTTATTGGGTTATGGGGATTGGGTGGATGTGTTGACTTGGGTAGAGTGCTCTTTCCAAGAGCCGGTGCAGACTCGATGGGCCGAATGGCCTCCTTCTGCACTGTAAATTCTATGATTCTATGATAAACACCCATCAGAGGTTAGAGGCAGGTTGGCTGTGTGTAAAAGTGACTATATGTATTGTTGTGCCCTAACCCCTCCCTATCACCTATGTGCCACACCTGTGGCAAATTAAGTGTTCTCTAACTTTCTTATTTTACGGCGCTTACTACTGCTTTTAGGTGTTGAACCCAGATCAGATGTGGAGGTGGCATGGGCGGCACGGTAGGTAGCACAGTGGTTAGCACTGTTGCTTCACAGCGCCAGGGTCCCAGGTTCGATTCCCGGCTTGGGTCGCTGTCTGTGCGGAGTCTACACGTTCTCCCCGTGTCTGCGTGTTTCCTCCGATTTCCTCCAACAAGTCCCAAATTAGGTAATTTGGACATTCTGAATACCCCCTCTGGAAAGGCTCAGGAATGTGGCGACTCGGGGCTTTTCACAGTAACTTCATCGCAGTGTTAATGTAATCCTACTTGTGACAGTAAAGATTATTATTATTATGCTGCGTGTCTCACCCTATGACCTGTGATGCAGCTGTCCTCTGGAGGGACTGGACCTGGATGAGCCTGGCTACTTTCGAGTGTCACAGGTGACGTTGTGTCACCCTATTCTGCCCGCTGCCCAGCAGATGTGCTAGTGTCTGGTGGGGCGGGATTTGGAAGCGCTGAAGTGTTGTAGCACCTCCCCTGCGGGAGGCACTGGCATGAGCCCCATCACTTCCTCTTCCATCGGGGTGCTCGATGGCCTCCAGCTTCTCCATGGGACGGAAGTGAGGCCAGAGTGACTTCGGAGGCTCCACCGTCACCTTGCAGTCCAGAAGACCCGCCCTAGTCTGAGCCATGTTCTCAATGTCCTCAACCATGGAGCACTGCGTCTGGGTCATGTCCCATAGCGGGTGAGACAGGTCCCTCACTGCCTTGTGCCATGTCCCTCTGTGACTGGCCAAGATCAGTCAGCGCCCGGCCAATGCTCTCAGCCATGGCCCTTTGTGACTGGGCCAACCTCTGAAGAGCCGCAGCAATGTCCATGTGGATCCAGGACATTGCTGCTTGTGACTGGGTTCCCCCACCCTGTGCCTCAGCCATTGACCGCAGTGTTCCTGAGCTTTGGACGTCTTGGCCCATGGCCCTGACTTCTTGCCCCAGGCCTTCCACCGCAAATGCCACCATTTCAGTGTTGGCCTGGGTACCATGCATTGTCGGCACCATTCCCTAGCCTGAAGGCAGTTGGACTCCTCCAGTTGCAACTGCAGGTGCTAGAAAGTTGCTGACACCCCCTCTTGTACACCCTGGTTCTGTGTCTGCATCTCTACCCAGTGATGGGATCATGCTTTCCAGATGCGTGACATCTGTCCAAACTACAGCTGTTTCCTGCATTAGACAGCCCTCCGATCACCCGCTCCCTTGAGTGTTTCTGCCTCTACTTGATGTGCTGCTGTGTGTGTGAACTGCACGCCTGAGAGTGACCCAGGAGCCTCTTCACTAAAATGCCCCACCAACATGAAAGCCTCTGCGACGGTGGAGGGTGCAGGTGACAGCAGGGATGAAAAATTGGTGTCTTCCCCAGACTGGTACTCCAGAGTATGTTGGGGATGTGGTTGGGGGGCTAGGGGACACAGAAAGGACAAGGTGAGGTGCATGGAGGCGAGTTCTACGGGGTATCTGTAGCTGGTGGCATGTATGCAAGGCTCCTGGTCAAAGAGGACAATACAGATGTTGGGAATTGGTGGAGGGAGGGATGTAAATGAGATGCAGGTAGGTGGGGTGTGGTAGGCCTCGAGGGGATTTGGGGGATGTGAAGGATTCCTCAGAAGGAAGGAGCAGTGCTCCGATAGCTAGTGATTCAAAACAAACCTGTTGGACTTTAACCTGGTGGTGAAAGACTTCTTGTTGTGCCCACCCCAGTCCAACACCGGCATCTCCACATCATAGCTGAATAGAGAGTAATGCTTAATTAGAATATGCTTCACACCAAAATGTTAGGCTGGAAAAGTGTTGTAATCTTGGATAAGAGAATAATTGGTTGTATATTGATGTAATAATATTTTCTAAAATTATTCTTGAGTGAGGAAATTATATTACTGAACTTTGTTTGTTGGGCATCCTCATTGTGAAAAATTGTAAGGCAACGGATTTATTTTTGCTACAAATGTACATCCAAACATATGAATTCTGAGCAGAAGTAGGTCTCTCAGCCCCTTGAGCCTACTCTTCATTCATTAAGGTCACGGCTGATTTGATTTTAACCTCAACCCCACATTCCTGTCTCCGCCAATAATCTTTCACCCTCTGGCTAATCAAGAATATAGCTGGTTCTGCCTTAAAAGCATTCAAAGGCTTGGCTTTCACTGTCTTTTGAGGGTGAGGGTTCCAGAGACTCAAGACACACAGAGAAAATAAGTCCTCCTCATCTCCACCTTAAATGAGCTATCCATTATTTTTAAGCAGGCATCCCCAGTTCTAGATTCTCCGTCAAGAAGAAACATCCTCCTTACCCACGCTGTCAATACTCCTCAGGATCTTAAAGGTTTTGATCAAGTCACCTCTTACTCTTCTGAACTCTAGTGGATGCAAACCTAATCTCTCCATCATTTGCACTAATGCAATTACTTGAGGTGTGTAAATCTGGAATAGTTTGATCTGACTTTAGCTTTGTTCCAGTATTAAGTATGACCCTGGTTTAGGTTCTATACTATCTCATTTATACTATAGCTGGTGTCACCGCCAGCTTTACAGTTCAATCCGTTGGGCATTTTGTTTGCCTTGTATTTATCAGGGGCTTGTTGTCTCACTTTGTTTTGCCCTGGCTACCAGTATCAGAGCTAGTTTTAATTAACTTGGTAGGAAAAGGACTGAGGTGGGAACTGATGACTTAAGTACTTTGAAGGATGGGCAAAGAACCAAATAGTCTATCCTGCAGGCTGAACCCATAGATAATTTTGTTTTTAATGTATTCCTTTGTCAGAGTTACAAAGTGCAAAGGGACAGGGCATACCCTTAATCCATCTGGTTGCTTGCTCCAAAAAACAATTCAAATTCAAATTGAATCCAATTCATGGTTCCCACAAGGAAGATCTACTAGATCCCAAACTGACAAGCACAGGTTTTACACATGAACTCGGGCTTGGTCATATGTGTGATCTTAGGCAAAAGGCCGAGAAGTGTTATGATCCCAGTTGGTGTTACTACTGGATGGGGAGATTCCAGAATGGAACCTGGCTCAAAAGATACTAACTTTTATGTTTTTTTAGAATACCGGGAGGGATAGAGTCATGGGATTGCTAAATAGTTTCAACAGCAAGGGGAAACAATTATTAAACATGAAAAGTTTGATTGTGATACAATGCTCCTTTACTCCCTTCTTAGCTTCACCAAGGTATATAGTTATCAAAAATAACACCCCACTCTGAACCGTGACCAATGTGTTTCCAAACTCCACTCCATAAATACACATTTTGAAATCTTCTTTCAAACAATGCTTTCCATCAGCTGTTTGCATCAAAAATCCACTCCATGTTTTCCAACTATCCTTTAAAACAAAGCTTCTGCTTCACTTTTTAACAAAAATCCAACACCAGGGGCGAAATTCTCCTACCCGCCCCGCCACATTTCTGCGCCGACCGGCCGGCGGGAGTCTCCGTAACACCGGCCGGTCAATGGGGTTTCCCATTGTGGGGCACCCCCACGCCGTCGGGAAACCCCCGGGCGCCGGCAGAACGGAGACTCCCGCCGGCGGAGAATGACGCCCCTGGTCTTCCACCTCTCCTTCCAGGTTTCCTTTATCTTGAATTGCAACGTGCATCTAAGAATCTACATAAACACAAGTACTCAGTTCACAACAGAATATGATTGCTTCAAATACTGAAAAAAAGGACACCAAACCTTACGATTGCTTCAGATATGTGGTTTGTCTGTAGCCAGCCTCATGAGCTCTTTTACCATGTCTGACTTAGATTTCCATAGACAGTGTCCTGTTTAAAGGCAGTTCCTCTTTGTTCCTTTAACTTCAGACTTCTTGAAACTTCTTTTCATCTATCTAGTTTCTTTGTTGAGCTGTTCTTTAAGTTTCCTGCAGTGGTTTTCTTAACCATTACTCCAGCTCTTCTTCTTGAAAAACTGAGAGAGATTTTCCCTCTCTAGCCTTCTAAAACCAACTGCTATATTCAGTTAAAACTACACTCAAAACCAGCTTTGCATCCTAAAGGTGCCCCTGGTTACTAAGCAACCACTTTATACTCCTCCCAACTCATTTACTTTTCACTCCATAGCCCTTTCCATGCCAAAAACAATAGAAGCATAGTTTGAGCTAAAATCAAAACCCCACACATAGAGACACCTTTGTCTATCATATGTCTTACGATAGGTTTATGCTTCCTTACTGAGTGAAACTAAATTAAGCCCACTTAAAACTATACCAATTTCTGATATTTAACAATACAAATATAGATCCTTTAAAACTACTTCTGTTTTCCTGACACCTCCACCTTCAAAAGAAAGAAATCTTCATAACAATGAAGATTTTTTTACACTGGTGTTACATCCACCATCACAAATATCTAACCATATAACTTTTTACATCATACAAATAAATGTTTCTTAGCTCACAATTCTAAATGTCATATTACATAATTATATTGTTGTATCCCAAGACAAAAAAAATCAATGTACCGGAGCTGTACATGATAATATTATCATAACTCAAGTCTTCTTTTTTCCCCTCTGTTTTCCTGTTTTCAACTCAGGAAATAATGTTTCATTTAAGTCTATAGTGCAATTGTCCGATTTGCCACTTGTAGGCATAGTTCCACTCTCAAGTGCACTTTCAAGAAGCTCGAGAATCATAGAATTCCTACAGTGTAGAAGGAGGCCATTCAGCCCGTTAAGTCTGCACCAACCTTCTGAAAAAGCACCCTACCTCTGCCCATTTCCCCGCCCTATCCCCACAACGACACCTAACCTTTGGACACTAAGGGGCAATTTAGTATGGCCAATCCACCTAATCTGCACATCTTTGGATTCTGGGAGGAAATCGGAGCACCTGGAGGAAACCCACGTAGACACGGGGAGAAAGTATAAATTCCACACAAACAGTCACACAAGGTCAGAATCGAACCTGGGTCCCTGTAAGGCAGCAGTGCTAACCACTGTGCCACCGTGCCGCCCAGTGCCATTTTTGTGCGTCACCATCTCCGTTCTTCTCTTGTCAGAATCTCTTTTGGTTGTTTCAAGAATACTGTTAAGGTAAATGAAATTAATTCATTGAAAATGCTTTGGTATTTTTGCTTTGTTTGTTCTTTGAACATTTTGTGATCTAGTTGTTTCCTCAGTCCCAGGTCAAATGAGTTATTATCAATTCTGTTTGAGCCAGATGAACCACATCCTCTCTCTGAAGTTTCACCGTTCATTTTAACCCTTCAACTTTTCTGCACAATTTCTGAACCATCTCAGTCCAGCTTTCAACAGACTTTGAATGGTCCTTAGCAAACCTTGCCTTTATTCCAACTGCTACATCTTTTGTCATAACACTGCGAAGCATTTTCAAATCAGTGTTTCTGGTCAACACCTCAGAAATATCATTTTGCAATTTCAGTACTTCTGATTGACAATTCTTAATTTCCAATGTTGCAGGGAGTTCAGTTGATTTCCTTATTGTCCATTACTAATTTTGATACGTCAGTAATGTTACTTGGATCAGTTCTTTGCTCATCTGGTCACTATTCAACAATGAGTTTTTATTACAAGGGACACCTTTACAATTATGACACTTCATACCATCCATCTTCTTCGTCATTTGCTCCATTTCGCTTTCAAGTTCAAAAATCTCATTGTTCTTCGGATGGCAAAGTTCTAACGGTTCGTTAGTTTTGCTTTTTAATTCTGCATTCAACCAATTATTCTGATTTACCAGAAACTCCTTTTCTTGTTCAAGGCATTTCCCACGATACTCAATAAATACTTCTGATGCTTGAAGTTCACCAGGTTTTAACTGAAGATAAACATTTGCTAAGTTTGTATTTTCAGATTTATCCTTTAGACAATTAAAATCCTCAGTCGAATGTTCCACTTTCCCTGACTGATTCTCAATTGTTCTCATCGGTTCTCTTTTTTCACATGCAAACTCCTTTTTCATATGTGAAACTTGATTTTCTATATGACTCAATTGCTTGTTACCTGCAAAAGTTGTCGCACTTTCCAGAAGTTTGTTAAGATAAGTAATTTTCAGAAGTTTGTTCAGATCACCATGACCAACTGCCTGTTGCAATACAATTGGCCTCACATTACTGTCCCACAAGTCAAATCATTACTTAGGGTGAAATCTCTTTCTCCAATAGGTAATTTGGGAATAATTTTCACTGTATTAATTACATTTACAAAGTTAATTATTAAATTTACTTTACACAAAGAGACAGGTTCATCCCTTCCATTAACACTTTTTCCTTCATAAAACTATCTGGAATACAAATTGTATCATCAGCCACCATCAGTAAATAATTAATCCGCTCCGGCATCTCTCAATATAATAATTTGTTTATTAATTTTGTTAGACGAGTGTAGGAATACTTCTCCCTTTGAAACAAAACTTCCAGAATCTCCAATGGCCCGACTTCTTTCACCAGTACTAAAAGAATTCTCTGAACAATCTGGAACCTTATCCCCTTTCTCATTGATTCGGAGGAAGCATGTTTTATCTGTACCACTGCTACGGTTTTAACACCATTTCCTTTTCAGGTGTTATCTTTCCTATTACTGCTGCAACTGGTTTCCCATTTTGTTTCCAATAATTTGCCTGAATATGTCCCATTTTGTTACAATGAAAACCTCCAAATGTCACTCCCACCTTCCCTTTTGATCTGAGGTAACATTTCCTGGCAATTCACAACTGTTCCATCTCTTTCTTGACTATTTGTTTTCCTTTCTCCATCCCATCTTCTATCCTTCTTCTGTTTAAAAGGATGACATAAAAAATGTTTGGCTCTATGGACTAGTTCATAATCATCAGCTAACTCTGCTGCCTGCCTAGCAGTTTTAACTTTTGTTCCTCAACATGCATCCTAATAACAAAAGGAAGTGAATCTTTCATTTTTTTCCTAAAATAATCACCTTCCTAAGCGCTTCATATGTTCTCTCTATCTTTAACGCCGATATCCAATGGTAAAAATGATTTTGCTTTCCCCTCTCGAATTCAATGTAAGTTGTCCCAGCTATTTTCTAGTGTTTCAAAATGTCTATCTGTACAACTCAGGAACCAATTCATATGTACCGAGTATAGCTTTATTTACTGTATCATAATCTACAGATACCTCTTCCAACAATGACACATGCACATCACAAGCATTACCTCCCAGTCTACTTTGTAAAAGTAATGGCCACATTTATTTTGGCCATTTCATCTGTTTAGCTACGTTTTCAAAATAAATAAAGAATGCTTCCACATCCTTTTCCTCAAACTTTGGAAGCGCTTGTATAAATTTAAACATTTCCCCACTAGGCTCTTGTCTAGAACTACTTTCTTCCTCAACCTTTTCTAATGTCTCTGCTTTAACCATCAGTCTTTTGAGCTTAAATCTCGGTCTCTTTCTTTTTCTCTTTATTTTCTAACATCTCCCTTTCTAATTCATGCTTTCTCATCTCCCAAGTTCCTTTATTTCTACTTCTCGCTTCTTCTTTTTCCTGCATTTCAAGCTTTCCCATTTCTATTTCTGTAGCTTTTTCTTTTTCCTGCATTACCAATGTTCTTCTTTAGAACATAGAACATACAGTGCAGAAGAAGGCCATTCGGCCCATTGTGTCTGCACCTACCCACTTAAGCCCTCACTTCCACCCTATCCCCATAATCCAATAACCCCTCCTAACTTTTTTGGTCACTAAGGGCAATTTATCATGGCCAATCCACCTAACCTTCCCGTACCAGCCTCCCCGAACAGGCGCGGAATGTGGCAACTAGGGGCTTTTCACAGTAACTTAATTGAAGCCTACTTGTGACAATAAGCGATTTTCATTTCACCTGCACGTCTTTGGACTGAGGGAGGAAACCGGAGCACCCGGAGGAAACCCACGCAGACACGGGGAGAATGTGCAGACTCCGCACAGACAGTGACCCAGCGGGGAATCGAACCTGGGACCCGGCGCTGTGAAGCCACAGTGCTATCCACTTGTGCTACCGTGCTGCCCTTTGTAATTTGTAATTGAATTGCCTCATTTCTGAACAACTTGGTCTGTTCGACAACCCTTGCAATTTTAAATGTTTTGCTATGCTTCCAATAATCTCAGCATTCCTCACCCCTGCAGATAATTCTAACTCTCGTTTATCTGCCAATTCTGTTAACTGACTGTTGGCTACTTTCTGAACACCACTCAGAGTTAAACGTTTCATCTTTGGGAAGGTCTTAGCAATTTCCAACGCCATTTTGGATTCTAACCCATACAATATACCTTACAGCAACTCCAATTCCTTTGTCCAGTAGGTCAGTACCCCACTATCTCTTTTTTTAAGGATTCACAGATCCCACTGTTTAACAATAAATCTCAGACCAAGTTTTACCATTCAGCGTACAGTAACTTGCTTTCCACATTTCAAAATATCCCAACAAATTACTACTAATCATCATCAATAACCCTTTCTCCACATTTTGAAATCCCAGATGGGCCTCTACCTTTGTTACGATCCCAGTTGGTGTTACTACTGGATGGAAAGACTCCAGAGTGGACCCAATAGTTCAAAAGATCATAACTTATATTCTCCAAGCACAATAGCAGCACAGTTTGAGCAGAAACCAAAACCCCCACATATAGAGACACCATTGTCTATCATGAATTTAACTATGGCAGCACGGTAGTACAATGGTTAGCACTGTTGCTTCATAGCGCCAGGGACCCGGGTTCGATTCCCGGCTTCGGTAACTGGCTGTGCAGAGTCTGTACATTCTCCCCATGTCAGCGTGGGTTTCCTCCGGGTGCTCCGGTTTCCTCCCACAGTCCAAAGATGTGCAGGTTAGGTGGATTGGACATTCTGAATTCTCTCTGTACCCAAACAGCTGCTAGAGTGTGGTGACTAGGGGATTTTCACAATAACTTCAGAGTGTTATTGTGTTAATGTAAGCCGACTTGTGATGCTAATAAAGATTATTATTTGTTATTATTATTATTATAGGTTTATGTTTCCTTACACAGAAAACCAAATTAAACCCATTTAGAACTGTATCTTATTTCTAACATTTAACAATACAATTATAGATCCCTTAAAACTACCTCCAGTTTTCTGACAGAAGTGATATTAGAAATTTCTGGGAGTGAATTGGAGGTGGTCATCCAAAGTTGCCTTCGCCAACCTCAAAATGATCAGTCTTTATAACTCATCCCACCCACCTCCTTAGTGACTGCCACTGTTGATCACATTCTTCAAACGGAATAGTTAATGAAATTAGTTAACGTTTTACAAGTGAACTAGACTTCTTAATTGTAAGCACACGACAGATAGAAAAAGCTACTTTTGGGGAATATAGATTCAGTGAGATTCAGATTAAGGCAGAAATAGAATCCAAGGGTTGGAGGAATATCAATAAACAATGACAACAATGCACAGGTTTTGCCGACATAGAGCAGATAAGGAAACACTCTTGCCATTGTTAAAAGGATTCTCTCCAAGTCACTTACCACCCTGATTTGGAAATATATCACCGTTCCTTCATTGTCGCTGGGGCAGCATCCTGGAACTCTCTCCCTAACAGCACAGTGGGTGCCTACACCTCAAGGAATGCAGCGGTTCAAGAAGACAACTCACCACCACCTTCTGAAAGGCACCTAGGGATGGGCAATAAATGCTGGCCTAACCAGCGACGCTCACATTCTGTAAATGAATTTTAAAAAACCTGGTCAGGTGAGGGGATACAGCTGTATTTTCTTTTTAATCTGTGTCCTGTTATGCGGGTTCTTACTGGCATTAGCCAATGTCCCATACCAGGTTATGCATAATTATAGCATAGAACATAGTGGTCATGTTTAGCTGCTAAGATGGAGCTCTGTTTAATTTGGCCCATTCAGGTTCTACATGTGGGTAAGTGATCTCAACAGATACCATCTGAAGTCAATCAGAGCATAACTTTTGCAAGGTTTCATTAGATGGCAGGCTCATGTACATCCACAGCACAGCTCCTAACCTTGGAATGAGGTTACTTTATCAAGATCAAAAGGCCCCCTTTTTTAACATGCAAAGATGAAATGTGAGTACTAAATATAATGTATTGATACTAGATAGGCAAGTCACTATTTTATAACAATAGGATCTTACCAACAAAGGATGAAGACCAATGTAATGCATATAAAAACTGTGAACAATATTTCAAACTTTACTGATATATATGGCGACATAGATTTCTAGGCAACCAGATTATCTGAGAATGTTGACCCGTCTCCCAGCAAAAGTTAAAACAGTTCTTTTTATGGAGCTTATCAGTCAGTAATCAAGCCATAAACATGGCCTTGGCTTTTACATTCAGGTCAGCCAGTCCTGGTATTCAAAACCATAATAACTATGCAACAATGTGTTTTAAATTTACCTTAGCAACTTAGCAGATCGTCAAGCCTTTGAAAATTGGCTCCATTCTCAAGCAAATTTGTTTTCATATATATTTTTATTGTAGTTTTTATCATTTTAACAAGCAATGCGACCAAACCTCAGGATTGGTACAGCACAGGATAAATGTCTCAGCATACATAAATACAGATGAGGAAAGAGAACAGTTGGTTCAGTACAATCATTGCACTGGGTTCCTCCGTATGTACCGATGGATATAACAGAGAACGAGTTTGAGGAGGATGAGGCCATGAAAACAAATCGGGGCCTGCATCAGCACGCTACCTACCCAAATAAGGAAAAGAAACCCCAAAAGAGATGAACACCAGGTGGGGCGACATTCTCCGACCCCCCGCCGGGTCGGAGAATCGCCGGGGGCTGGCGTGAATCCCGCCCCCGCCGGTTGCCAAAGTCTCCGGCACCGGATATTCGGTGGGGGCGGGAATCGCGCCACGCCGGTTGGCGGGCCCCCCGCTCGATTCTCCGGCCCGGATGGGCCGAAGTCCCGCCAATAAATTGCCTGTCCCGCCGGCGTAAATTAAATCACCTACCTTACCGGCGGGACAAGGCGGCGCGGGCGGGCTCCGGGATCCTGGGGGGGGGCGCGGGGCGATCTGACCCCGGGGGTGCCCCCACGGTGGCCTGGCCCGCGATCGGGGCCCACCGATCCGCGGGCGGGCCTGTGCCGTGGGGGCACTCTTTCCCTTCCGCCTCCGCCACGGTCTCCACCATGGCGGAGGTGGAAGAGTCTCCCTCCACTGCGCATACGTGGGAAACTGTCAGCGGCCGCTGACGCTCCCGCGCATGCGCCGCCCGGAGATGTAATTTCCGCGCCAGCTGGCAGGGCAACAAAGCCCGTTTCTGCCAGCTGGCGGGGCGGAAATTCCTCCGGCGTCGGCCTAGCCCCTCAATGTTGGGGCTCGGCCCCCAAAGATGCGGAGCATTCCGCACCTTTGGGGCGGCGCGATGCCCGTCTGATTGGCGCGTTTTGGGCGCCAGTCGGCGGACATCACGCCGTCTCCGGAGAATTTCGCCCCAGGATTTGCCAAAGAATGCAGACAAAGACCAGCACCATACACCATCACACAAAGGATACTCGGGACAGAGCAGCTTAGCTTCATCAGAGACAAAACACTGCCTGCCTCCCCCGGAGAGCTCTAGCTTCGAAAAGGAGGACATTCAGGAAGCCACTATATTACACCATTGGAGGGAGGGTGCCTATCTCCCACACTCTGCCTACCCTCAAATCGAAGAAGGGCTCCAACAATGTTGATCCACAGCACGCAGACTCTCACTCAAACCCCACAACCCACAGGCTACTACCTCCCCAGTGGAACCCTATCTCAAGAGGGGGACAACTCAGGGGAAGGAAACTCACTCCCCCACCCAACACAACCTCTTGTGGGGTTTCTTTTCCTTATTTGGGTAGGTAGCGTGCTGACTCGGGTAAACACAGTTACTCCTGCCCTAACATACCCGGTCAAGCAACTACTGGCACTACCCATACAGCCAAGAGAATATTTAAGAATACCAGTCAAACAAGGATTAACCAATTACAACCAAGCATGCGCCATAACACATTTCTTCCTACACCAACAACTCCAGAGATGCCAACCACAAAGAAGAATCACAAGGACCCCAGTCCTCTCTAGGATACAATATCTGTCCGGATTTACGTAGGAGATAAGTGCGGATTCCATAAACCCAAAATAACAAAAATACAAAAGAAAAACGCAATAGAAATAGGTCTAACTGGGGGATTTCTTCATCCAAACTTAGCCTTACATAGCCATAACCACCCACCAACACACCAACCATCCACACACCACTCTGCTGTGGCGCTACTCATCTTCTCTAAAAACAAAGTGAGGGGTATCTAAAATGTACTCCCTCTTTGTAAATACAAGGATTACAGCACATGAAAAAAGGCAAGACTATGCACAAACTCCATGTCACACTACCAACGGTTTTTGCCGTTACAGGATAACAGGTGGCCAACACCTCTGTGCTCATTTATCGTACACTCGTGTCAGGAAAATAGCCAATAACATAAAATCAGCAGCATATTCACAAGGGAATATCGATGAGCTTCCATGGAGCCTGGAAAGGCCAAAACCATGACGGTGTCATTGAACAGCATTCAGGATCCCTCCAAAGTTCCATAAAATGGAGCATTTTCACCTCAGCCATGCTGTCATCCGAACACCCAAGAAGCAAGAAACCTAGGTCCTAGCAGGAGGGGACAACCCGATGTGTCCAGCGCCTCCAATTCCTCTCGATGAGCATCAAGGAGAAGACAACGTAAGACCAGTGGTCAGTGTTTCTGACCAACCTAGGCCTTGAAGAATGGATACAATATGCTCCATCATACTCGAAACGGCTAGCCTTCAAGTCGAGATTACGAAAGCATGGCAGCCAATTCTAAAATTTAGCTGATAATTCGCCCGCCACCCCCCCCTCTCAAAAGGCTGGGTGCATGAACACTCCTCTGCCAGCTTCAACTCCTCGAATCAGTCAGGATAAATGACATACCATGCAACAGGATTTCCAAGAACCGAAGGCGAGCCCTCACCAAGATTCTCTTCTCCGTTTCCAGTATTCTCTGAAGGATATTTCACAGTTCGTTAGCACCAACAATCTGCGTCACGAAGCCAAAACCTTCATCCAAAACATCATTCACAATGGCAGCCATCTCACAATGGCGACAGCACCGCCGCGGCATAGGCCCACCCATGAGCAAAACTACCACAACAAGCTGGGCTCTCCCCAGCCACCTCTGACTGCCTCAATCAAATGAGGATTCTTTGACTTAACTCAGCTCCTCATCGCCAAAACTAGCCAAGATCTTCCAGGGACATAGGACAAGACATATACACCAAAAGCAAGTAAATATGAGATGTTCATCAGGATTTTAAAAAGGGTTAAAAGATGAGTAGCACCAGAACTCGTGAATACATGCTCTTACATCACGTGACCCCCTCCCCTCCAAGTTGAATGTCTAAACGTTCTGAACATATAAAACTATTTGGTTTGGCTTTCATTGGTAAAAAGGCAACAAACCATAACAATGTTCCAGTTTGTAAAGTATGTAACAATGCAGTTCATTATCATAATAGTTTATAGATGTTCTTTACAAATCAATAATGCTCAGACGATACAAAGATTTAAAGCAGGACAAGTAAATGTAAAATGGAACTAGATACTTTGACCCAAAATATGAAAGCCCTATTTGTGATGCACAATGCACTTATGGTGAGTTTAATGGAATTGAGCACTAAGATTAAACATTAAATCATACATTTTCAAGTATCCACTCCCAGTTTTGTATTAGTCACTATCTGGTACTGAATGGCAACTTGAGTCCAGAAGTTACAAATCTGGAAGGCATCCAAGATTCTCAACAATGGGGGAAATGTTTTGTCAGTAGATCACAATGAACCACCTGGAAACATGTGTCTTTGGAATGTGAGAACTCCAAGCTATAAAATAAAGTATTTCCTGGTATTTTAGTACAATTACAATGCCTGAATTTACATTTATTGATTCAGGGATGTTGTGGTTTATAACTAGCTATAAAAGAAAGGTCCATAGGAGTATTCGTTCATTTGTAATATCTCAATTGAGGGCCCTCTAAATCAGATCTCCCATCACAGCCCTATTAAAAAACACATCATGTGTTAATTACAAATTAGAAGATAAACATTTAATTTACTTATCAGTTGCATTTCTTCTTGTAAAAGATTACAAATTGTCTTAATGCAAAACAATATTCTTTCCCCTTATCTGCCAGTTGGCAAGCCCACTATCTATAATTCTGTTAAGCCATCAAACTCAGGAAGGTAAGATTTGATGACTGGTCTACTCTAATTCACTGGGCTAGGGAAGGAGGAAATTGTAAGGAATTTTAATTCCTATTGAGAACATTAGAAACCATAAAATGGAAAAGAACAACTCAAGCCATTTTAACTATTCCCTCCAAAATACCTGACAAAACTATCACGCCATGACCTCCATTTAACCCAATTCAAAGTTTCTGAGGAAGATCATTTAAATCAGGAAAAAATATCCAATAAATGACTCGAATAGTGGAATATTGAGTAAAACTTCAAAATTTGCTTCTGAGTCCAATCTTGGAGGAGTGGTCAAAAAAAGTGGGTATAATACAAACCAACTGCCACAGGACATGGATAGGAAAACAGAATGAGCAGCAGAAGTGACAAATGGGATTAAATACAGCGAAGTGTCAGGTGATGTATTTGGGCAGAAAGGATAAGGAGAAGCAATATAGACCAAACGGCACAGTTCAAAAGATAATATAGAGACAAAGGCACTTGGGAGCGTCATGTGAATAGATCTTTAAAGGTGGCAGTGTAATTAGCAAAGTATATGGGATTTAGAGTGGCATTACATACAAAAACAAGGATAACAATTTATGATGAACCTATATAAAGTTCTGGTTAGATCACAACTAAAGTATTGCACCCTGTTCTGGTTACCACACTTTAGGAATGATGTGAGAGCCGTTGAGCGAGTTACCAAAATGGTTCTGGGTGAGCGAGTTTAGATACAAGTTGGGTTGGAGAAGTTAGTGTTGTTTCCCTTAGAGCAAAGGAGATTGAGAGGAGATTTGATATGGAGTGTACAAGATTATGACAGATTTAGGTAGACAAAGAAAAACTGTTCCCATTAATGGTACAAGGACTATGGGACACAGATTTTACGTTTTGGGCTAAAGGTGCAGGGCAGGTGAGGGAGAACCTTTTTTACACATCGAGCAGTAATAACTTGAAATTTGCTGCCTACAAAGTTGTTAGAAGTGCACACGATGAATGATTTTTTAAAAATTGGATGTGCTTGAGTGAAATAAACTTACCGGACCATGGGGATAGAGCAGGGGAATGGGACTGATGGATTGCTCCACAAAGAACCATCATTGACTTGATGGGTCAAATGGACTCCATCTGTGCCATAACAACTTTATGAAAATACTACAAAGGAATAAAGTTCCTCCAAATAGTTTGCTATATTCTCAACACTACATTGTTTCCTTTTAATTCTTGGGATGTTGGCATCACTGGCAAGGCCACCATTTGTTGCCTATCTCTAGATACGCTTGAGAAGATGCTTCTGTCGTTCATCTGAAGGTAGTCCCACAATGCTGTTTGGTGGAGAGCTACAGGATTTTAACCTACTGTTACGATCCCAGTTGATGTTCTGATGGGAAGATCCCAAAATGGAACCCTGGCTCAAAACACTAAGGGGGCGATTCTCCGATATGGAGGCCAAGTGTTCGCACCATCATGAATGCCGTCGCGTTTCACGATGGTGCGAACAGGGCCCGGGCACGATCTATTCTGGCCCCCATAGGGGACCAGCACGGCGCTGGAGCGGTTCACTCCGCTTCGCCGCGCCAACCTGCGCATGCGCAGTTGGGGCAGCCCAATCCTGCGCATGCGCAGTTGGGGAACCCAATCCTGCGCATGCGCGAGGATCGTCTTACGCACGCCGGCCCCTCACCAACATGGGGCCGGTGTTCTGGGGCCGCGCGCAGAAGGAGGTAGGCCTGGGGGGGGGAGAGGCCGGCCCGCCGATCGGTGGGCCCCGATCGCAGGCCAGACCCCATCGGAGGCCACCCCGGTGAAGGAGCCCTCCCTCCCTCCCCTACAGGCCGCACCCCCCAGCGGTCCCACAGAGTTCCCGCTGGCAGCGACCAGGGCTGGACGGCACCGGTGGGAACCTGTCGTGTCGTAGCAGCCGCTCGGCCCATTCGGGTCGGAGATTCGCCGCTCGGCGGTTCTCCGAGCGGCCCGGTGCGAATCGCGCGCCGCTGGTTTCCGGGGGGTGGGAGAGTCGCGTGCGGGGGTCGGGGCGGCATGGTGCGATTCGCGCGGCGCCCCGGCGATTCTTCCACCCGGGGTGGGGGGGGGGGGGAGAATAGCGCCCTATCTTTCAAAAAATAAAACATGGAGGAACAAAGTCACAGGACTGCTAATTAGTTTTAACAAGAAAAAAATTGTTCAACATGAAAAGTTGGATTATTATACAACATTCCTTTATTCCCCTTCGTTTAAAAAATACACACAGCTTTTTGGATTCACACAGATTACAAAGTATATATTAAGGTAAAACAGTCTCAGTAACACAACGATCCTTTTAACACACAAGATGGCTGTGGTCAAATACACTCGCCACTCTGAACCTCAAGGGAATGTCTGTGGATTTCTCCTCAGAACGTCCCCCAGTTGATTGCCACATGAGTTCCAAACTTCACTCCAAAAAACACATTTAAAAATCTTTGTTCACAATAATATTCATTTTGCATTCCAAAATCTGACATCCAGTCCACATTTTCCAAATGACATTTAAACAGAGCTTCCACGCCACTTTTAACAGCAGATCCAGTCCAGGATTTACACCAATGCCGTTAAGATTTATTTCTCTTGATTGTTGTACAAACTGCTTTAATTCTCAATTCCCAGACTGTATTAAAATGGCATCAGATGTTTGATTTCCCACTTTAAATCCAGTTATTGCAATTGCACCTTCAACTCAGAACATTTCTGTTTACTTTTCTTTTGGAACAATACCTTGAGGTGTGATTCAGCCACCACATTGTGCCCATCGCGGAGCCGGGCACAATGGGTGAATCCCACGGGCTCTGCGCTGGCCCGATCATGAGTTACCCATTGGGGGTGATTCAGATAATGAGATTTAAATGTGCTATTAGGCTGTGAGACCTCAAGCGGACACCGTTTAACACTGGTTTCCACAGACATGGATCAGGCATAATGGCATCTTAGCGGGGCTCACAGGTCATTAGAGCCCCCGGGGTGGACAGGGACAGGGCAGGTTAGAACCCTGGTTTCCTTGGCACCTTAGCACTGCCAGCTTGGCATCCTGCCAGTGATACCCAGAGACTGCTGGGGTGCCCAGTTGGCACTGCCTGGTGCTCTACCCATGTACCACGCTGGCAGTGCCAATGTGCTCAGGTGCCAGGTTGACACTGCCAGTGGACGAGCCCTGGGGGGCCTTGCCAATGAGAGATGGGGTGAGGGGGGGGGGTTGAGGACACAATAAAAGGTTGGGGGTGAAAAGAGGGGTCCTGAAAGTGTGGGGCTGGAAGGGGGGCTGTAGAGATTGGCGCAGTCATTCAAAATGGTGCCCCAATCTATGAGGAGCCAGCCCTGCTGGCGAGCTCAGCTCACCAATGCCGGTAAAGTGCTTAAGTGTGGCCACGACTACACTGACGGCAGGGTCATAAAACTAGATGAACTGACAGAGAGATTTCAGCTAGCTAAGGGCAACAAACTAATGTACCTGCAGCTTAAAAACTTCCGACGGAAGGAGACAAGGACGTATCCACGACCACCACGACAGACACTACTAGAGGAGTTACTGGACGCAAACATTCTAGGTGAAGGAAACTGTAGCGTCACGTACGAGCCACTGGTAGAGTGGGCCGACACTGTACTGGACGTGACGAGGACGAAATGGGAGGAAGACCTGGGGCTCGAAATAGGGTGGGGTCTCTGGAGTGAAGCACTGCATAGGATCAATTCCACCTCTTGTGCGCAAGACTCAACCTAATGCAACTAAAGGTGGTACATAGAGCCCACTTAACAAGAACCCGAATGAGTAGGTTCTTCCCAGAGGTGGAGGACAGATGTGAATGGTAACAAGGAGGTCGGCCAACCACGCCCACATGTTCTGGTCTTGCCCCAGACTTGCTGGTTACTGGACAGCCTTCTTCGAGGCAATGTCCAAAGGGGTGGGGATGAGGGTGGAGCCATGCCCGAAAGTGGCGTTCTTCGGGGTATCAGACCAGCCAGATCTCTTCATGGGGAGGAGGGCAGACACCCTTGCCTTTGCCTTCCTGATCGCCCGCCATAGAATCCTGCTCGGCTGGCGGTAGCAGCACCACCCAAAGCTGCAGACTGGCTGTCCGACTTATCGGAATCTCTCCAAATGGAGAAAATCAAATTCGCCATCCGGGGGTCGGAAGATAGCTTCTTCTGAACATGGGAGCCATTCACCCAACAGTTCCGGAACCTGCTTGTGGCTACTGAACAAGCAGATAAATAATCAAGTAGCCAAGAGCCAGGGGAAAGTAGCTAAAACATGAGAAAAGGGAAGGAATGAGGGAAAGACCCGGGGGGGGGGGGGGGGGGGGGGGGACGATGACAGTGCAACAGGGGGTAGCTAAACATAAGAGAAAAGAAAGGGGAGCTGCAGGGAGGGAGAGGGGAGTAGACGGGGGAAAGGGGGGCAAGGAGGGGGGGGGAGGAGAAGGAAGGACAGGGGGCAAAGAACAATAAAGGGGAGCCAGAGGGGGGAAAGACAAGCCAACACAAACTGGAAGGAGAGCACAGGAAACGACAATGACCATGACGAACACAGCAACAGAGAGTAAGAAGGTACAGGAGGAAGAAATGAAGGCCGGCCGAAGCAGAGGCAAACGCACAACAACAACAGCGACCGGGAGAAGCAAGCAACATCAGGGGCGCCTGATCTATTTTGTATTACTGGTGTTGTGTGTACCGTCATTGTTAAAAAAAAACAGAAGACACCCCAAGACATGTATACATGTATAATGTAATTGTCTCTCCAATACCTTGATGTATATACACTTCCCCAGTTTTTACTTTCCCACCCCTTGGCTTTTTATTTACGTGATTTTTCTAATTATATAGTGCTGTAGTTTTTATCTTGTTTTTATTATCTTCTCTTTTTTTTTCTTCTTTGTGTACAGCTGTAAATATACTATATGCGAAAAACCCAATAAAAAGCATTAAAAGAAGTGTGGCCACGATGAGGAGAAACTCTCCAAGGCCCCCAAAAAACAGCAAAATGTTGTTGAATAGCGGGGTCAATCTCGGCACTGCAGCAGCCAAGAAACACCCCGTCAAACGTGCTTTAAAGCGGAATTAGAATTTTTTCAGCTGAATCGTGCACTCGGTCTCTGACCATCTAACATCTTAGATATTCTTCTGTCCCGATACCCTGATTATCTGGAAAATAATTTGTTCCTTAGGAAGCTTGCATCTTTGCAGCTCACTTGTCCTATCCAGCTTCTCCTAGCATAGTTGAGAGAAGTTCACTCTCTAGTGTCTTGTCTCCAAATGCCAGCATAGTCACTAAAACTAAAACTTTAAAAAGTTTTCCCCTTAAAATGGCCGCCAGTTGCGAAGATTGCTATTATTATTTATTATTTTGCAGTAGCTCTCTTGAAGCACATTAGAAACACAGATTGAAGATAACCAACCCTTGTACATACAAACACCTTTGTATAGCATGTTTTTACCCTTCCAGGCACAGAAATATTACATTAAATCCATACCTTATTTCTAATGTTTACCATTACAAATATAAATCCCTTAAAACAAAGTTTGTTTTCCTAACATGCACTAATGATAAAGGAACAGCAATATATGTCCTCCGTTTGTACAGTATCATTCTACATTTCTATAACACAAGATGGTAATTTACATGGAAGGGAATTTGAAAGTATTGGTGTTCCAAGGCTCATGTAATACCAGAATGGGATTGGAAAATAATATATTAGCTTGCACCGAGGATGGGTTCATGGACAGAAATCAGACCGTAGGAATTAATGGATCATTTTCAGAATGGCAGAGTGCAGCTAATCGGCATGCAACAAAGATCAATGGTTAGTCCTCAGCTATTTACAACCTATATGGATGACATAGATGAGGAGACGAGTGTAGCACATACAGGTCTGTGAATGATATAATAATATACTTATTAGTGTCAAAAATAGGCTTACATTAACACTGTAATGAAGTTACTGTGAAAACAAGATCTGAATGTAAGCCTTAACAAGCACACAAAAAGACGGCAAAGGGATATAGACTGTTAAGGTCATAGATTATGTAAGAAGTGTGAAATTATTAACTTTGGATAGGAAGAATGGAAACATTGAAAAATGTGTAAAAGATGAGGCTAGTGAATGTAAGTATTTAGAGAAATCTGAAATTTAACATGCAACTAGCACAAGCAATTAGGAAGGTAAATGAGAAGCTATCCTTTATTGCAATGTAGTTGGAGAATAGAAGTAAGGAGATCTTGGTGCAATTATCTAATGAGTCCACAGTGCTGTGTACATTTTTGTCTCCTTAATAAAGAAGTAAGCATTTCCCTGAGGCGGCATACAACAAAGATTTACTAGATTGACCCCCGTGATGAGGTCTCTCCTGTGAGGATTAAATAGGCAGAATCAGTTTATATTCTCTGGAGAGGTGAACTTATTAAATATATAAAATTCTTGGAGCTTGACAGGGTAGATGCAGAGAGAGCAGTAGCCAACATTGAAAGGGCAACAATTGGTATGTGTATCCCCGGTAACAGGTTTAGAATGGCAGTTTAGATAATAATCAAGTGTGAATAGTTTATGAGGGAGACACAGATTCTAGACGATTGGGAAGGTCCCTGGCATATACATATGTCAAGGAGGTTGATGGTGGCTGACAGCTGAACATACAGATGAAAAAAAATCAAAGAACAATAAAGGTATACTTGCCCAGACCCTGAAAAGCCAGGAGAGGCAGTCACTATCTAGCAGTCTCAAAAAGCAAAACAGGCCAGTTTCCAGCCACCAAGCCCGAAGACCACGTTTACAGCAAACAAGGTCCTAAGTCTTAGAGCCAAGGCAGTGTAGAAAACCTTTGTAACAGCAATTCAAAGAAAATCTTTGCTGGACCAGGAAATAGACAGTTCTCAGATTTGGGTGTCATCCATGTATTAATTATAGCTGGTTATTCAATTGGATGGTTTGGGGAACAGGGGAAGTCTTACAGAATTCAAGTATCATTGTAGGTATATTGTGCAACAAGGGGTACATTCTATATAAAGTGGTTAGTAATTCATACATCTTAATTAAGCGAATAAAGATCTCCTGTTTGTGTGTATGTCTTTTCTTTACTTTAATAGTCTTTAATTATTGTTACACAACGACTGGGCTGTTTATTCTCACTGGCGTTTCACTTGTCTACTTACAGCAAATCAACTATACACCCTCTTGAACTGTAGGGCGGCACGGGAGCACAGTGGTTAGCACCGTGGCTTCACAGCTCCAGGGTCCCAAGTTTGATTCCCTGCTTGGGTCACTGTCTGTGAGGAGTCTGCACGTTCTCCCCACGTCTGCGTGGGTTTCCTCCGGGTGCTCCAGTTTCCTCCCAGTCCAAAGATGTGCAGGTTAGGTGGATTGGCCATGCTAAATTGTCCTTAGTGCCCAAACAAAGGCTAGGTGGGGTTATTGGTTTGCAGGGATAGGGTGGAGATGTAGGCTTAAGTGGGATGCTCTTTCCAAAGGCCGGTGCAGACTCGATGGGCCGAATGGCCTCCTTCTGCATTGTAAATTCTATGATCTTTCCTTGCAAGTAACATATGCATGCTTCTTGACATGAGAAAAAAAATCTTCACTGGGAGGCTTGCAAAATCTTTGGAATTCTCCACCTGAGATTTGAAATTGATAAGATTTTTTGGGCACTAATGCAATCAAGGGATTTGGCAGTGATAGGGTGGAAAAGTGGAGTTGATGTAGAATTCAATCATGATCATATTGAATGGTGGAGCAGGCTCAAGAGGCCATGTAGCATACTTCTGCTTTGATTTCATTATGTTCCTGTATTCATGTACTTGCTCCTTGCCTTTCTTCTTGGTGAGAGTTGTGGGTTTGGAATGTGCTGTCAAAGGATATTGGAGATTTTTGGTTTATATATCAGAAGTAATCTTTATTTAAATTTACCGTCAACCATCCTTCCTTTTGATTAATCACAAACTCACTTTAAAGGAGATCAATAAATTAACACTGGAGAATAAATGAACAAAGGAACTTGCATGTGGGCAGAACTTCTCATATCCTCAGGATGTCCCCAATTGTATTACAGCCAAAGAATTCCTTTTGAAGTGCTGTCACTGCTATTTTGATAAATATAAAAGATTATTAAGTACAATGAGTTCTGTGTCCTGGTCAAAATTCCTCTCTAAACTCGCAGCACCAAAAACAAATAAAATGGTCAGTCATTTAATGAGCTGATTGTGAAACGTTGCTATTTTAAAATTGTTTGCAGCCTTTTCCTGCATAACAAGAACACTTAAAAAGTAATTTACTGATTGTGAAAGTTCTTTTAAACATCCTGAGAACTCAATAAGATACTGAATAAATGCAAATTCTTGCGAATGATCGACAATCACAACCAAATCTTTTACTCTTTAATGTATGCTTAGTATTTACAAAAATTATTATATATACAATTGCCATTTCATACTCCCTTAATCTTCTCCATGTTAAATTGATTTGCCATTTCTTTGCCTGTCCCTTTCAAAATAATTTGTTCACATCTAGTTGATATTTTCTGTTTTATGAACAACAGAGTTTGGTCCAGTCAGCAAACTCTCAGTATCTGTCTCCAGAACATTTACAAATTATGTAAACAAAACAGGACCCAAAAAAAGACCACCGTGTAACATGACTCGTCACAAACATCAGTTGGAGCCATCTCTATTCATCTTCGTCTCCAGATTTATGTTGCTTAGTCAATTTTGTATAGAGCGATCTTACTAATATCTTGCTGGAATTCACCGGTGTGGATGCTGGGCAAAAATAGAATTGAATTTGGTTGTGATGATCTCGTAGTTGAATTGTCTGGAAACACTGTCCAAACCAAGACATCAATAACGGCAGTTGGATAAGGCAACAGCAAGGGCACTGGTATATTGGAGTTGTAAACCAGTAAAAGTCATCACCGTTGGAAGAAATGGGGCAAAGGAAGAAGAAAATGAAAAGATTTGACAAAAATTCCCAAATTACATAGTAGTATGTGATAATTCTAAATCGAAATGTTTACAGGCCTCACGCACCTCCTGTACTGGATAATCTTACTTTGCACAGGTGTACGCATGGGTTTCAGTGGACTATTTAACCATGGGGAACAGCACATTTAAATGCAACTGTCTTCAACCAAGATTTATTACTGAGGCTACTGTTGGTGTCCACAGTCTGGCCGAGATCAGCTGGGTGAGCGCGCCCATTTGCACGATCAGGTTCAGCAAACTGTTGACAGGAGAGTTTCTGTCTCATGCGGAACACTGGCAGGGGCCGTATTTTTGTCTTAACCCATTTTTAAACCCCTTTCTTTGTGCTGGGCGGGGCGGGGGGGGGGGGGGGGGGGAGGGGTTTAAAGGGAGTGGAAACGAACTGCCTGTCATTTTAGAAAGGTCTTGCAGACGCCCCCCCGCCCTTCTTCTTGTCCCTCGATAACTCCCTTTTCACCCCGCATTTGGGTTGTTTCCGGCGCGGCGATGCAGAACTTTTCTCGCTTTCCGCCCCTTCATTCTCACCCCCCCCCCCCCCCCCCGTGCCCAGTTGGCACCGCAGGGGCTGGGTGGCTTTAATCGACCCCCTCTCCACATTATGATTTGATGTTGTTAAGTTCTCGTTTCACTTTGTTATTTTTTTTGGGGGGTTGGGACAGCGAGGAGCACTTTGTCCCTCAGTTTAATTTATGTTATTCTATTTGGTTGATAGCTACCTCCCCCCCCCCCCCCAAACAAACTGTTCTCGCTCGCCGCCGAAAGAGTTAAGTCCAGTTGACAGGGCAAGGCCTCCCGCGCGTGCGCAGACGCGCGCCGCCCAAGGCAGAGCGAGTCGGCGGCTTGAGAGAAGCGTCGCTGCCTCGATTCATCTGCCTTCAGCGGATCGATTTAAACGGGAAGGACAAAAGAAACCTCTCCCCACACTTCAGTGGTCTCTCGCATGAGAATGAGATTGGTGGCGCACGGGATTGTATAGATGGCTCTAGTAACGGTCCAGCGGTCGCCGACACCCAGCACCACCTCAAGCCCTTGTGTTTCGGTGAGTGTTTTTATTATAAACCACCCCCCCGCCCCCGCCCCCGAAGACGCTCGCGGCTGACAGTGCGCCTGCGCTGTGGTCGCGCGACGTCCGTTCGTTGCCGGGCGGATCGCGCGCACTCGGTTTAAAAATAAACGTTTTAGAATGTGGCGGATCGGTTCTCCCCTCCTGAAATGTAATTGTGGGGGTGGGGGAGTTGTTAACTCGCATGGTCCTGTTTTGATGATAACACCCCCCCCCCCCCTTCCTACACACGATTCAGTGGCTGTTCATTTGTGCACAATTTAAACTCGTATTTCCTCTTGTGTGTTCCTGGTTGTCGAGGCATAGGCCCGACTTTCTTGCAGTAGTTACCATTAATCCACCTGCACGTTAAAAGTGATTTTATTGTGCGTGTGAGAGCGAGCGGGCATCTTGCTTGCCGGAACGCGATCCTTGCAATCTGCTGTTTTCATTTAGGATGCGAAATGCGTGGGCATCAGCAGTCCTTCCTATAAAACAAAAGGAGAGAATTTTGCAACGTGCATTATCCGTATTAGGAGTAACTATTTTATCGACAGGTCGTACGTCCTGCATCGTCGATGGCGCCGTGTTGACAGCCTGGTTGGTGTTGGAAACCGCTGTTGCCAACGCCATTGTGATCGCAGGCGTCCCGAAATATTGTGTTCCACTGTAATCTGGGGCTGGTCCCCCCCCCCCCCCCCCCAGGCCCTGGAAACGGAATCTTGTTTTCATCTATATTTCTTACTTGCGTGTCTCTTTTAGTAGGTGGATAAATCCTAAATCACAGCACCAAAATCTGTTCGTATCAGTTTATGTAAATCAATGCTACCCACGTAGGAATAGGTTAAATCCCATGAAGTGAACACTTCGATGCTAAGGAATATGCATTTGCTGGATTTATCCTAATTGTTTTAACATGAAGGAACAAATAAACGGATTTAAATGTGTGTCTGAAAGTTATCACTTAAAAAAAAAAATTCGAGTACCCAATTTCCTCTCCCCCCCCCCCCCCCCCCCCCCCAATTAGGGAGCAATTTGTGCACAATTTAAACTCGTATTTCCTCTTGTGTGTTCCTGGTTGTCGTGGCCAATCCATCTACCCTACACATCTTTTTGGGTTGTGGGGATGAGACCCACTCAAACACGGGGAGAATATGCAAACTGTACACGGACAGTGAACCGGGGGGCCGGGATCAAACCCGGGTCCTCGGTGACATGAGGCAGCAGTGCTCACCTCTGTGCCGCCCATAAATCTGAAAGTTATCACAATGATTCTACATATAAATTCTCCTAATGCAGTTCTACAGTAAAGCCCCAATCATATCACTTCAGTCAATCTGATGAATTTAAAACAAAGATTTTATGCACATCACTGCAGACATAAAGTATTCTATTAAATCATGTTTTCATTTTCTGTTGATGTAGTTACATCAAATTTCATGCAGTATAAAATCTAGAATACAGTGGTTGCATATTTTTCTAAGTACATGTTGAAATTTGTTTGGTTGTAAATGATGCAGATTATCTGTACATATTGCCTTTTAGATTTTTGATCTGCCCACTTTTTTATGAATGACTATTAAATCTCCAATTTAGTCTGTAGGCACTTAATTTAACAAAAGATTTGGATAGATACATTAAAACAGAAAGTACTTGGCAATAGAAACACAAGCACCACGATGGAACTATTCTTCATTTTGGCAACAAAAAACTTACTCTATTTACAGTGCTGTGATCAATGTCTACTGACAAGTGGGATTATAGGTAACAATATTTTATTATAATCATATCTAGAATTGTGTTCATATCAAGAGCAAATGTTTTACTCTGTATAGCATTAGTCATCTTCGATATAACCTATCACCGTAACATTTTCCTCCACCCATTTAATTCCCTCAACCGCTTGGTCGGTTCTTTATTTGCCAGCAGAACCTCTCCTGTGGCCTACTTAAAGGCACAGAAAATGTTTTGTATGTTTGTTCTTTTTTTTGCAGTGCAAACATGCTGGACCTGCAAGGCTAGTTTTGTGTCTCTTCCGTGGATTGTTGCTGTTGTTCGATTGTTAATCCCCACCTATTGTAATCTTAATGTATCTTGTGTGCTAGAGGAGGGGCAAAATGAAGAATAAAACAAATCCTCTCTGAAAATTTATTGCCCGAGGGTTTTAAAGCCAAATTGGTCTTTTTATGTTTAAATCAGCCTGTAATAGGCCTACTGGGGAACAAAAGCCAAAATACGTGTGTAGAGCTCGGTTTGGTATCAATCTGGATTAAGTGGTATTAAATGTAAAAATGCACCTTAGGTAAAGGCCTATAGTTCAACACTACACCAAGGTTGAAAGAAAAATACTGAAAACAGTGATTAGGCGACACAAAGTTTTAGTCTGTGCTTAATTAGATCTTGATCAATCCCCCCCCCCCCCCCCCGCCCTAACCATTCTCCTCCTCATCGCATAATTGATTACTTTTCAATTAGAGAAGTCCACATTACCCAAACTCACTTGCATGTAAAATATTCTGTCATGTTTTAATAACTTACTTGGATTGTACTGAGTTTGAAGTTGTTTTCTCTTGCACCATAAGTATTTTGCATGAGTCCTAACCTGTCTTTTCAATAATGTGAAAACATTTCAAAGGGTTTTCACCAAACCTGATCAGAGATTTTCTTATTTGATTCGTTTTCATATTTACTAAGTTAGCAGCTGTAGATACATGGGTTTGCATACCTATTGCACTAAATTATGAGCAATAATATAATGCCATTATTTTAGAGCAATCAAGAAATGCTGTTATTTTGATAAAATGTTTTGATGGGTGATTTCTTATTTAAGGAAGGTACTGATTCAGCATTAGGACCCAGGTATTGTTCCTTTCCTCTCTGCTAATTACAGCTACATAATTTTTGTGGGCGGTCTGAGTCAAAAGACTGGTGCACATCTCAGGGAGAAGGGCAGTTTGTGAGTTAAGGTTGGTCGTTCACTCTACTTCATAGTTGCAAGTTTATGGTGTTAATTGGTAAAAATTTAGAATGGATTTTTAGAAGAATATTTTTGTCACAATTACATTACCAGCTTGGTCCCAGGCAGAACATTCTTCTTTTAAATACATTTAGAGTACCCAATTCATTTTTTCTAATAAAGGGGCAATTTAGCGTGGCCAATCCACCTACCCTGCACATCTTTGGGTTGTGGGGGCGAAACCCACGCAAACACGGGAGAATGTGCAAACTCTACACGGACAGTGACCCAGAGCCGGGATCGAACCTGGGACCTCGTCGTCGTGAGGCAGCAATGCTAACCACTGTGCCACCCGTGCTGCCCCAGACAGAACATTCTTAGCAAATTTACACAAAGGCAGAAAAATGAGATTTGCGTAAAACGGAAGCAACACGGCTCAAGTATTAAAATATACTTCTAAATTAGTGCAGAAAGCCATACATTTGATTATGACTGAGGGTTTCTTTGCAATCACCAAGTCATTAAAATCTACACTTTTAATGCATATTTTCAATGATTTTCGTAAGCTTTTTCAAAATCCACATTTCAATGATTTCCGTAAGCATTTTCAAAATCCACATTTCTGTGGAAGTTGAGTGAGAATTCAATTTCTCCATTTCCCTCCTGAAGATGATGAAGCTGGTACTCAAGTAGCCATCTTTTTTGTTTCCATCTATACACTGGAGTGTCAGCAGCTTAATATCCTTTTGAGGCATCACAGTAGAGGCAAAACCCGACCTCGCTTGATGTCAAAAATGATATGTGTGAATTGGTATCACTTAATTGTGATCAAAAATTAAACACTGGCTGAATTTTTTTCCTTCTCTATTCCAGGGAGACTTGAATGGTTTTGGCTTTGTCGTTGACGAGCTGATATTATCTCACAGCATGGATTTATTTATTTTCAAACTATTGTTTGCATATCTAGCTTCAAAATGCTTATTGACCACAGATAGATGTAATGCAAGGATGTGCATACAAACATAGATAATAATTAAATATACAGCTGGTGGTATACTTTTAAGTTTATTTAATTATTTTTACAAACAAGTCAGTATTATCAATCATTGGCTTTTGTTAGAACACTTCAAAATAAATGACGATCGGGCGGCGCAGTGGGTTAGCCTTGTTGCCTCATGGCGCTGAGGTCCCAGGTTCGATCCCGGCTCTGGGTCACTGTCTGTGTGGAGTTTGCACATTCTCCCCATGTTTGTGTGGGTTTCGCCCCGACAACCTACAGATGTGCAGGCTAGGTGGATTGGCCACGCTAAATTGCCCCTTAAATTGGAAAAAATTAATTGGGTACTCTAAATTAAAAAAATAAATAAAGACGATCTGACAGTAATGCATAAAAAAGGTTTCAAATGATGAAGACTTTTTAAATACTATTAGCAGCAGTAAGCTTTCAGTCATGCTATGCCGTGTGGTTTATCCACCTCTTGTAAGATAAAATATCTGTGCAGCCTTCAGAGAACTTCAAATGCTGCACCGTACTTCTGATTCAATGGACCAATGTACAGAGCCAAAGGAAACTGAATTATGTAGACCAGGCAAGCCCAGAGCTCAGTCACTGATTCTGCTGAGATGAGATGACTCGGGCAGCACGGTGACACAATGGTTAGCACTGCTGCCTCACAGTGCCAGGGACTCTGGATCAATTCCGACCTTGGGTCACTGTCTGTGTGAGGTTGGTGTGTTCTCCCCATGTCTGCGTGGGTTTCTTCTGGGTCGGGTGCTCCAGTTTCCTCCCACAGTCCAAAGATGTGCGGATTAGGTGGCTTGGCCGTGATAAATTGCCCCTTGGTGTCCAGGGATATGCAGGTTATGTTATGAGGATAGGGCGGAGTGGACATGGGTAAGGTGCCCTTTTGATTGGTTGGTGCAGTCTCGATGGGCTGAATAACCTCCTTCAGCACTGTAGGGATTCTATGACGAGAAGTGCCTAGTTAGACTCCCGTTTGAGGGCAGCGGTGGTCAGAATAAAGAGGAGCCATACTTGACTCAACGTTAACTCTTATTCTCCACATGCTGCCAGACCTGCTGGGTATCTCCAGCACTTTATGCTTTTATTTCAGATTTCCAGATCTGCAGTATTTGCTTTTATTTTGGTGTCTGGTTGGGTGGGACATGGTTTCTTGGCAGATAAATGATCTTGTAGTATTGCCATCTGTGTGAATTTCCTGAGGAAGGGGGTCTGGTCTTGCCCTTAATGTACATCCTGTGTCACTGCCCAGGGTCAAATCTCACGCCAAGTACATGTAGTGTATCTGTGGTAATTTGATACATTGAATGATTTGATTTGTGTTTGTCCCTGAGTGAGTACACAGGACGGGTGGATTTAGTGGAATATGGAGTTGAGGTTACAATCCAATCGGCTGTGGATTTTATTAACTAGCAGAGCAGCCTCAAGGTGCCGAATGGCCTACTCCTCCTAGTTTGTATGTTTAGCAGGAGGAGGAGATGCTAGTCTGCTGTTTGTTACACTCCTGTTTGGAATTGCTGCTCCTTGTGTCTCATTGCTCAGATGTATATCACCCATCATTATTTATTCACCTACATATTCTGCTTTGATATGAATCCAGTCATTTACTTGCTGAGGAGAGGGCTTGAAACATCCTTTTTTAAGGACCATTAATTGGTACAAATGCAGATTAGAGTATTAGTTTTGCCATGAGTTGTGGAGGTTCTGGATGAATGGACAGAAAGATAAAGAAAATGAGCTCGTTGGAGTGTGATTTATAGGCATAATTAAACCGGTCAGATACAGCTGTAAAAGGATTTGTTTATTTGGCAACACGCAAAATCCCAGTGAAGAAACTGGCAACTTTGTTACACACAATATATTGTGAATTAATGCTGGTAAAGATATAGGAAATGAGTTGAATACATGGTCTAATAAACTGCCCATACATAGAAGGATAATGTTAGGTAGTGAGAAAAGGTGCTTGAGGGGAATAACTGCTGGAAATTTGGTGGTCTTTTTGAAAACTGTTAGGGTTTTATTTATATATTTTCAGAATTCATGATGGAGCCTGACCTGGTCAGCTGTGTGTATTTTTATTCCCATGCAAGAAATAGTGTTTTTAGTAAGGTTTAAGTGTTCTTGAAAAATAATCAAGAATAAAATGGATCAAATATCCTGGCAGTGTGTGGAAAGCAGTATAGACTTTAATGGTTTATTTACTGAAAGCTGATTTGGGCAGCAGTGCACTAATATGTACTTGGTTCTTTCTGGGGGAGAAAAGGTCTATCTCAAGATTGTTTTACTGGGACCCTATTTTAAGTTGGTCCAGAGAACGCTCAAATGATCACCCACCCAAACCAGTCTCAAAAGTTAAATCAAAGCAAGTAAAACCATTTAAAGTCAAAATGAAAATTCCATGTGATGCCTTCTGGTCATGGAGTCACCCAGCTGCAAATAATGGCTTGAAACATGGACAAGCAGTTGGAGGATTTGTACCTGATGATTTTGCATGTTCTTGATCTTGCAGAGATCCTCAAGGCAGCAACTGAGTGAAACTGACCAATTACGTTTTTCTCTGACTGGTTATGGCCCCAATCATGAGCTTGCATGTGCTGACAACTTCCCTCTTGATCGTTTCCAAAGTTCTAACTCTGCTACTGTCAGATATCCTGGTTACAATTTGCAACTTTCTAACAACTGCAAGTACGCAAGATAGATATTGACAAGTAACTACAGTTGTCATTGTTGGCTGACTTTATTTACTGATCTGTAAATAGCTTTTTAAGTGGTGATTCTTTAATTTGCAAAACATTTTGAACAAAAGTGTTGTACACTTTTTAAAAGGCTTTGGGAAGTATTTAAACTTGGGCAAGTACACTATGTAGTGACAGATCTTGTCCGGATTTTCTGTTTGTCAGTTCTGTTTTGTCTCTGCTGGAGTGATTTTTAAAAACAAATCTTGCTGCCGTTCTTTTATGTTTTTCTCCCTGTTGCTTTTTTGTTAGTTTTTATTTCTTGTCTGTTGTCTCATTTTGAAATTAGAAATATTGTGCATGTGCACTCTGACTCAGATTTAACTGGTGTGCTCCTTATACTGAGAAGAATGTTAAGGTCCACTGACATGTACCCAGCAGAACAATTTTGGGTGCTGTTCATCCAAAACACTAAAACCTTTTTGAAACTGGGTAGAGTAAATGGTGACAGAATAGTAGATGTTTTCATTTTCCCTCCTCTTTTTACATAAGCTCACCTCTTAGTGTGCAACGTTGGCATACACGAGGCCTGGCCAGATCTCCATTGCACAGAAGAAATTACACAGGGAGTTTGACACCAGATGAAGCACTGAGTGCTAATGATTTTAAGGATTGCGTGGAAAAGAGGGAGAAATGACTGCCTGTGACTAAGGAACTATTCCTGAACTTGGTCTCAAAAAGAACAATTGTTCTGGAACTTCGGTCTTGCAGCCTGGCTGACCTACTCAAATATCTATAGTGGGGCTTGAACTTGCAACTTTCTGACCTGAACTCAAGAGCAGTAAGTCTAAGCTAAAGCTGACCCAAGTAGTTGACCAAAGAGAGATTGGGGTTGGTTGGCTATTTACTATCATTGAAAACTTTTACCAGCAACCAGTGGACTTTTTCTTTAAACCCCCTGTTCTCAAAATGTAAGGATTTGGTAGCATAACTGAAGTTTAACACACACTGGGTGAAATGAGTTTCAAATTGTAGTAAGTACAACTACTCTGTACTTCCAGGGTGACCCTTTTTCAAAAACAATTTTGAGTCCTCATTTAAGTTGTCTTGTCCAGAAATGTGATGTTGATTTTCTTCATTAGTTTTACAATTGTGAACAGACAATTAAGCATTCAGCTAACAAAATAATTAGTGTAAATTGATTGGCTGTAAAGCAGTTAATATTCATCATCAGTTTTGTGACCTGGGTCAGTTTTTTCCTCCGTTTTTGCTGGTGGGTTAAAAGTGTGTACACATTATATCAAGTACACAGTTTCTCCTACACTGTAAAACATTCCTGTTCCAAGGAGCTCAAACTAGCCAGATTGAATGGATTCAAAATTGAGCACTGTGTCATGAATTGATTAATTTTTTTAACAACCATGCCGAGAAGTTTTAAGGATCTTAAATTTCCATAGGAGCGCATATTTAGAATGGGATCTTTGGACAAGAGGGTAGAAAGAGAGAATTGCTTCTCGCAAGATTCTAAATGGTATATGCAAAAACCCGTGGCCTGCTTTTAAAGTTGTAGTGGATAAAATTGTCTGCAGCTAGGATTTTTGCTCTCCAAGGATTGCAGTTGCACCAATGTTAACACCAACATTGCAATAATTTATGATGTAATTTTTATTGAAACAGTTGTGTGGCAAAATATTTGTTTCTGTATATTTGTTGCACACACAGCTACACATTTTTCTATTTCTTTTTGGCTCCTCTGCCAGGTACCAACAGCAGCATGTATTTCATGGATGCAAGGTGCCCTCCTATCTCCTCCTAGTTGTCATTCTTGATGTGAGCCCAAGTAGTGAGCTCAAGTAGTGAGCTAACAGTTGGTTTGACATGGGGGAGCATATCACAGCTATCCTAAACGTGGGAATTCTTTTATAGGTACAGTGGCCAGTTTATAATGCCTGCAATACCATGTTGGATGAGATCAGTTGATCTAGTACAAATTCACAATTAGCCTTCCTGATGCAGTTGTCTTTGAATCACATCTGGTGCGTTTACTTACTGAGTCGTCAGGGAATCCACACACACAGTTTCTATTTTGAAATTGGTTAACAAATTAGCGCATTTTGTTCAAGCAAACTGATGCTCTATTTGGAATTGTATTACCTGCACATTTAAATGATGGACTTTTTAATATTTTGCTTGCCCCTACCTATTTCATTAATCTAATTCAACCCTGTGAGCTCTCTGCTCATCACTACACAGTTGCCAGCTGTGTCTTCAGCTGTCTAGGCCTCAATTTCTGAAATTTGTCCCTAAATCATTTTACCTTTCTGTCTCTCCTTCTTTCTTTTAAGACACTCCGTAAATCCTACCTCTGTCATTTGTCCCAATATTATCATCTAGTGTCACATGTAGTTTGATAAGAGTCCGGTGAAATACTTTGGCAAGTTCTACGGTGTTAAGTAAGTGCAAATTGATGTTGCGACATGTAAAAGTGGTTAGGATGAGCCACGTTTTTAGGAAGTGGGAAAATGAGAAAAAAGCATAACAAGGATGTGATTTATCAGTAAACTATTGAAGTATATATACTGTTTGCAGAACATGGTGTAGAATGGCACTTCATGAATAAATCAAGTTGCGATTGGCCAAATGTTAGATTTTCTTTTAATTTTAAAATCTAGTTAACAGCCAATATTTTCCCTTTCCAATCCCTAAAAGTAGTATAAATATGACCACTGTATCATTTTTTTCACTATCCTGTCAATGCTATACTATCTGAACTGAAAGTGTTTTCAATATACAAGCTTTTTTTTTCCTTAATTTTCTTTCAATCTGTTCTGAATGTACTGATTTCTGGCTGGTCTACAAGTTCATGAGTTCGGGTCATTCTTCATTCAGATAATCCTGAGTGCGTAATCTTTGCCAATAGATGCCCAGGAGGCTTTCTGACTGGATAACGTCACAAGCAACTTTGATTATATGCTTTTATCAGGTGTGCAAATATGCACCCTTTAAGCAGAGGGCATAGTCAGTTGTTACCCCACTGAAACTGGAACATTATTTAACAATGTAATTGTTTCAGTGAAGGAAATTATCCTGATATCTTCTGGTAAATGTACTTTTCATTAATTTATTTTTGTGTCCTTTGGCCCTTCTTTCATAGTTGCTTTGAAGTAATGCGTGTCTTTGTATATAAACCATAAAATTATATAGACATTAAAAGTATAGTTCATTACACTAAAAACTTATTTAGAAAATAGAAAATTGGATTACTGTCGATAGCAGCATATAAATCGACCCGAGTATGAGAGAATCCCATTTTTTTAATGCTACAATTTCATGTTTAGGCCTGTATTTAGTGTATAATTCAATCTCCTGTTTAGATTTATGCACATATGTGTCGAACAGGTTGATGTGATGCACCTAGTGTATGGATGAAGAGTTAGAATACTTTCTACTTTTGTGTGCTTGTTTGCTTCCCATTTGTAGCCTACATGATAGCTGACCACAATGAACAAAAGAGAGCCAAATGTGTAAGTCTTTCCCTGACAGCGCACAGCCTTTCCAACAGCAAGCTCCTTGTGGCGACATACAGAAACTGGCTCCCTTGCAGGCCCCAGGCTAAACCTTTAGAGGAACTCTGGGGAGGTTTGGCCCCTAACCAAGCAGTATGCAGGCCTACTGGCATGTGGCCACGCCTTGGCACCCACGAAGCAAACTCCTAGCAATGGGTGAATAACTCCGCTGCCTTGGAAATACCTTGAGATTTGAAAGCTAAACCTTGACTGGTGCGCAAAGGCAGACTGATGTCTAAATATGTAAGCATTCCTGTAACTTCTGGAACCAAACCTGTGCCAAATCTATTGCTTTGCATTTCTTCGGAATTGACTGTGGAGGTGAGGGGCGGAGCCTAACATTTGGGCAGCCCGGGGTTTCCATAAATTTTGCCCAGGCTTGTGTCCTAGAGAGGACACTGCAGTTCTTCTGCAGAGTGTTGACACAGCTCTGGAGACAAGTAACCACCATAGTGCAAGCCATTGTCTTGTGGGATGGAAGGCTGCCACTCAATTAAAGCTATACTCAATTAGGTGCTGCCTCTATTTTTCAGCTAAGAAATACATGTTTAGCATTGTACTTTCTTTATATGTCAGCGCATGGGATCAACCAGGCAATATGGACCATGTTGTCAAGATGATATGCAGGAGTTTAAGACACGCTCCAGACAGCAGGCTATGCATTGTGACCAAAAACCAAAATGGGTCCACCTATCAGGTGAAACTAAGTCATAACGTTTGCTAACTTGTCAAATAACTGCTGCAGCAAGGCAATTCGATGTTTAAAAACTGATGCAAGAATGGAAGAAGAAGGAGCCCTGAAGATCAAATGTGTCATTAGAACAACGACCAGCTATTGGCCTGATCTTGAAGCATGTATCGGAATGGGTCCTCAAAAATCATCAAAATGGTTACATCGTCACCAGAACTGCAATGTTTATAAACACACTTAAGTGTGCCAATTCAAACCCTGAATTCAGCAAAGATTTCCGAGCAACATCTAGTTGGAGTGGCTACTTCATGGAATGAAAACGTGCAGTGTTGCGGCAGAAGACCTAAGACCTTGATGATAAAATTACCAGTTTCCAGTGATTTCTTCATTCAACAGCAGCGTGCCCATTATGTCAAATTGGCAGCATGGCTGGAAATGCCCATGCCCAAATCAGATCGTTTGGTACATTTTGAATATCCAATTCAATAGGTGGAGAGTAAGATGATTTGTTGTGGGGGGATGAATATGAAACCAAAGGTATTTGATCCAGAGTGGGATCCTTAAGATGCTGACACAGCCAAAGTGACTCATGGTGAATTCAATGAACTCTTTGCATCGGATGCTGAAGAAGATGAATTTGATGGCTTTCAAAATGTTATGATTTTGATTCAAGCTATGCTTGTAGAGTTTCATTAAAATGTGACATATTGATTTAATTTGAATTACCGCTATTTTTTTTCCCACATTTCAAAATGGCAACCAGCAACACTAGCTGTTCACGTTTTGTACTTGCCGTATAAGTGGACCCCCATTTTTGGAAGGGCTATTTAATGCTTCAAAGATTGATTTATATGTGACCTATAGTAATCTGTTTTTCTGAATTCGTTACGGCAGCAATTATAATTAAAGTGGACTGTGTATTCACATTTTTCAATTAATGGCTGACAGAATTAAGTTTTTTATTGCGGTTACGAACTGATATGTCTCTGGTTGATGCGATGCATCAAATGTGTTAGTGTAGGGGCAGTGGTTAGAACTCACGGCACCGTGGACCTGGGTTTGATCCCGTCCCCGGGTCACTGTCCGTGTGGAGTTTGCACATTTTCCCTGTGTCTGTCCCGTCTCCTGCCAGCACATAGACTCTTCTTCATCAAGCCCCATGTAAAGCCTCCCTGTGGTGATGTATGTAAGCTGGTACCTGGCACCCTAAGCTAAACCACAGGGGACTCTGAGGAGGCCAGGCCCTGAGGTTCTGGTGCCCACAAATCAACCCTCCCAGCTTTGGGTAGATAGGCCCACTGCCTTGTGGGTGTCTCAGGAGAGAAGAAGGCTAATGGCATAAAGACCAGATAGAAAATCCAGAGTCGAGGCGGTAATCCATCATCTATCAGCCAGCTTTCTGGCAACTCGCTGCAGCATAGCTGGTACCAAACCATATTAGTTTTGTCTTTTCCTTTGGATGATGCCAGTAATGCTGAGAAGGGGTCCTAATGTTTGGGTAACTCTGATCCCTTTTCCCAGGCCTGTGCTCTGGAGAGGACACTCCATCTTTGTAAGTTACGTTGGCACAACACTGGAAAAAATGGGAAGAAACAGTTACTTGTTATAAACTCTCTCTTGATTGGCATAGAACAGAGGTGCCAGATGTTACCTCTTATGGTGGGAGAGATCATAGTGTCTGATTGGATAGTTCTCACCTGCCTTATGTTGGGTAACCCCTAGCAGTTAGGTGCTGTCTCCCACGGCCTGACTTGCTTCATTGGGTTGTTACGGACAGGAGGGGGATTAGTTTAAGCAGCCCTAATTTTCTCCTCTCATTATCTGTGAGCAAGTCACCTGGCTGAAACCCATTATGTTTGGGAGCAGGTAATATTCAGGCCATTAACACCACATTGGACGTTAGGCTACCTTTGTCCTTGGAGATACAGTGTCTCTGGTGGTCAGAATTCTTCTTTAGTAATGCAAAGAAGCTTTGTGCAGCTCCAGAAAGAGGCATTTGTACCTTTTTTTAAAAAGATAACGAGATTCTGCTTGTAGTAATAATCTTTATTGTCACAAGTAGGCTTACATTAACACTGCAATGAAGTTACTGTGAAAAGCCCCCCTAGTCGCCACATTCCAGCGCCTGTTCGGGTACACACAGGGAGAGTTCAGAATGTCCAATTCACCTAAGAAGCACTTAGGGACTTGTGGGAGGAAACCAGAGCACCTGGAGGAAACCCATGTAGACACGGAGAAGGTGCAGACTCCGCACAGACAGTGACCCAAGCCGGGAATCGAACCTGGGACCCTGGTGCTGTGAAGCAACAGTGCTAACCACTGTGCTATTGTGCCACCCATGTTTGTTTGAATGTTAGAACTCCTTCTGGTTTGAGTTATGGCTAGTCAGGTGAAGCCTTGTCCATTTTTAAAGTAAAAATATTTTTTAAGGAGTAGCTTGGTTGATGTAGCTACATATTTATTTTTCTTCCTGTCTCAACTGGGTCAGGGTGCTTGGAGCTTAGAGAGTCATCTCTCAACAGGTAGGTTGCTAATTTATGCACCTGGCAAGATAAACTCAAAAGAAGACACCAGTTTGTTGCATTGCAAGCTGGAACATGAGGACCATGGGTCCTGGTGTTACTGGCGACCAACTGCAGGTGAATGCATGCAAAATAACTGATTGACAAAGAACTTGCAAGGCTCAATTATGGATATTGCTGTGTCGCAAGAAGCTAGTCTCACTCACAGTCAACCCCCTAGAGAGAAACACTACACGTTCTTCTGGCAAGGAAAAGCTTAGTGACAACACGTGAGAATGGAGTTGGTTTTGCAGTGGAAGACAGATCGCTCAGTGAGGCGTCTCACTCTTCACTTCTCAACAGGCATGGGTCCAGTTAACTTCATGTGCGCCTATATCCCAATACTCTACTCCACCCCAGATGTCAAGGATCTGTGAGGCAGTTGACGCTGCCATCAGCAGAATTCCCAGCTCCAAGAGACTGTGCCTTCCGAGGTATTTCATCACAAGCGTGGACCACACGCATAGGGACCAGAGAATCAGGCAAGGTGAACGAAAATGGGCAGAGGACTCATTGTGATGAATAGCTACTTCCAAATCAAACTGTGCCACAAGTTATCCTGGAGACAAACAAGATCACACCACTAACACCAACTAGACCTCATCTCATCACCAGACGTACCACCCTCAACAGTGCCCTCATCACTCGGCTCTTCTAGTGCTGACTGTGACAACGATCATTTCCTGGTGTGTAGCAGGGTTAGGCTGCAACCAAGAAAGCTATACCACTCCAATAAGAAAGGTCACCCTCGGATCAACACTTGCCACACTACTGAACCAGAAAGGACCCAGGAGTTGTTCAATGTTCTCGATCCGGCTCTATCGGGCAACAACATCCAAAGCCAGAACAAGGTATCAAAGTGTGTCAACTGCGCAGTGCCATGTATAACTCTGCTCTCACTGATTAGAGGAAAGAGATCAGAGGAATGCTGACCAGTTTAAAGCTTATTGGACTGAAATGGAGCCAGTTCTGCTACCAAAAAGAAAGTCCTTATGACCTATAAGCCAGTCCCCAGCAAACAAAATCTAGATGCTCTCTGAACAGCCAGAATCGTGGAAAGATTTGTGCCTCAAAACATGCGTTGCTTAAAAAATAGTCACTTTGTACAAAACAAAGGGGATCAAAGTGACTAAGAATCACTGAGGCATCTCCATTATAAGTATTGTAGGGACGGTGTTTGCTCACCTTGCCCTGACCAGGTTGTAGACGCTGACTTCACACATCTAACCCAAGTTTCAGTGAGGCTTCAGAGCTGGCAGATCGACAATTAGCATGATAGTTCTCATTTTGGCAATTACAAAATACTGTGAACAGCACAGACGACTCTGCGTAGGCTTCATAGATGTCACCAAGGCCTTCAACATTATCAGCAGAGATGGACTCTTTAAATTGCTGCACAAAATAGGCTGCCTGCCTGACCTCCTGGATGTAATTTCTTTCCAGGAGAACATGCACAGGTTATTCAACTAAAATAAAACATCATCGGAGGCTTTCAAGGTTAGCAGTAGGCTAAAGCGGAGCTGCGTCGTGGCACCAATCATCTTTTCCTCCATGCCATTATTCTACATTTCCCGTGACTCAAATATGTCTACCTGCATGCCAGAGCCCACGGTGAGCTGTTCAACTTGGTAAGACTGTGTACCAAGGTTAAAGTATGTAATGTCCTAGTCATAGTATCACAGAATTGCTACAGCACAGAAGAAGGCCATTTGGCCCATAATGTCTCATGACTGTTCTCCTAAGGAGCAATTCATATACTGCCACTCCGCTATCCTGTCCCCACATTCCTACCTTTTGAAAATGTAGAAAGATATACGGCACAGAATGAGGCCACACTGCCCATTGTGTCTGTGCTGGCTGAAAAACGAGCCAGTCTGACTGATCCCGTTTTCCAGCACCGTAACCCTGAAGGCTATGGGACTTTCGGTGCATATACAGACACCTTTTACAGTTGATGGTTTCTGCCACGGCTACTTTTTTCAGACAGTGAGTTCCAAATCTGTAGCACCCTCTAAGTGAAAACAGCTTTCCTCCACTCCCCTCTAATCCTTCTACCCATCATTTTAAATCTACGGCCCCTAGTGACTGATCCATCTGTTCTGATGGAAACGGGTCTTTTCCATCTACTTTAGAGGTTAGCACGGTTGCTTCACAATGGCAGGTTCCGAGGTTCGATTCCCGGCTTGGGTCACTGTCTGTGTGGAGTTCGCACGTTCTCCCTGTGTCTGAGTGGGTTTCCTCCGGGTGCTCCTGGTCCCTGCCACAAGTCCTGAAAAACATGCTGTTAGGTAATTTGGGATTCTGAATTCTCCCTCCAGTGTACCCGAACAGGTGCCGTAAGGTGGTGATTAGGGGCTTTTCACAGTAACTTCATTGCATTGTTAATATAAGCCTACTTGTGACAATAAAGATTATTATCCAGATTCCTCACCATCTTGTACATCTCAATCAAATCTCCACTCCGCCTCTTCTGTTCCAAGGAAAACAACCCCAGCCTATTCAATCTTTCCTCACTTCCATTTTTCCAGTCCTAGCAACTTCCTTGTAAATCTCCACTGTACCCTGTCTAATGCAGCTATATCCTTTCTATAATGAGGTAACCAGAACTGCATGCACTACTGAAGTTGCACGACTGAGTTGTGACCTAACTAGTGTTTTATTTGGCTCCAGCATAACCGTCCTGCTGTTTGTAGCCTATGCATATGCTAAGAAAGGAAAGTATTCCATATGCTGCCTTAAACACCTGATTGACCTGTCTTGCTATCTTCGGGGATCTGTGGCTATGCAATCCCGACCCCTCTCAGTATCGTCCCATTTATGGTGTATTCCTTTGCCCGTTTGACCTTCCCAAATTTATCACCTCTCACTTCGCTGAATTGAATTCCCTTTGTCATTTTTCTGCCCACCTGACCAGCCCATTGATATCTTCCTGCTGTCCATGATTTCTCTCCTCATGAACAACCATATTGTCAATTTTTGTGTTGTCTGCAAACTTCTTAACCATACCCCCTACATTTCAGTCCAAATCATTAATCTCTCGCACAAAAAGCAGGAGACCTAAAACTAGACGTAGAGAAGGCAGGAGAAATGGGGACGAGAAAAATATCAGCCATGATTACATGGCGGAGCAGACTCGATACGCTGACTGGCCTGATTCTGCTCCTATGTCTTATGGTCTTACTGAATGCAGAGTCCGTGAGTTGCTGTTTGCTGATGACGCTATGCTGGGATCTCATATTACAGCTTGTAGATTGATTCTCCAGAGCCAGCAAGGAGTTTGGACTGACAAACCTGGAAGTACACCAGGGATCCCCAGCATGTTTTCCATCTGAGACAGTGGCTGGGTCATGTGAGCTGAATGCATGACAGCCGCATCCCCACAGATGTGCTCCATGGCGAGCCTATTATCAGTAGGAGGCCAACTGATCGCCCATATCTATGATACAAGGATGTCTGCAAGCGAGACATAAAGTTGACTGGAATTGAATAGATGCATGATCGGTTCTCACTGCTGGCCAGAGTGCATGAAGACAAGCAGTCAGGAAGGGTGTGGAAAAAGCAGAGGGCAAAAGAAATGACCAGATGTATAAAAAGAGAGCACGACGGAAGGAAAAATACCTCTGACCTTGGGTCAAAACTATTCATCTGTGCCAGCTGCAGAAGGGACTGCCACATATGAATCAGCCTCTACAGCCATCACAGGCTATGTTCAATACAGAAGTGAGGTGCATCATGGATAGGGTCCATTGTCTCTTAAGACAGATGGTTGCCTATGCTGACTGATATAGCTTTCCTTTAAGTTTGTCTGTTGTGCTGCTCCACTGCTGTGAAACATAAATAGTAGCTCTATTTCAAGCTAATGTTGTGTCCTTCTATCTGCTGCAAGGCAGCCTTGGCAAGTCATGTTGCAGCTGTATAGAACCTTAGTTAGGCCACACTTGGAGTATAGTGTTCAATTCTGGTCGCCACACTACCAGAAAGATGTGGAGGCTTTAGAGAGGGTGCAGAAGAGATTTACCAGAATGGTGCCTGGTATGGAGGGCATTAGCTATGAGGAGCGGTTGAATAAACTAGGTTTGTTCTCACTGGAACAAATGAGGTTGAGGGGAGACCTGATAGAGGTCTACAAAATTATGAGGGGCATAGACAGAGTGGATAGTCAGAGGCTTTTCCCCAGGGTAGAGGGGTCAATTACTAGGGGGCATAGGTTTAAGGTGCGAGGGGCAAGGTTTGGAGTAGATGTACGAGGCAAGTTTTTTACACAGAGGGTAGTGGGTGCCTGGAACTCGCTACCGGAGGAGATGGTGGAAGCAGGGACGATAGTGACATTTAAGGGGCATATTGACAAATACATGAATAGGATGGGAATAGAGGGATACGGACCCAGGAAGTGTAGAAGATTGTAGTTTAGTCGGCAGCATGGTCGGCACGGGCTTGGAGGGCCGAAGGGCCTGTTCCTGTGCTGTACTTTTCTTTGTTCTTTGTTGTTCAATCTCAGATCCTGCTGTGGCTTAAGTTCCCTGACTTCCGTATTGTTCCTTCTGTTCTCTGCTAACACTAGATTTGGCTTCAACAGATGTGTTGAATGGCACAGTGATACCAAATAAGTGAAGTGTGATCAGAGATGGGAAACCTGCTTTTAATTTTCTCCCTACCCTTTCTGCTGAGGTCAGTTATAGTTCTCAGTAAATTGTCCTGATTAATCAGATGACAACCACAGTAAGAATCAAACCTTTCTATTCAGCGAACAAGCACACCGAGGTATTGAGTGTGCTTTTGTAATGCTTTCATGTGCATCCTGCCTTTGTCATAGAATACTTCACCATCTATTTCGAGCAGCAAGAAACAAAACACTGTCTAGGGTTTGACCAGTTATTTTTACATATCCTGTTCCGTCCTCTTGAAAATCTGAGTCACAAGATGGCCCAAGAAAATACACCTATCTGAAGTTCCAAATATGTTACACTTTTTGTCATTAGCCACTGACTAGAATAGGCTGCGTAATAAGGCAAAGGTTTTGTAGTGGGCACAGTGGTTAGCACAGTTGCTTCACAGCTCCAGGGTCCCAGGTTCGATTCCTGCTTGAGTCACTGTCTGTGCGGAGTCTGCACGTTCTCCCCGTGTCTGCGTGTGTTTCCTCCGGGTGCTCCAGTTTCCTCCCTCAAGTCCCAAAAGACGTGCTGTTAGGTGAATTGGACATTCTAAATTCTCCCTCTGAACAGACGCCGGAATGTGGCGACTAGGGGCTTTTCACAGTAATTTCATTGCAGTGTTAGTGTAAGCCTACTTGTGACAATAAAGATTATTATTATAAGAAAACGTAGAAAGTATTTCATGGCGAATGCAGTATTTCATGCCTAAAGGGAAAAGAGCCGCTAGATTTTTGCCCGCATTCAGATTTACTCCCTCCGACGAGACCTGACACAATTCGATAGAGCTTTCGCATACTGGCACCATTATTAGAATTGTCGATTCCAAATTAGATGCCTTGCAGATTGGTGCAATGTTCCATAAGCTAATACGCAGTTGCTTGAGTTTATTAGACCAAGCAACAGTCTGTCTTCTTTCTTAAATGTTGCCAATTGTCAAAACAGATTTGTAGTATGGATACAAGAAGATTGATTTGAAACTACCCAGTGCCATTTAAAGTTCTCAGATTGCATCTCCCTTTCTGTGGTGGATTGAACACATGATCTTGTGCTAAAATACATGCTGCAACTCTTTAAGTGTTCATAGTTGCTTTTTGCCACTATTTGAATGTGCAAATTATTTACTTAGGAATATTATACTTTAGTGGCTTTAGTTCCTTCTAGTTCATGTTTGTTATGGTGTTCCAAACTGCAACACAATTTTTTGCCATACCTAATCCACCTGTACTATCCTGGCCTTTGTATAATGTTATTCAAGCAGATCAATAACATGCCATTACTGTGTAAGTGATATGGGTAGAATTGGCTTTCTGTAAGAGTGGCAAAAGAATGAACACACACACCAGTCACATTTGTTTTGATTTTTTTGTGAATATAATGTGGGTTTTTTTGTAATTAAACAATGGTATACCCTTTTTTGTGTAAACAGATCTAGCCAAATGTGTGCAGGTACCAGATTTTAAATGTGCTTTGTCTTGAGCTTGACTAATCATGTAAGGAGGATTTAATCCCTTTTTAGTATCTCTAGGTTGGGTACTCTCGGTTTCATATGATTAAAAGAAAATGGAGTTGAAAGCCTTTTAAAGGTAATTTAACAATTAGTTGATACAATTCTTTTTTTAAACTTTGAAAGCTTAAAAGTTGATCCCAAAATATGTTTCATCAACATTAAAGATGCAATGTTTATTTTGTTTCAAATGAAACATTTTTAATGTGTTACTGCTTCTGAACTTGAACTTTAAAGGGGTTAAGTAGTCAGGTCAGCACCTCCACGCCACTAAATCATGGGAACGGAGGCAAAATATCCTGTAACTTTGTTGATCCAGTTGGGAGAAAAAATATGATTCTGGCTGTGCGGACTATGTTCTGAAGCACATTAAACAATGGGCACCATAGTTTGTGACAACATTGAAATATGACAGTTTGGTAAATGACAGAACATTCATCAATCCGCCCAATGTCAGTTTAAAAGTTAACAAAAAATAATTTTGAAGGGTAGAAGAACAGAGCCAAGTTATCCATGACTGATATAATGTTGCTGGCAAGCCCGCATTATTGCCTTTTGAGAAGGTTATCGTGAGCTGCTTTCTTGAGTCACCTCAGTCCCTGTGGTGTAGGTGCACCCACAGTTCTGTTAACAAATTCCTAGATTTAAAAAAAAAAAATTTGGATTACCCAATTATTATTTTTTTCCCAATGGGCAATTTAGCGTGGCCAATCCACCTATCCTGCACATCTTTTGGGTTGGGGGTAAAACCCACGCAGACATGGGGAGAATGTGCAAACTCCACACGGACAGTGACCCAGGGCCGGGATTCAAACCCGGGTCCTCAGCGCCACAGTCCCAGTGCTAACCACTATGCCACATGCCGCCCCAGTGACAATGAAAGAACATGTAGAGTAGCATGTGGCTTAGAGGGGAACTTGCAAATGGTGTTGCTCCCATTTGTCTGACGTCCATTTTTCTTGGGTGGAGGCTGTGGGTTTGGAAAGTGCTGGCAAAAAAGCCTTGGCAAGTTGCTGCGGATGCATCTTGTAGATGGAACACAGTGCTCCCACTATACATCAGTGGTGTAGGGAACAAATGTTTAAGGTAGCTGATTGGGGGGGGCTGCTTTGTCCCACATGATGTTGAGCTTCTTGAGTGTTGAAGCAAGAGGAGAATAGTCCATCGCTATCCTGACACTTGGTTTATGGATGGTGGGCAAATTTTGGGGAGTCAGGAGCTGAGTTACTCACCACAGAATTCCCAGTCTCTGACCTGCTCTTGTAGCCACACTGTTTATATGGTCGGTCCAGTTAGGTGTTTGGTCAGTGGTAACCCCCAGAATGTTAATGTAATTTTCCTTAACATCAACTGCAAATATTGTGCATAATGTTGAATCTGTCATAGAACATACAGTGCAGAAGGAGGCCATTCGGCCAATCGAGTCTGCACCGATCAACTTAAGCCCTCACTTCCACCCTATCCCCGTAACCCAGTAACCCCTCCTAACTGTTTTGGACACTAAGGGCAATTTAGCACAGCCAATCCACCTAACCTGCACATCTTTGGACTGTGGAAGGAAACTGCAGCACCCGGAGGAAACCCACGCAGACACGGGGAGAACGTGCAGACTCCGCACCGACAGAGACCCAAGCTGGGAATCGAACCTGGGACCCTGGCGCTGTGAAGCAACAGTGCTATCCACTTGTGCTGCCCTGTTTGAAACCTGAGTTAGTTACTATAATGGTGCTACACTGGACAAAAGTTTGTTCAGTTTGAAATGTCATACATGTGGCCTAGCTAAAATTTGTTCCAGCAAAGTTGAACACTGTAAATGTTTCCTTCAACTTACTATGACACAAGTTACAAATGAAATATGACATTTTTCAGGCTGCCAAGTAGTTAGGACTTCATAATATGAGGTTGTTTTCTTTTTACCCTTTCGGGGTGAGTGGTGAATGCTATTTGTTACCTCGTCCAAATGGCCATTATCCAAATATGAACCTTTGAGTGAGATTTATCAACAAACTCTTCAAACAGGGGATACATTGCAATCAAAATGACTTTAAGCACTGGTGTCCACTTCTAGCAGAGATTCTTGGATCATAATCAGGGGTAAGAACTGCTCGAAATTCCATCTAATCTAATCCTAGGTATTTATACCAACTGCAATGCCCTCACTTTTATTCTCGCTAAGATTAGCCAAATTCCAGCAGATAACTTGCATCGACTTTTCTGGTCTGTGAGGTCCAAGTACTGAACAGCTATATTAGATGTAGAATACCAAATGTGTGGTCCGTCCATTATGATTTTTGGAATTCTAGGTCCGTGTCTGTAGTAATTATTTGCAACACATTATCACCATTGATGAGTAAAGCCCATGTCCTGTGTATTTGTTTTAAATACTGATATGCCGGGAGACCACAGCTACAGCAATTTGATATTTGTGTTTATTTTGTGCATGTCTGATTACCTCAGCAAGGGAAGGAATGGTGTTCGGGTTCATGATTTATTCTTCATGTTTGTCTTCAGTAATGCTGTTTCCTAGGTTAAGCATGATGACACCGGTTAATCAAGTGCAGAATTCCTTCTCTATTACTTGACAAAGCAGTCACAGTCAACATTGGTGAATGAGCCATATCGTATTTCAAGAGCCCAATTTTCTCCCCATGTCCTTTCTGAAAGGATCGATTTCTTTGTTGGGTGCAGTTGAGTAGCTACTGGTTATCCTCTTGTACCTTGACTATTAGTGCGCATTATAGATGTAATTGTATCGTAGAATCTGGACGCTCAGGAGCAATTTAGCGTGGCCATCACCTTGCCTGTACATCTTTGGACTGTGGAATGAAACCGGAGCACCCGGAGGAAACCCACGCAGATATGGGGAGAATGTGTATACTCTATACAGATGTCGCCCAAGGTTGGAATTGAACCCGAATCCCTGGTGCTGTGAGGCAGCAGTACTAATGACTGTGCCGCTACTATTTTTAACATTTGCAATGAATGAAGGCTCAATCAGCAAATGCAAAGTTCTCATCCAATATTCACAGATGTGAGCTCTCAGACCGATAAGGATTTTCACTCTCCCACATCGGGACTCGTCAGCTAACTTAGGAGTTTATTCAGTGTTATAATAATGAGAATACACAACTTTGTTTCCTTTGGGTAAATATTCCTGGTTGTAATTTAGCTGCTGTGATACTGGCATAAAAAGAGAAACTTAATTGTAGTTTGAAGTGTTTAGAATTTTTAACCAGCATGATATTGACTGTCTGTTCTTGAAACAAGCTTTGCAATCTTTTTAAGCTGATGTCCCTTATTCTTCAAATCACCCTTTTCATTTGTTTAAGGCATTGCTGGCATGGCCAGCCTTTATTGCCCTTTGAAAGGTGGAGGTGAGCCACCTTCATAAACTGCCGTAGTCCATGTGGCCATGCCCCTCCTACAATGCTGTTAAGTCGAGAGCTCCAGGATGCTGACCCAGTAACCAGGAAGGAACAGCAATATATTTCCAAGTCAGGATGGTGTGTGTTAGATATGTCACCAGTTGACCGAAGTTTACTTTTGTTCAGCAAAGTATCTTTTCAAAGTATTGATTTAGGCTCTCATTTCTACCTTCATTCATGTGAGTTCTGCCTGAAGGCAAACCCTTTGGCCATTGGCCTCTGATACTTCACCCTGAGCCATTTCTTTGGGTATGCCATTGTCCTACACTCCTCCCAGGGCAGGTTGAGGAGGCCGGTCCTTCGTCTACCTCAACTAGGATGAGAATTGAACTGCCATGTTGGTGTTATTCTGAACCTAATGCGAGTCATCTAGTCAAATGAGCTAATAGCTCTCATTTCAATGCTGAAATAACTACAGGTACTCTAGCTTTAAGATTCTTAACAACAACCATCTATTGCTGCGAGTATGCACACCATGTATAATGTTCTTTTGCCTTTCTATTTCCTTTCATCACTGGGAAAATATGGTAATTCTATCACAGACTGTAGATTTTTGAGCCATCTGTGCAGATTCACCTTGCCAAAGAAACGGAAGAGCAATATTAAAACATTACCCCATTTTTTCATTCTTAAACTTGGGGAAGGGCTTTTCTGACTTTAGTCTCTACAATACTTAATGCTATATATGAATGTGTTTTTTGCATTTTATTGTAGCTGGCTGTAAAGCAATGTTTGCAAAGGGTTAGAGATAGCTACTTGCCCACCCATGAAATCAGGCATGCATGTGTTATATGAAGGAGCTTGGAAAAGGAAAAGTGGGGGACAAAATTCTAACACGTGTTGAATTCTGTTGTACCAATTTGTTAACTTTTGAAATACAAAAGGAATAGTGATGATTTCAGTATAAATCTCCAACAAATAATTTGCATTTAAAAGAATGTTAACATTAGTCATTCTTCTTCTGATTTATTGTAATGATTTTGATAGTAACCACATTTCAACTCTATTACAGCATAAGAATAACTGAACAAACATTCCCAGTGAAGTAGAGAATATATTCATGTAAAAATATAAACTTTATTAATTTGGTTCAGAATTATGTTGAGATTCTTTGTCCTTTCCCCTCCCTGCGTGTTATAGATTAACTAGGGAAGAACAAATGTTTCGGGAATTGATGCACTGAAAAACTATTGCTGTATTTTTCTTGGCACAAAAATACTTTTTGATCCAGATTTGTACAGTGATTACTTCCCCTCGTTAATCTGTAATAACATAAGGATCAAGGATGCAGAATCTCAACATAGTTCCTGAACAATATAAAAATATATATATATGTTCCTGTAGCTAAATCTTTCTAAAGCTGTTCTCTACTTCGCTAGGAATGTTTGTTCAGTCATCCTTGTGCTGTAATATCTAATTGAAGGGTAGTTACTGTCGTGGTTTGGTTGAATCATTTTTGACTCAATGATGCCTTAAGCACTGTTTCCTAGGTAACCGCTAATTTAAAGTCAATGCAACGTCAAAATGTTTTTACTGCTGCAATTATGAACAAAGCTTTTACTTCTGAAAATAACTGTTAAAAACATTTTTTGTGTGTAGTACTGTACAAGAAATAATTTAAAGAGACTGTAGCTATTTAAAATGTTGCTTGCAGTAAATTAAGAAGAGCTGGTGAAAAAACTGGAAATGTGATGAGTCAGTTGGCCTTCAGTAGGTAGAGCTCTTGGGCCTAGATAGTCTAGCCAGATTTTCATGTTGGCATGGAAGGGGAAGGGAGTTCACTTGTTGTGATGGTGAATATAACCGCCATTTGAGATTACTGTAATTGCCCCCGTTTGTTTCATGTAATTCACCATGTAATTTACTTTTCCATATTAATATAATAATAAATATTATGGCTATACACAGTCCAACAGTGCTGAAATGCTTTTATTGGAGAGGGTGGATGTCAAGGTATATATGTCCTGCTTACAGTAGCATCCTAATCATAGAAGACCAGTTTTGATTTTTCTGCATTAAATACCTTGATGCCTGATAGTTGATGCTTGGGGGTTTTTCATTTGCACCTTTGGCTGAAATGCACCTTTTGAAAATCTTGATTATTTCTAACTTGGATTATGTTTATTTTTTAATTTTTTGAGTGGGCAAACGTTAATGTGAACAGGATTGCCTTATGTTTTTAAAATTTTGAGTTTTATTCTCATCTGTATGCAAGTTACATGAGATCATGATGGACATGGTGATCGATCAATAATAGCTGCTGAACATATAGTTTTTTGCACTCGCGTTCTAAGGCAGATGACTCCTATTATGGAGGGCTTTATTATTGTTCTAAAGATGCAGAAAAAAGTATGGATTGCAATGTATATAATTGTATTGATTTCTTTATATTTTTGCTTCCAATTACCCCCTTACCAAGAATCTATCCACCTCAGCCAAAAAATATTCAGACTCTGTTTCCGCCATTTTTTTCAGGAGAGCGTTCCAAAGACTCACAAACCTGAGTGAAATAAATTCTCCTCATCTCTGTTTTAAATGGAGATTTTTATTTTTAAACAGTGACCCCTAGTTCGAGATTCTCCCACAAGAGAAAACATCCTCTCCACATGCACCCTGTCAAGATCCCTCAGAATCTTGTATGTTTCAATCACGTTGCCTCTTACTATTCTGAACCCCAGCAAATACAAGCCTAGCCTGCCCGACCTTTCCTTATAAGCCAACCCATCTATTCCAAGTATTAATCTGGTAAACCTTCTTTGAACTGCTTTCAGTGCATTTACATTTTCCTTAAATAAGGAGACCAATCCTGTATGTAGTACTCTAAATGTTGACTCACTAGTCTGCTATGCAGCTGAAGCATAACCTCCCTACATTTGTACTCCGTTCCCCTTGCAATAAATTATAACATTCTATTAGCTTTCCTGATTACTTGATGTAGTTCCATACTAATGTTTTGTGATTCATATACTAGGACATCCAGATCCCTCTACATCTCAGAGGTCTGCAATCTCTCACCATTTAGTTAATATGCTTCTCTTTTATTCTTCCAGCCAAAATGGAAAATTTCATATTTTCCCACATTACACTCAATTTTCCAAATTTTTGCCCACTCCCTTAGCCTATCTATATCACTTTGTCACCTCCTTATGTCCCCTACACAACCTACCTTCCTATCTAACGTTTGGTCGCCAACAAATTTGGCAACCATTCCTTCAATCCTTTCATCCAAGTCATTGATATAACTGGTAAGCAGTCGAGGTTGCAGACTGATCCCTGTGGCACACCACTTATTACATCTTGACAACCTGAAAAATACTCATTTATGCTGACTCTACTCCCTGTTAACCTTCTATTCATGCCAATGTGTAACCCTTCTACTATGAGCGTTTGTATTTCGCAATAACCTTTGATATGGCACTTTATTAAAAGTTGTCTGGAAATCTAAGTATTTATTCTGCAATAAAGTTCTATTCTGTCAATAGGTACTAGATTTTCTTTGTAACAAGATTTCCAGTGGACAGGACCAGCGGTGATAGAAACACCCATTCCAGTGGACACTTCACTTTTTCTTCATATTTGCATGTTAATATTCTGCAATTTTTGGTAGGCACTTACCAAACCACAGCTCACACGCTACTTGCCCGTGGAACAGCACACAGGAATTTACACAGCAGCGCACGTCTTTGAGATCATAAAAATGGAACAACATTTTTTAAAATTCATTTTGTAAACCTGATCGTTTCCTCTGACAGACGGGATTTTCCAGCCCCATTGTGGGGGAACCCGCTGCAGGAGATTCAGAGCCCAGCCAAACATCCATTGACTTTCGGCAGGACTGGATGATTCCAACGGTGGGTAGAACTGGAAAATCCCACCCTTAGGTTCTCATGTGACAGACTAAATTCCTGTGTGCTGTTCCACGGGCAAGTAGTGTGCGAGCTGTGATTTGGAGATAACTTGAGAAATGTTCACCCTAATGTAATTACTGGCTTTTAAAATTTGCTCAACAAATAGATATAGTGTTGCACTTCATTAATGTCTTTATTGGCCATTAAGTTAGATTGTGTTTCTATCCACTGCACCATATCTGCTTCATAGCAATTAAATTAAAATAATTATTAAAACTAACCAGTTTTTGAAGATGAACCAATAATTGAAATAATTATATTTAGCTTCTGTATCTCCTAGAGATTATTGATTAATTCCTCCAAATATACCCCCACTTTTTTCTCCACTGCTAACAGTATTCTTTAAGCTCCTCTTCCCTGTTTCTGCCAACAATAAGTATGTATAGATTATGGACTACTTTGTCATGAAGATAATACTTTTCAATCAGCTGCCTCTGCTGTGTTCCTCCCACTAGCCCACCTGGCCAAGTTTCCCCTGCTTTAGTCTCGAGCTGCCATCTTTAGTTTCTCTTCAAACTTCCCTCGTGTCTTCTCAAAGCTCATCTTGTCCATGAGACCCACCTCTGTTCCCTCAAACATTTCTCTCTAAACTGCTGACCATCAACTTCCCATCTTGCTTCCCATTTTCATGGAGTCTCCAAGAGACAAAAGGTTTATTCCCAAGCTTCAGGTGCACAACTCCCGGCAATATTGAACTGGGTGAGTGTCTGGTCAGTCCCTGACTGGTCGGCTTTATACAGGAAGTGATTAACCTGCCCCACCCCCTCAGCAGGGAAAGCATGTATTCTGCAAAGGACTCTGGGAATATGACCATCGCAACCCCATAGATTCCACACGTGCATAAGTTATTACATCCCCCCCCCCCCCCCCACCCCTCCAAAAAGTCCGAAGGATGCTCCAACAGCCGTGGACAAGGAGGAGGAGAAACAATCTCTTTGGCTCAGGTGGAATATCCTCTGTCCGAGGCACCGGGTCCAAAGGTGAATATCGCATCAAGGAACGCCGCTTCCTACAAGAAAGCAGCTGGAGCATGGAGTCCACCTCAGAGGCTGCAGAAGGCTGTGTGTTCATCTGAATCCGAAGAGGCCGTATCCCATGGTCGTGCATCGAGACATTCATGGGGCATCATAGCAGGTCTGTCGGACAGCGGAAAGGGGCGCACATCCTGAATCTGACAAAAGATGATCCAGATCATGCCTCAGCAGCTAGCCGCCAACCTGGTCTCAGTAGGAGACTGGTCCAGTCTGGCAGAGAATAGTCCCCGAGAGCGAGCGGGAGCCGATGGCGGAATTCCGGATGAACACTGTGTCTCCTGGAGAAAAATGCCGGGGCGGATGACTGGAAGCAGGGCAGCGTCCCTGCAACTCCTGGGTATGACGCACCTTTGCCCTGATATTAGGGAACATTAAACTCAGACGGGTAGGGAGTCGCCGGCTCATGAGCAACGCCACCAGAGCCACTCCAGTCATAGTATACGGCATGGTCCGGTATGCAAACAAGAACTGAGCCAATCTCGTACCCATGGATCCTGAAGTCTGTTTCTGGAGCTCTCGTTTGAATGTCTGAATGGCTTACTCAGCTACCCATTAGACGCCGGGTGATAAAGTGCTGTCTGCCCGCACATGCTGAATCCCATAGGCCTTTATGAATGCCGAGAACTCCTCACTGGCAAAAGAAGCCCCATTATCCGTGATGAGGACCTAAAGGATGCGTTGCAAAAGAGACGCACAGTTTCTTGACGGTTGCTCGAGAGGTGATGATCTCCAACCACCAAAAGGTGAAACATCGAGCCCTAGGTATAGGGAACTGGATGTGCCCGGAAATAGCGCGGCCAGAGCCTCTGGGTCCAACTGTATTTTGGCCACGGATCCTTTGATGGTTCCCAGATGGGGCTGGAAAACATCTAGGAAGGTCCCAAGCCCCTCACACAGTGCAGAATGCACTGCCAATCCAAACGCAAGTGTCGCAACCAATCGCACCCCAGCAGGCTGGGGCAGTCCTCATGAATAACAATTAAGTGGAGTTGAGCTGACTTGACGGCCATAAACCATGGAAATCAATGCCATCCCCATGATCAGTTGTTCGCCTGTGTATTTGGCCAATCAAGCCGCCGTGTCTGTCAAAGCCAAAGTTTTTGTATGCCCCGTCGTTTGCGATCAGAGGTGCTAGGGCCACCATGGACACCACTACCCTAGTGTCCAACTCCATGTGCAACATGCGCCCATCCACCTTCTCTGGGACCCGAATGGGGGCTACACCAGTTGCCAGCACGCAATGTAACTGCATTGTGGTCTCTTCTTCTGGAACATCCAAATGAAAATTGTGATCCCGAGGCAGACACGTACCCGGCCGGAGTGCCTGGACCATTGGAATACCCCCTGTTATCTACGGTTGCGCGATGGCCGCACGTCTCGCACAGAAGCGAATGGCCCTCCAGCGGACTACGAGCCTGTGACCAAAGGCAGAGGCCTTGCCACCTGTCAGACTTGGTTTTTGGGGGTGCCATGGGAGGGACTGCATCCCAAAGCGTTTACCTCCATGCCCAGTATCACCTGAACCTCACAAACCGAGTTCTCTCCATATTAGCAGACTCACTGATTTTCCTTGACCGGGTCATGAGCTCGGTGACCAATGCACATGGGGCTCTCTCCATCGCGTTAAACTGGACTATGACGGTTGGTGTTGAGCGGAAGTGCTGGCTGATTAGATGGTCAAAGGTGCAGGTGTCCAGCACTGCCGGGTGTGCAAGGCTCCGGATAATCCCATAAGTATGGGCTCTGCAAGTGGTCAGCAGGATTACTGTTTGGTGTTCATCCTCTGTGATGTTATTGCCGCAAAATAAATAGCGCATTCATTCCGTGTACTGGGCCCAGTCCTCCACTCCGACGTCAAAAGCGTCCAGTTGCCCAAACAGTGGCATGGCGAAAAAAAATAAGGCTCCTACCAGTAACACTAATGCCAGGTGGTGGTGGAACCGGCAAGGCCACAGCATTGACAGCAGACCAAGTTTACTCCTCATCGCCAGTTTTGTGCATACAAATGAGGAGTCTACACCAAGTTTGAGCAAGAGGCGAAAGATTTGTTCCGAAGCTTCAGGTACACCGCTCCCATTGATACCCAACCAGGTGAGTGCTTAATACAGGAAGTGATTAGGCTTCCCGTCTCCTTAGTGGGGAAGTACGTATTCTGCAAAAGACTCTGGGAATACGATCGCCCCGACCCTGGACCTTCCGCACGGGTATATGTTATTACACCCATGTTGGTCAATATTATTAACGGTTGTCTCTCTTCAGGAGAGATCTCTCTCTCTCTCTCCTTTAAATCTGCTGTTGTCACCGACTTCTAAAAGAAAACGACCCTTGAATCCACTGACCTTGCAAACTACTACCTATCTCAAATTATTCTTGTCTCTCCAAAGTCCTTAAACCAGTTGTTTTCTCCCAAATGTTTGCTCATCATTCCTGGAACTCCATGTTTGCATCACTCCACTCACTCCGATTTCCGTCCCTGCCACAGTACTGGAATGGCTCTTGATAGATTCACAAATTACATCCTTTATGTGGACTGTGACAAAGTATTTGCACTGTTACAAGTATGACAGAACAATGTTTTTCACTTTTTAAAATGTGAACTAAATCGGGGTGGGTGATTGTATTTTATCACAAATGCATGTCCAGTTGGAGTGGATATATTGTAACATTTGGTGGTAAAGAAAAAGGGGCGTGATTCTCCACACCCGCGGCGGTTGGGAGAATCGCCTGGGTCGCCAAAACTTCCCGCGGCGCCGGTCCGACGCCCTCCCGTGATTCTCCCAAGCGGCGAGAACGGCCCCGTCGAGTTCCGCGCTGCGCAGGCCGGAGAATTGCCCGAGACGTCCAAAATGGCGATTCTCCGCCACCCCCTGCTATTCTCCGGGCCGGATGGGCCGAAGTCCCGACGGCGTGACCCCAGTTCACGGCGTCGCCGTTCACACCTGCTATTTAAAGTCGTCAGCCAGTCGTGCTGACTGACACTGAGCAGGGGGAGGTGAGCGGACTGTTCCGCAGCGCCTGGAGACCGGGTCGGCTTAACCGAGAAGGCTGCGGCCAAAGGGTGTGTGTGGGAGAGTGTGCAGGTGGGGGGGGGGGGGGGGGGGGGGGGGGGGGGGGTGGGAGAGTGTGCAGGTGGGAGGGGGGGATGAGGGAGAGTGTGCAGGTGGGAGGGGGGTGAGGGAGAATGCAGGTGGGAGGAGGGGTGAGGGAGAGTGTGCAGGTGGGAGGGGGTGAGGGAGAGTGTGCAGGTGGGAGGGGGTGAGGGAGAGTGTGCAGGTGGGAGGGGGTGAGGGAGAGTGTGCAGGTGGGAGGGGGTGAGGGAGAGTGTGCAGGTGGGAGGGGGGTGAGGGAGAGTGTGCAGGTGGGAGGGGGGATGAGGGAGAGTGTGCAGGTGGGAGGGGGGATGAGGGAGAGTGTGCAGGTGGGAGGGGGGATGAGGGAGAGTGTGCAGGTGGGAGGGGGGGATGAGGGAGAGTGTGCAGGTGGGAGGGGGGGGATGAGGGAGAGTGCAGGTGGGGGGGGGTGAGGGAGAGTGTGCAGGTGGGAGGGGGGGATGAGGGAGCGGCATGCAGGTGGGAGGGGGGTGAGGGAGAGTGTGGATGGTATCATCCATCCGCGGATGCCACATGTCAGCCGCCCTGATATGGCAGGACGGTGACGAGGACACGGCCGCAGGTTGCGTGTGGCTGATGGGCACAGGCGAATGGCACACTAGTGAGGAGTACGGTGTGAACTGACCGTTGGACGCAGACAGTGACCAGGTGTTAGACTGGCTGCGTGTCTGCAGCGCGACCAGACCACCGGGACACACGGATCTCTTGCAACCCGGCTGGCGAGGTGTGGAAGAACCTCGGTATAACATGTCGTTTCTCTGCCCCCCACCACCCTCCTGCAGGTCACCATGTATGCCAACCAGACAGCGATGTTCACTACCGTGGTTGGAGCCGCAGCTCTGGAGTTTTGCCATCCGGCAGCATAGAGTCAGACGGCCCACAGTGGCTGCAGATGCAGCGGTTGCCGGTGCAGCAGAGGGGATGGCCGCGGAGTGGCCCGTCGTCGACGCGCAGGTCGCAAGCGCTCAGGTCCCGAATGTACAGGGGGATGCCGAGGGGAACATTGCCCGCCAGACGGCGAGGAATGCAGAGGAAGTGCTTGGGGGGGGGGCGGCAGCAAGGGGGGGGGGCGGCGGCAGCGGGGGGGGGGCGGCGGCAGCAGGAGGAGGAGGAGCAGGAGGATCCACTGATGGTGGTACCAGGGCGCCACAGGCGTCCAGCAAGGCCGAGGGTGTACCGTGACAGAATGTTATTCGAGGCCCTAACGGTCATCACATGCAGGAGGAGACTACGGTTCAGCAGGGAGACGGTCGCACATTTATGCCAGCTCGTGGCGCACCTCGCACCACGTGGAATGGGTGGAGGACACACGATACCAGTCTCCGTCAAGGTGACGGTGGCCCTAAACTTTTATGCGACCAGTTCCTTCCAGGCGCCGAGCGGGACCTATCCGGGATATCACAGGCATCGGTCCACAGGTGCATTAGGGCCGTCACCGACGCCCTGTACGTCATAGCGGACAGGTACATTCAATTCCCCGAGAACCAAGCACAGCAGGAAGCACGGGCACGTGGATTCGCCAAGGTGGCCGGGACACCGATGGTCCTGGGTGTCATTGATGGTGTGCACGTCCCCATGCGCCCACCTGCAGACAACAGGGAAGTGTTCATGAACAGAAAGAGCGCATACTCCATGAACATTCAGGTGGTGTGTGACCCCCACATGAAGATCATGCACGTGTGTGCAAAGAATGTAGGCATGATGCCTACATTCTGGCACAGTCGTTCATCCCTGCAATGTTCGATGGATGCCCCCCCCCCGGCTGAGGGGCTGGTTGCTGGGCGACAAGGGCTATCCGTTGAGGTCATGGCTAATGACGCCAATACGGAGGCCTCACACCAACGCGGAGAGCCTATACAACGAGGCACATGCAGCAACCAGGGGTGTGGTGGAGCGGTGCTTCGGCCTGCTGAAGATTCGCTTCAGATGCCTAGACCGATCAGGAGGGGCCCTGCAGTACCAACCCGACAGGGTTGGTCGCATGGTTGTGGTCTGCTGTGCGCTGCACAACATTGCCATGCAGAGGGGAGATGACCTGGTGGAGGAGCCGGAGGGAGGACCTGACGGCACCGGAGCCAACGCAAACGAGGGGGATGGGGAAGAGGAGGATGCGGAGGAGGAGGAGGATGGCGCGCATCAGGGTGGGGGGAGGGGCGCAGGACACAGACACTGCCCGGCTGCTCATTACATCCAGGAGGCTGCGCGACGGCGGGCACGTGACGCGTTGGTGGCCGCACGGTTCACGCACTGGGGGGGTGGGATTCGCTGAACACTGCCACTTGCACCGTCACTCCTGTACACGGGCACCACACAGCACCAATTCCACATCACCTTACCACTGCGGCACTACAGGATTGCACAACATTGATGATTGGGTACGCGGGTGTGATCAGTGCCATGTTGAATGATGACGGCCTGCTCTGCGATGAGCTGTGTGCTCAGATTCGCCAGCCGAGGTCTGACTCATGGCTATAGTTGAACCATGCACTCCGCTCCGGGTCACAGCCTTAGTGACGGATATTTCACCACATGCCCGTGGGGTGGCTGGCGTCGGTGTACTGAGGACAACGGTGTCCGATTATGGGAGGCAGGGGGGGAAAGGGACAGCACATCCGGAACAGACCTTGAACGACTCATATACCACTACGCCAATCGGGCACCCTCACGAGCCCCCTGGCACCGGACATAGCACACAGTCTTACAAGTCAAATTTAACAGTGAGTTTATTCGTGTGGTTAACATAGGTGCCCTACCCACTATAACTAGACTGTGCCCTGCACCCGTGCCAACTTACATGCCTAACGTCTTTGCTTTACGAGCCCTACCACTACGTCTAGGTGTGTTCCCAGATTGTACAGCAGGAGTGGAGGCGGACTGCTGAGAATCACGGCCTTCGACATGGCTCCCCGTCGGCACACGTTTCCTGGGGCGGCCCGGCTTCGATGGGCCAGGCTGCTCGGCGGGCGTGCTGGATGGCGTGGTGCCATCCTGACCTGCCCGCTCCCCACCAGATGCACCAGGGACGGAATGGGGGGAGGCCGAGTGTACCGGGACGTCCCTTGATGGAGCTACCGGGACAGGCCCCAGAACCACCTCCTCCCTCGGGGAGCCCGGTGGCCCCCGGGCCTCACTGTGGGATGGAGATGCGCTCGGAGACATGCCCCATCGCACCGTCGCCACCTGCCACTGCCAGTCCTGGAGGCCTGCAGCAGTATCGACCACGGTCCGAATGTTCGCCGAGACGGAGCACAGGGAGTGCCACATTCCTGCCAAGGACTGTGCGATCTCGACCTGTGAGTGCACGACGCCATCCATCACGTGCGCCAGGTGGACAATGCTCTCCGTGACCGACTGTTGGGACTGTGCCATCACTTGCTGGGACCGGGCCATGGCATGGTGAGACTCAGCCAGGGCCCCGAGAGCGGCGGCAGTGTCCTGTTGGCTCTGTGAGATGGCTGCCTGTGAGAGGGCAGCCCTCTCCTGGGCCATGGATGACGCGTGCACGTTAAGCCCAACGCCTTGCAGAACGTGACTCATGGCCGAAACCCATTGCCTCCACCGCGGACGCCCGTGCGGTGTCGGCCTGGGTGGCTGCGATGAGCGGCACCACTCCCTGCTCCTGGACGCGGATAGACTCCTCGAACCGCGTGTGCAGGTCCTGGAAGATGGCCCTCATCCCGTTATTCAGTCCCTGGGTGTCCACATGCATCGGTTGTCCGAGTGGGCCAATTACATCCAGGAACCCGGGAACCATCTGGGTGGCAGCTGGTTGCTGGGCCTGGGCTGCCCTCTGACCGTCCAGCCCCTCGGCTGCTCCAAACTCCACCTGCTGAACCGGCTCGGCTGTGGGGTGCGTACCAGACAGTGACTCGGGAGCCTCATCACTTATATGCCCAACCGAGGTGGGTGTCTCTGTGTTGGTGAATGGTGTGGGAGATAGCAGTGCCGCAAGCTCGAGGTCATCGTCCGTCAGGAAGTCTGGTGTGTACTGGTCCCCCTCATGGCCCGGCGCAAGCTCCATGTGGGCCATGTCGTCTTGACCTCCAGGTGAATCCAGCGGGTGTGTGGCCGTGATGTGCGCTTCGACATGAATGTCCACCCTGTGCCCCTCACTATTGTCTGTCTCGGTGGTCTGAGCGTCCCGGTCCTGCGTCCCAGACTGAGAGGTTTGCCCTCCTGTCCGACCGACTGCCAACCTCTGGCGTGCGTCCCTGGGTGCAGTTGCCGATGTTCCGCTGTTTCCTGGGCGAGACGTCCCTGGACGTTCGGCGGGTGGCCCTGGGGAACATAAAGATTCGGGGTTCGTTAGACACGGTGGCCCGGGTGTATGGTGGTGGTGGGTGCACAGTGTGAGGGGGGAGGGGATCGAGGGTGAAATGGCCAGAGTGTGAGGGGGGATGAAAAAATGAAAATCGCTTTTTGTCACAAGTAGGCTTCAATGAAGTTACTGTGAAAAGCCCCTAGTCACCACATTCCGGCGCCTGTTCGGGGAGGCTGGTACGGGAATTGAACCGTGCTGCTGGCCTGCTTGGTCTGCTTTAAAAGCCAGCGGGGTGCAGTGGCCAGAGTGTGAGGGGGGATGGGATTGAGGGTGCAGTGGCCAGAGTGTGAGGGGGGGCGATGACAGGTTGGGGGTGGGGAGGGCATGCAGGGTTCTCTCACTTGTTTCTGCGCCTCCGACCTGGCACCTCATCCGCCACGACCTCCCGGGTGGCGGATCCCCCAGCGAGGCCAGGGCCCTCTGCTCGTGAACGGTTAGGGGGTGCAGGACAGGAGAACCCCCTCCGGTTCTCATGCGCTCACGCTGGTTGTGTGAGCTGTCTTGTCCTGGGGGGGGCGGTTGGATAAAGCATCACTATTAGGCGGGTATCATCAGGGCATGCAGATATAGACTACATTGTTGCTGGTTCAGGAGACAGCACGCCATGGCATCGCTCCGGGGGGGGGGGGGGGGGCGGGTCCCGGGGCTCATGTGGGTCGAGTAGATAGTTGGGCACCGTGACCCCCCCTGACCCCCCACCACCACCGCCCCTGATGCCCCAATCTCTCCCCCCCCCCCCCCCCCCCCCCCGTGCCTGGGGGGGGGGGGGGGGGGGGGGGGGGGCCTGGGGGCACCCTCATGGCACTTACCCCGGCAGCCCGGGTGAGGTTGTGCAGCTTCTTGCGACACTGCTCCCCCGTCCAGGGGGTCTGCCCCACAGCACTGACTGCGGTGCCAACCTCACGCCAACCGCGCCTCACCGCGCTGGATGGCTGGCGATGCCCACGTCTTGGGCAGAGGGTGTCCCTTCTCTGCTCGACCTCATCCACCAGGGTGTCCAGGTCCGTAAATAATTTTTAGTCTTGGGATTTTGAAAACATGCATCTGACATGAAACCACAGCTATTTACTGTAGTCCCGGTACCTCGGTGCGGCTCTTCGGGACTCAGCCATCTCTTCTCTTCTCCTCCGTGTCCTCTGTGCGCGGATCGTGCCATTTATGACGCAGCGCCGTGTCATTCGGGTGTCGCACGGTGACGACGCGGCCTTCGCAACACGCCGCCCCGAGTTTCTCGCAGCGCCAATCCTAGCCCATTTTCGGGCCCTGAATCGGTTGGGACCGGGGCCGTTTCGCGCCGTTGTGAAACTCAACAGCGTTCATGACGGCGTGGGCACTTCGGCGCGGGAGTGTAGAATCGCGCGCAAGATGTTTGGATGACCGAATGCACAGAATTTAACTCTGATTTTTGCCTGCCAGACAAATGGAAAAAATACTGCCAAAAGAGCAACATAAAAACTTTGGACAAAGAAAACGCTTCCTGTTTTCTTGGTTCTTTATAGCTGTGATTGTGATCATTAATGGGCGCTACAATTTTAAAAAGTAACATTTTCTTAACTGTAACTGTGGACTAGAGTCAGAGGTTTATAGCATGTTTGTTGTTAATTAATAAAATGGGTAAAGATCTAAGATTTATGCATATTTTTTCTTTATTCCTGTTCACAGCATCCACATTTCCTGTTGTCAGTCAGAACTGTGAAATATGGAGACTGCAAAGTAAACGCCAACAAATAATTTTTAGTCTTGGGATTTTGAAAACATGCATCTGACATGAAACCACAGCTATTTACTGTAGTGCTTACTTATTATCACTTTTTATTTGTTAGCCAAATCAGAGAAGTGACATAGCAATGATGGGGGATTGCTCCAATATTTTATCAGAAAATATGTAACCAGCGCCATTGAGCTCTTAAGGCCCATTGTTTTTCGATCTGCTGGTGTCACGGGTCAATCCAACATCAAGTGATTGACCACATGACCTCATCTTTTTTGTTTGCAAATGCTGCTGTAATGCTTCTGCTCCCTGCTTGATATCTGGGAACATTTTTAAAAGCTTATCGATGTAAAGCACTAATCATCCACTTGCATTTTGGAATTTGGTGACTGTCCATTTAGATAGCTGAATGCATTATTAGTTTATCATGACAAAATATTCACAGTGGCCCCTTGCTATTAATGCACTTTACCTTTTTTGTGTTTTATGTGGGGCAGCACGGTAACACAGTGGTCAGCACTGTTGCTTCACAACAACAGGGACCCGGGTTCGATTTGTGTCACTGTCTATGCGGAGTCTGCACATTTTCTCTGTGGCTGTGTGGGTTTCTTCCCGGTGCTGCGGTTTCCTCCCATAAGTCCCGAAAGACGTACTTGTTTAGTGAATTGGACGTTTTTAATCCTCCCACCGTGTACCCAAACAGGTGTCGGAGTTTGGCGACTAGGGGATTTTCACAGTAACTTCATTGCAGTGTTAATATAAGCCTACTTGTGTCACTATTAAACATAATTATTATTTTTCTAGGAATGGGGTACAATTTGACTGTTCAACAATATACAGGCATATATTGTTGCTGTATCAGATATTTAAAAAACACTATGATGTAGGAGCTCAGTTCATCCAGGTTGTTTGTCATCCAAGTCCAGCTTTTATTCTTATTTGTCTTTTTGCGCAATCATACATTGATTCCACGTTGAACATTTAAAAGTCATTGTACAGTAAATAAATAATTAGTTTAAGTATGAAAGTGTTATTTCTCGAGTTAATTATTTTTAGCTCCGGGCCTCATCACTTGAAATTATTTTCCTTGATTCTTAATTTGTGCATAAAAATACTTCCTTGCAACCACATTCTTGAAAATTTGCATTTCTTTCTATCTTCCCAGCTAAGTAATCTAAACCCTGCAATAATCTTTATTATCCCACTCAATTTTATTTCTACCTAGTTTGGATTTTATTTTCAGGCGTATTATGACCACATCTGGACACACTGCTCCAATTTGTGGCTTCACTAATATTTTGTAGTGCTGAACAATTTCTTCGAACTTTATTTCCCCTTTTATGTAGAAAACATAGAAAATAGGAACAGGAGTAGGTTATTCGCCCCTTTGAGCCTGCTCCGCTATTCAATATGATTCCCTATTTCAATGCCATTCTCCTGTGCCTTTGCCAAACCCCTTGATACCTTTAGCAGTGAGAAATCTATCTATGGGCGCGATTCAACCAAAACATTTCTAGGTGTCATTTTGGGTGTATTTGGCGGGGTGTTTCTCGCCAGCTTTTTGGGTGAGATCCACATTCAACCGCACTTAGGGCAGGATTTACCGACTAACCGGCCATGTGTTTTTGGCGGAGGAGGTGGGTCGCCAATGGGATTTTCTGGTTCAGACATTGTCAATGGGATTTCCCGTTCACTGTACACCTTGTCGCCGGGAAACCCGTGCGCTGTTGGTGGGAACGGAATATCCCGCCGGTGTGAACAGCCAGTAAATTCTGCCCAATAGTAATTTGTTGGGGCCTTGGGTAGTTTCTCCTGGGACCCTGGAGCTGTGAAGCAACTGTGCTAACCACTGTGCCCGCCACAAAACGTTTGCCTTATTACACATCCTGTCCCAGTCAGTGGCTATTGGCAAAAAGTGCAATATATTTGGAACTTCAGATAGGTGCATTTTCTTGAGCCATTTGGGACTCGAGATTTTCAAGAGGACGGAACAGGATATGTAAAAATAACTGGTCAAACCCAAGACAGTGTTTTATTTCTTGCTGCTCGAAATAGATGGTGTGGCTCGTTTGTTGACATGCGCCCCGGTCCACCCCCACAATGCATAAGGGGAAGGGCCCCCTACCCCAGTGCGGAGTAAATGTGACTCGTTGCAGGCATTGATTGAATTCTAACAGTTACAAGACACTTTGGTTCTTGAAACCACATGAAAATATTCCTCTTTTTATTTGATTTGGATGACAGGCATTTATATTTAATCTCCAGGGACATTCTCAATGTGTATCTTTTAAGAAAACTGCATGCAATACATTGAAAAGTTATCAACTTCAAAATGGACACCAAAAAGACAAATGATGTAAAGTTATATTTAAGCAATTCATCAAATATTTTTATTGAGGAATGTTTGTTTTTCTCTTGCACGGTTTTTTGTTACCTTCAAGAATTTTTGCTGTCTATTCCTGCCTTAAGGGTGGATGGTGTGCGTCTTGCCAGCATGCATATGATTGGTGCTATTGTTTTCCTGCACCTGCTCATGTAAAGAAAATTAAAAAGCAACATAAATTACCAATTACAGTCATGAGAAATAGCTGCGAAAGTAAAGCTGGAAGAAACAATTTTCCAGGTCTGTTAGCCTTGAGTGCAAATCCCATTATGGCTGCTAAATTTTGCAAAAGGGTCATAACAAGATTTGTGCTGGCGAGATCTCGGTTTGAGATCTTCCCTACCCCCTGCTGGTGACGTGATCAGGATGTTAACCTGATTACCATGAATTTAAATGTCATTGACCGTCTTTATGCCGTCTCGTCCAGCTGCATGGAATCACCCTGCATCCCTCCCCTGGTGTTGTGACGTCATGCCAGCATGAATCACTACTAGTTTTTGAGGGTACTGAGGTGGCCACTGCCGGGGAAGTAATTCCTGGGGGAGTCACTCTCCATTGGGGGAGAGGGGTTTCCCCTTTGTGTGGTGGTGAGGTGTGTGGGGGGGGGGGGGGAGCGGGGGGGGGAGAGAGGGAGGACACCGGGCTAAACAGCTGGCTTGTAATGCAGAACAAGGCAGCAGCTCGGGTTCAATTCCCGTACCGGCCTCCCTGAACAGGCGCCAGAATGTGGCGACTAGGGGCTTTTCACAGTAGCTTCATTGAAATCTACTTGTGACAATAAGCGATTAACAATTAGTATGTATAGGCTGCATGGGTGGCACAGTAATTAGCACTGTTACCTTGAAGCACCAGGGACCCGGGTTCAATTCCAGCCTTGGGTGACTGTGTGGAGGTTGCACATTCTCCCCGTGTCTGTGTGGAGGTTGCACATTCTCCTGTGTCTGCGTGAGTTTCTTCCGGATGCTCCCGCAGTCCTAAGATGTGCCGGTTAGGTGTGGTTATGGGTTACAGGGATAAGGCGGGGGAGTGGGCCTAGGTAGAGTGCTCTTTCAGAGGGTCAATGTAGACCCGATGGGCTGAATGGCTTCATTCTGCATTGTGGGGATTCTATGGCTTCTATGAATGTAGCATAATATCCATTTTTCTGGAGTGTCTTTAGCAATACAGAGCTCCCCTGTTGTTGAAGTGTCTGCACCTGTGGCCTTTCAATTTGATCCAGCCAGGAGCTGTTTATCACCTACATTCAAACAAATAGAACATTATATGATGGCAAGATTCACTCCAAAACAAAAGTGGCGAGACAAAAATTAGCAATTGTGTTTTGGAGAATTGAATTTCTCTTGACTATTTATTCCCCGTTCGTTTTATGCTTGAAAAAAAAAGAAAACCACATGGTTTAATTGGAATACTGAAATAAATACAGGGACTATTTTTTTTGCTGTGGCTTGCCAAAGGCCAGAAACTGGGAGGGAAGTGGGAACTGGTAACCCAGCTGAAGCAAACCATTTTAAATGCAAGAGGGGAGGTGGCATGGCAGAAGGAAATCCAAAGGGGAGAAAATTGTGGCTAACCGAGGCTTTTAATGATGGAGCAGAAGACAAGATGATTAATGTTGAAAGATGAGTGTGGGGATGTGTCAATAACATTGGAGTGTGATTACAGTGGGATTTGAAGGTGACGGTAACTCACTCAGGTGAAGGAAACCAAGGTAGCTTGGGGAAAGTTGGCACAAATATGGCATTCTGTGTTTTGGATGAATTGTAGTTTGTGGAGGATTGATGCAGAGGCTGGCTAGAAGAACATTTGAAAAGTGAAGCAAAGGGTTAGAGAGGATTCATGAGGCCAGAGACCAAAAAAACAGAGAGATGAAATGAAAATGAAAATCGCTTATTGTCACGAGTAGGCTTCAATGAAGTTACTGTGAAAAGCCGCTAGTCGCCACATTCCGGCGCCTGTTCGGGTAGGCTGGTACGGGAATTGAACCGTGCTGCTGACCTGCCTTGGTCTGCTTTAAAAGCCAGTGAGCTAAACCAGCCCCTAAATCAGAATACATTTATAGAACCACAAAGCATTGGGGGAGATGTGTGAGGCAAAAGCAATTAAATAAAAAAGTGCGTGCCTCACACTTGAGGCAATGAACAACCAACCGCAAGTTGATGTTGATTAGTGAGGACAAAGGGTGTTGGGAGAACTGGCCTTTGTACAGGATAGTAGCCGGGAGGAAATTTTTTAGTGGAGCTGAGGTTTATGGAAGATGACTTTTTAGTGTTTCACTCATGGTTTTAGCAGCTGTTAGATTGCTGTAGTAACGGTAACTTGGAATTGTATAATGCCTTTCTTAGGGGAAAAGGAAGTCCCAAGGTACTTTACAGTTAAATGTAAACAAAACGGATGCTGAACCAGAAGTGATTCAGAGGTGAGGTTGATAATATAATAATAATTCATTGTCAAATCTGTAGGTTTTGAGATGGTTTTTAAAGGAGGACACAAAAGTGGAGAAACCAAGATATTTTGAAGAGGAAAGTAGTGCGACAGGAATGACTAGAAATTATGATGCCAGTGATGTGGCAAATAAACAGGAAGGCACAAAGGTCCAGAGTGGTGATGAGATAAATGGAAGTGAGAACTATAGAGATTCTAGAGATGGGATGGGACAAAGTATGAACCACCCTGTTCCAGGATAATCATTTTAGGAGTGCTGAGAGCGTGATCTACCATTAATCACAACATCCTTGGGTCAGGATGTTTTGGTGTAGTTTTTAGGTGAGGAATGAATCACAATAAGGTGCAATGCATCCTGTGCTCAATAACCTGCTGCATTTGCTTCAAGCTTCACAAGAGTACTGTCCCCTTGAGAGAGATACCAGAAAGAGACGAGTGGCTCTGCACCCATAACCCAGCAAGGAGTCAGAGAGGAAGGAAGAACACTGATAGAAATGAAAAAAAGACTTGAATGTCATGAAATGATGCCTGTTTTGAACAAAATTTGCTTCCGTTTATTTACTGATTTAATTAAATCCCTCACAATTCTGTTGCCACAACTTAATTTATTTCATCTTTTCATTTGAGTGAAGCTTGCACCTATTTGGAGTGTTGCATATGATAATTAAATTTTTCAAAATACTTTTAGTTGTTTGATATGTTAAAATATTGTAATATGGAGGTTTACAGACAAGGTAAGCCAGCTGGTGTCTTGATAACTATAATGATCCAAAATGACACGTAATTCCTCAGGGACTGAGCAAAGGGTATTTTGTGTTTGTCAGAAAAAAATTGCCATGCTGAAGAATTTTCTTTTGTTCGAGATATACTGAAGAGAAAGGTTTACATGAGGGTGGCACATGCACTTTCACAAATTATGTGATTATTTTATAATGAATAGAATGAGTCTGCTCCTAGAATTTTGAATTTATTGGGGGAAAAAAACTTTGTCTTTACATCGATATTTAACTGGACCAGTTTGAAAAAGTATTTATATTTGGATAAGAAAATAAATCTTGGAAAATGCTCTGTCAGGGCAATTGGGGTTGGGGGGGGGGAGGGGGGGGGGCGGTGAAATCTAATTATCCCATGATGCACGCTTGACAGCACAATCACAATAGTCCTAATTATTACCTCGAAGCTTCTTGGGCAGCATTTTGATAATTGGCACGTTTTAATATATGCTTTGCATTACAAAAGCATCACTAGGTCTCATTTTTATTAAATGGAAGTGTTTTTTGAAATTGATCATTGCTTGTTGCAGACAGAAAAGGTACCTGTACAGATTTTATTGAATATTTGTAACCATAGTTCTAACTGCATTATGCATTAGAAATTGTGGTAAAAATCCAGAATTACTAGGTGACACACTGCTACAGAAATTGTTGGCAAGCTTCTCGCCAAAACTGAACAGTGATTGAAATGGCTTGTATCTCAATCGGAAATGTTCTAGAAATGAACCCACAAAATGAACCTGCCTCATCGTCGACTTCTTCTGCAGACTTTGCTTTAAGATCTGAACTTTGGTTACCTTGTTCCTAACTTACAAACTTAGCCATTTAGCACTCTGCACACAGAATAAATATAACTTTTAAAAATTCACGTTTTCTTTGGTCATTAATGTTTCATGGTGTATGTGGAAGAAAATCCATTGAAACTCCTGGAAACAACATTTAAAATAAATAAAAGGAGATGTGTCTGGCAGCTCATAGTAAGTGATTAACTGATAAAATAGCTTGTTCTGGTATAAAGTGTCTTCAGTGTTATAAAAAGTCCCAACATGCTTCACAGGAGAGTAATACAACAAAAATTTGGCTGAGATATTAAGAGATGACCAAAAGCCACATGCATTATTAAGGGATGACCAAAATCTTGGTCAAAGAGATTGCTTTAAGGACATGAAGGACTTTAAAGGAAGAGAGGTTCTAGTGAGGGATTTTCAGAGTTTTGGGTGTAAAACACTCACAGGGGTGACCCAATTAATCTCTCCGTGAGGCATATAGAATACGAACACCCCGCTGAGGGGTGAAAGACTAGCAGCTGGAGCTTGTGAACCAGTTACTTAAAAGCCGGCCAGGATTGGTACCGGCATGATCGGTAGTCCCAGCAGGGACTTATGTGCTGTATGTCACTTTGCGGCCTTTACTTTTGTTTGCCTAAATAAACTTTCATTGTTTAACCTTCTCGGGTCTCCTGAAGAAAGATTAGCGAGGAGGAAAATCTACCGCTGTGATTCTGGACATTCGGACACCATTTGAATTCGTCAGCACAATAGCAAGGTCAGAGCAAGTTTAAAAATGCTACTTTTTGGGAGACTTGAGGCTTTCGACGCAGGCGTAGAAGATTGGGCCCAATATGCTGTATTTCTTTCGGGCGAATGCAATTAGAGGAAACAACCGACAAAAGGTAATACTCCTGACTGCTGGTGGAGCCCCAACCTTTAGTGTGCTCAAAACCCTTCCTATCGAGCAGCTCAAATTCAAAGACCTATGACGAGCTAGTAGCACTTGTGGGAGACCATTATGACTCCAAACCATTGGTGATAGTACAGAAGTACAGGTTCAACGCAGCTGGGCGAACTCCGGGTGAGTTGGTCAAGGAATTCCTGATGCGCCTATGCAAGCTGGCCAAGCATTGCGACTATCAGCCATCCCTTCCAGTGATGTTCTAGTGTATGGAATAACAACAGGTTGTTGGCAGAACCTTCTTTGGACTTAACAAAGGCCATAGAATTATTTGTCTTGTGTGAATGCGCGAAGAAAGGACTCCAGGGCTCCTTGGATATGGAGGTAAATAGCATTGGGTGCCCCCCATTCCAGCGAGTAATGCCTCCCCAAGAGCAGAGCCTATGGGACCTAGTCATCACCCAAGCAACGCCGTGATCATACCCATTGGCGAAGAACCACTGCAGCCTGGCGAGACATCTTTGCTGAGCTACAGGAGGACATCTCACAATGATGCTGCTCCTGTGGTCACAGGAACTGTGGGGATGAGGCATGTCAGAACCATCAGTGCGCATGTCACCCTGGGCAGGGGACACGTCTATCCAGAGCCAGGGCTTTACACTTAGCACAACGCGAGGAGGATGAAACTAAATTGCGTTACGGCACCAAAATTAGCCACCATCAAGATCACCATCCAGTTAAATGGCTACCCACGAGAGATGGAAATAGAAACAGGGGCTGGTGTCTCAGTCATTGGGCAACAAATGTACTGGAAAGTCTGCCCAGGGATCTAACACCTGGACCTAAGGGACACTACGACACGATTGGCAACATATACCGGAAAGCCATTGTCCATCATTGGAACAACGACTCCAGTTGCCTATGGGCAGCAGCAATCAGTTTGCCTGCCACTGATTGGGTCCGGGCCCCTGAACCACTTCTCTTGGGCCGTGACTGGTTGCAGAGGCTCCGCCTACATTGGCGGCAGATTTTTAAAATGGGTACAAGCGGGTTTACGAGATCCTGGGAAAATACCCGGAAGGTTTCCAAGATGGATTGAGGAAAATAAAGGGAGCCATGGCCAAAGGCTTATGTGGACCCAGAGGCCCAACCCAAGTATTTTAGGGGCTGCCTGGTTCCATGTGCCCTGCTGTCGAAAGTGGATAACAAACTCAGCTGCCTGGAAATCTTAGGGATTATTCACCCAGTTAAGTTTGCAGAGTGGACAGCACCAGTAGTCCTGGTGCTGAAGCCAGACCAGACAGTCCACCTGTGTGGCTATTCTAAAATGACGGTGAACAAGGCCTCCCGGTTGGACAATGCTGCGCCTGGAGAACCTTCATGCGACTTTGGCTGGGGACGGGGGAGGGGGGGTTGCAATTCTTTCTCCAAGTTGGACATGAGCCACGCTTACCTCCAGTTGGAGTTGGATGCAGCTTCCAGGAAATACGTTACCATCAATACCCGCAGGGAACTATGAATACACCAGGCTTCCATTTGGAGTATCATCCGCCTGCGCGATCTTCCAGCAGATTCTGGAGAGCATCCTTCAGAGGCTCCCAAACTTAAATGACATCTGGATTACCGGAGCCACCGAGAAGGAACACTTAGATAATTTAGAGGAAGTCCTCCCATGTCTGAGGCAGGTGTCAGCCTAAAAATGGCCAAGTACGTCTTCCAGGCGAAGGAGGTCACGTACCCAGGTAGACTTGGACGGTTTGTGCCTGGTGGTGAAGGTTCGAGGAATTGAGCAGGCCCCCATGCCAGAGAATATGACAGAGCTACGGTCATTCCTAGGGCTCATAAACTATTATGGAAAATCCACTCCAACCATATTGGCACCACTACATGCACTCCTAAAGAAACATCAGAAATGGGCATAGAGGGCGCCATGAGAAACATTTGCCAAAGGAAAACTACAGCTCTTGTCCTTTAGGCTGCTAACGCATTCTGACCCTTTCTAACCGCTACTAATCACGTGCGATGCCTCCCCATGTGACTTTGGGGCAATGTTATTCCATCAGCTCAACGACAGGACGGAGAGGCCAATGGCCTATGCGTCGAGGACCTTGCCAGACGTAGAGCGCAGGTACACTCGGACTGGAAAGAAAGGACTTGGCCATGATATTCGCGATCATTGCTGACACCAAGAACAAAGAACAAAGAACGTTATTGATAACGGCACCCCTTTTTTGGGGGGAACCTTTGCCTTTCCATTAACAACCCCCCCCCCCCCACCAGAAGCCTCCGTGCATCACTCTACAACTGAAGCTTCCAGCCCCATGCTCAAGTACACTCAACACCTTCTCCCCTTCTTTAATTGATTTGAGTGCCCCTGGGGTGAAGGGGGAAATAAACAACTAGGGTTGCCATTTGTGAGCACTATAAAATGAGCCTCTCTGGTTAGTAGACGTGAATAAAGATGATTCCCCACAATTGTTATATATTTTAAAGACGTACTCATTTAAGTAGACTTTGCTGAGCTGTGTGCTTTACTAAAATTCATCAGGATTCAGTAAAGACTGGGATGTGGTGGGTGGTGGTCCAATGGGAAGCAGCAGTGGAAACTGATGAGATAGCAGGTGAGTGGGGTTAAAGGAGAGGTGTATTTCTCCGTGAGGGCTCAGAAATAGGAGAGTGGAGATTTCGGAGACACTGGAAATGTAGGGTGAACGAGGAAAGGAGAAATGACATTTTGATGTATTAAATCGTGTCCTATCCAAAGTGGGGAGTGCTCCTGGTATCTTGGCCAATATTTATTCCTTAATTGATGCCATGAAAAACAGATGATTTAGTCACACATCTCATTGCTGTTTTGAAGATGTTCTGAGATCAAAATGGCCGCATGTTATTTTTTGCAGATATTTTAAAAACATTTCTGTCTATTATATAAATATTCAAATGAGAGATTATATCCACTGGTTGATAAATCTGTAACAGAGGTGTGGACTTTTGGAATTTGGAATGCAATATAGAGTCTATTAAAGCTCAATTAATCATTCTGTCTGATTCCTTCATAAACATTGATTTGAAGAAAAATACTTTATGTACATGTGTTGGTAAGTACATTATAACAATACATGTCTTCAATGTAGAGATAGTACTGGTCCGAGCATGATGGGCCAAAGGGCCTTCTGCTATAAAACATCTACTTGAGATTTACGATAACCTGTTTCTAAAGAAGTCTTTTTCGTAGAAGGGACCGTTATTGCTGCCCTCTTGTGGTATGCCAGAGTAAATTGACGTTTTATGCTAAAGCTTTCAGATTCTTGTATATTCATTTAATTTTACTTGGTGATCTTTCCCATGTTGTTATTATCATTATTTTTTTATTGTCACAAGTAGGCTTACATTAACGCTGCAATGAAGTTACCAAGAAAAACCCCTAGTCGCCACATTCCGGCACCTATTCAGGTACACAGAGGAAGAATTCAGAATTCTCAGCTGGTACGGGAATTGAACCCGCGCTGCTGGCTTTGTTCTGCATTACAAACCAGCTGTTTATATACACACTAATCAGAACAAGTGCAACTTTGAAGTTTTGTGGTGTTAGAAGACTGGGGATAACTGGATCCAGACAGGGGAGAAGGGTGAGAAGGGGTGGGAAGTGGAGTGGAGGAAGGGGGAACAAGGAAAGAGGAGCAAATAAGAATCGAGAAGGATTGAGTAGCACTGGCAAATCTTTCTTCATGGGAGGGGGGATTGAGCAATAGAATAGGATTACAGATGGTGGATGGGGGAAGGCATATGAATTGCATCTGAAGGGGCAAATAGTTGGAGGGGAGGATTTGTTCTTGTGCTGAACTGGAGAGATGAAAGATAGGGTACGGAGGCGGAGGAGTTGGAGTTGTTTATCTGTGGGAGAACGAGCTGCTGTTAGAAAGTACCAGATGATTGTGGAATGAAAAATTGGAAGATCTTAAATACTTCAAAAATGCTGCTCTGTTTTCGAGTTAATACCTGGTTGGCAGAGTATTTTAACATAGTTTTAATGCACAATATTTCTCAGTGCCTGTCATCTATTGTAAGAAATAGATATTTAAGGACCTGCAGTGAAGCCTTGTCATTCCAAGCATTTTTCAGCTCCTACCTGTCAACCCTTTGCATTGGTGAAATTGAACTATTTTGCCAGTCTTTGCCAGTTTGAAATTATGAAGTAAAATTTTGATACGCTAAACCGAAGTAATCTGTAGCATTAATTGCTGAGTGAATAAATATTATGTACCGGGCCCCACACGCACCAGGAGGCTCCACGTTTTCTTTTGTTGTTCCCTCTTAACAATTTTCATTTCTCTCCTCCTACTTCCCTTGTTTTCACTGAACAGGACCGATAAATCCAGTCTTGCAACACCCACCCATAATGTTTTTAGTATTGTACTTATGTGCTTTAGACAAATGATTGAAAGACAATGATCACCATAATGCCAATGAATTAGGCTGAATACTTCTGGAAGTCCAATAGACAGTTGCACTCTCTGGTCCCAAACCACACAGACCAGGTAAATCTGTTTTAATCCCCGGTTTCTACCGAGTTAGCTTCTCAGTTGGGAGTGGGGTTCAGGTACTGATTGATTCTAAGTGGGGTGAGGATTGCACCATTTTTTTTTTCTAATTAAATGGCTCCTGTTTTCCTGTGCATGACGTTCATCCAGAATTCACTGCCAAAATAACACCCGAGTTCAGTGATGCTCACCAATATTTATTTTTTTTAAATTCTCCATCATCTTGTGCTGTGGAAGAGAGACCTTGTGAATCACCACAAGTTGGTGGACAGTGTGCACTGCTCTGCCAATAGCTTTGCAAAAATGGCACCTTAATCTTGACCATGCCAAGGGATGCGTGAAGTTGTTGCTATTACCCGTTACTCTTGTCATAGAACATTGCAGCTCTGTTACTAAACCACATAAATACCCTTTTCATAGACTGAGAGAATGGTTACAGCATGGAAGAAGGCTACTTGGCCCCTGCCAGCTCTCTGCAACAGCAGTTTGGCGAGTCCCACTACCCCACCCTTTCCCCATACCCCTGCAATTCTTTTCTCTCCTATTCAGGTTCTATCTAATTTGCTCTTGAAAGCTACAATTGAATCTTCACAAAATGGTGCAGTGCATTCCAGATCCTAACTACTCATTGCTGAATTTTTTTTCTTCATTCACTATTGCTCAATCCCCTTAAACCAGTGTCCTCTGGTTCTTGATCCTTTTGCCGATATAAAAAAGCTCAGCTTACTCTGTCCAGACCACTCATGATTTTGGCAACCTCTAACAAATCTCCTCACAACTTTCTCTTTAAGTAAAACAGCCATAGCTTCTCCAATCCAGCCACATAACTAAAGTCACTCATTCTGGAGCTATTCTTGTAAATAAAACCTTCACATTTCTCCTGAAGTGATTGCCTTAGAATTGGGGTTACTACTCCAGTCGAAGCCAAACCAGTATTTCTTAAGGGTTCATCATAACTTCTTATACATCTATTTATAAAACCCGTGACCCCGTCTGTCTTTTTATCTACTTTCAATCTGCCCTGCCATCTTCAACAATTAGTGCACATGTAGCTCCAGTTCGCTCCTTTAGAACTGTATCTTTATTTTATATTGCCTCCCTTTGTCCCTCCTACCTAAATGTATCACTTCACTCCTCTTCTCTACATCAAATTTCATCTGCCACATGTCTGCCCAATCCACCAGTCTGCCTTTGTCCTCTTAAAGTCCATCATTATTCTTTGGTTTTGTGCCATTTGCAAATTTTGAAATTGTGTCCTGTACACCCAAGTCCAGGTCATAATACATATTAGGAATAGCAGGGGTCCTTGTACTGACTCCAGAAACCCCAATCGTTGCCTTTCTGACAAATGAGCCTTCACCACTTCTCTGTCTCCTGTCACTGAGCCAACTTTTTATCCATGCTGCCACTGTTCCCTTCTCTTTCATGCTATAATTTTGCTGGCATGCCTGCATGTGACACTTATTAAGTGCTTTTTGGAAGTCCATGTTCACCCCATCAACCTTCATCAAAAACTTTAGTTAAAACAAATATTGTCTAATAACATTGTGCTGGCTTTCCTGAAATTAACCCATGTTTGTCCAAGTGATTGTTTATTTTGTCCTGGATTATTGGCTTCTAAAAGCTTTCCCACCACTGCTGTAATTGATTGGCCTGTAGTTTACTCATACAACGTTTGCAATTCTCCTGATCTCTGGTAATCTAAAAGGATTGGAATTTCCTCCCTTTATTCCCTCAACAACCTTGGATATATCCCTTCCAATCCTGTTGAATTATCAACTTTAAGTGCAGCCAGCCTTTCTATTGCCTCAACTCTACCTCCTTTTTTATTAAGACTTTGCATTTGACTTTGCCAATGAAGAAGATGCTACAATACTCAACAGTCCCTCAACCCTGCCCTTGTCTTCATGTGAGATTCCCCTTTGGTCCCTAAACAATCTCACCCCGATTGAAGATTTTTTAGATTCTGTCCTATGTTAGCTGCCAGTCTCTTATCATGCTCTCCCTTTGTTTATCTTATTCTTTTTCTTTTCCTTTCTGAACTATTTACATTTTCCCTGATTTTCATTTGTATGCTCAACCTGACGATTGTCAAATTCAACCCCTTTTCTACTTCATCTTGTTCTCTATCTCAATCATCACCAGGGGCTTTGGCTTTGGTTGCTATATAATCTTTTCCAGTGGAAATGTACCTTGTCTGTACCCAAACTATTTCCTCTTTAAAGTCAGTCCATTGTCCTGCCTGCCAGTCTTTGATTCCAATTTACCTGGACGGATCCGTTCTCACCCAACTGAAATTGGCTCCCCTCCAATTAAATATATATTTTTAACTCTAGATTGCCCTCTTCCATAGCTAAACTAAACCTAATAATGCTATGATGACTTCCCTAAATATTCCCTTACTGATTCTTGATCCTTTTGACCCATCTGATCCAGCTCATTGCCCAGAACCAGATCCAGCGATGCCTCTGGCCTTGGTGGGTCAGGAATCTATTGATCAAGAAAATGACCCTGAATACATTTCTCTCTTTCCCACCCCCCCACCCCTCCCTTTGTACATGTATTACCGTTGTCTATGTTAAGATAATTGCATTCCCATTTTATCACTACTATGTGTAGCTTTTGTACCTCTATCATTTGATATTAAGGGATACAGGGATTGTGTAGGAACATGAATGTTTGAAGTAGAAGATCAGCTACAATCTAATGGCAGGGCAGGTTTGAGGGGTCGAATGGTCCCCTCCTCCCCCACTAGGGCAGCACAGTGGTTAGCACAGTTGCTTCACAGCTCCAGGGTCCCGGGTTCGATTTCTGGCTTGGGTCACAGTCTGTGCGGAGTCTGCACATTCTCCCCGTGTCTGCGTGGGTTTCCTCCGATTTCCTCTGACCATCCAAAGATGTGCAGGTTAGGTGGATTGGCCATGCTAAATTGCCCTTAGTGTCCAAAAAGGTTGGGTGGGGTTACTGGGTTACGGGGATAGGGTGGTGGTGTGGGCTTGGGTAGGGTGCTCTTTCTAAGGGCCGATGGGCTGAATGGCCTCCTTCTGCACTGTAAATTCTATTAATGTAGTTGGTGGGAATTGTGAATTATTAATGTGATCCCTATCAACTTCTTTGGCTCAGGAAGAAATCTATTTCAATTGTCAAGTCTTGTTCCTGCACAAGTAAGTAAATTCTTTCTGGAGATTTTTAAAATGTTTAAAAAATTTTCTTAAAATCTTGCAGGAGGCTGACAGTGGAGAAGAGGAACGCAGATCCCAACCACGCAGGTAAGAGTTGACACTTTCATTTTTTTAACCAATTTCTGGTCCATGAGCTCTTGTGTAAAAAGAAAAGTTTGCTTTACAAGCATCTTGATATTTTCAGAAATAGATGTAGAAATATTTTTTCAGCACCTTTGTTACAGACTCCAAAAGTTAATCTCAAATGGGAGGTCAAAATTGGTTCCTTTTCTGTCAGTTCATTTTCTACTTTAAAATTTAATAGCATCATGTGGTATCACACGTCTTGTGCCCATATTGGCTCTCCCCCAACTAAGTACTTTTTACAATCTAATTTATCTCTTTCCATAATTAACCTAAACTTGCTGATGATGTGGTTGCTGTTCTGTAAATGTGATTACGGAATATTACATTTTTACTACATAATGTTTACTAGCTATTTTGTTCATTCATGGGGCGAGATTCTCCACTCCCGCGCCGGTTGGGAGAATCGCCTGGGCCGCCAAAATTTCCTGGGACGCCGGTCCGACGCCCTCCCACGATTCTCCCAAGCGGTGGAAACGGGCCGGTCGAGTTCCGCCGGCCGCAGACACCCAAAATGGCGATTCTCTGGCACCCCCGCTATTCTCAGTCCTGGATGGGCCGAGCGCCAGGCCAAAACGGCGGGTTCCCCCCCGGCGCCGTCCACACCTGGTCGCTCCCGTCGGGAACAGCACGCGAACGCTGGGGGGGGCAGCCTGCGGGTGGCGAGGGGGGATCCTGCACCAGGGGGTACCTCAAATGTGGGGTGGCCCGCGATCGGTGCCCACCGATCGTCGGGCCGTCCTCTCTGAAGGAGGACCTCCTTCCTTCCGCTGCCCCGCAAGATCCGTCCGCCATCTTCTTGTGGGGCGGACTTAGAGAGGACGGCAACCACGCATGCACGGTTTGGCGCCGGCCAACCCGCACATGCGCGGATGATGGCAGTTATGCGGCGCCGGCCGTGTCATCTATGCGGCGCCGCCTTTACGCAGGCGACAAGGCCTGGCGCGTGTAGATGACGCGGCCCCGATCCTAGCCCATTGTCCGGGCCTGAATCGGTCGGGATCGGGGCCGTTTCGCGCCATCGTGAACCTCGACGGCGTTCACGACGGCGCGGCCACTTCGGTGCGGGAGTGGAGAATCCCGCCCATGGTATCACATTTGGAATGTTAGATTAACAGAAAAGTCAAACCTGGTTTCTTTGTACCCTGTAACATGGACAAGGAACAGAATTGATTTTCAACTGCTACCTAGTGTAATCTGGTACTGGTTGCTTTAACACATGACCCACATTTTGGCTGTACTAGTGATCCAGTACCACTTGGTGGTGCCCAGATACATGTGAATTCTTGTTAAAAGGAGAAAAAAACCACAATGGTTCTTGACTCAGAAAAACTGATAAGGTGCTGACTGACCACTGGCAAAAAGCATTAATTCTTTGGAGGGTCCTCTGATAATTAATACCATGGTAATAGGCGTCATGGTGAATTTCTCAGCGCTCCATGTACTGTATTGCAGTCGATTACATGTATAAGGCACAAGGCTGATTCTGGTTGAGCAATTACCAAGTGATGGGGTCTGACGTGGCTCAAATGTAGGTTGATTATGTTCTATTACTTTTGTCGAGAGATGATGCCCAGTATTTCCTAATGGGCCAAGAGACACCTCTTGTCTCAAACCCATTTCAGATTTTGGATTACTCCAAGCTTCAGCATTGGTTAATATTATATTCAACAGCAACATAGTAAAATGTCCCACGGCACTTAGGAGCAGTATGAAACAAAATTTGATACGGAGCTTCATTAACTTAAGAACATAAGAAATGGGAGCACGAGACGGCCATTCAGTCCTTCAAACCCACCCTGCCATTCAGTAAGATCATGCTGATCTAATGGTGGCCTTAACTCAACTCTCCTGCCTGCCTGACATAACCTTCAACTTCCTTGTAGATCAAAAATCTGTCTTAACATTCTTTATTATATTCAATAAACCAGCCTCTACTGATATGTGGTGGTGAATTTCAATCGTTAACCTTCTGAGGGAAGAAAGTACTCCTTGAGTGGACTTCAGAGGCTACTGTGCAGGAGTGGGAAGAGAAGCCATTGCATGTCTGAATAGATGACAATGAAACAAGCAATCCCACCCAATTGGGCAAAGGTAGAAGAAGGCCATTGGAGGAAGATACAATAGTCAACAGTGCCAAAGGTTACAGACAGTTCGAGTAGGAAGAAGGTGGATACTTTATCATGACCACCGTAACAGATTATGTCAATTGTGACTTTGAGGGTTATTTCATACTCTGGTAGGAATAAAAACCTGATTGAAGTGATTCAAACATGGACTTGCAAGAAATATGGGAACAGATTTCAGAGGCAACACCAGCACATTCAAGGACTTGAAAGAGAAAAGGCAAGTTGGTGACAAAATGGTAGTTTGTAAGATCAGTGGGGTCAAGGGTTTGTTTTTTGGGAAGAGGGGGTTATGATAGCAGATCTGAAGGGAAGGGGACAGTATCTGAGTCTAGAGAACCACTAACATAGGGGCCGGAAAGGAAAGTTGGGTGATCAGTGGTTTGTTGGAAATAGAGTTGAGAGAGCAGAAGCAATGTTTCATCGGCAAGTTGAGCCAAGAGAGAGCATGAATTGAAGTAGGAGAAAAAGAAGAGAACGATTCCAGGACAGAGAAAACCTTGGAAGGTTGGCTCTGCTCTGTAGATTTATCAAAGGACCCTACAGGTTTTTGACGGGTGTTTTTGTTACTTGTGGTCTAAAATTGCATTTGGCCGAGTTGGGGAGAGAGGCTGGTGGCTAAGTATAATACTCTTCTTATACGTTCTGCTGTCCAGTTTCTGTAAGGTGCGGAGCTACATTTCCCTACACCCGCCCAATTTATGCCTGCGGTTGTGAGTGAAGAGAGGGGATGGGGGAAACCTTTTGTAAGCAGGTTAACGTGTGAAGCAGAAAGTCGGAGACATAGATCAGTTCTGCAGAAGGAACTCCTTGCAACGGGGTTTCTCTTCTAGCTTTGCCTGAAACATAGTATTATTGCTATTGTTAATAAAGCCACTATCTTCTAAGTCACTGAACACTCCTACAAGTGCTCCACTTATAGTACAATTTATTTGTGCATATTTGGGATTTATCCAAAGCAACGCTAGAAGAAAAGTTACAGCACTAGATAGACACACAATAGGAATATTTCACCGCCATGTTATAATGCTTGAGGACAAAGTATGTTGTGACAACTCAATCAGCCCTCATTCTGAATTTGAAGCCAATTTCTATGTATAAACAAAGTGTGGCAGTAAGAATGAGACGGCATCATACCCCTTGCGTAATAATATAGAAGCAAATTACTGTAGAAAATACTGTACAATCTCAGCAGGTCAGACAGGATCTGTAGAGAGAGAAGGTGTTTTTTTTTTTAGCTCTCTCTCTCTCTCTCTCTCTCCACAGATGCTGTCAGACCTGCTGAGATTGTCCAGTATTTTCTGTTCTTGCCCTTGAATAATAAGTCTGAATCAGGTTTAGGAGCAAAGAGATCTAAGGTTGCACAAATCAATAATAGTAGCAACACAGATGAACAAGGCTTCAAAATAAGCACCTGATGGATTCATTTCTGTGGGGAATGGAATTGAAAAACAGCCAAGATATGTTAGACTTGTACAGAACTTTAGTTAAAATACACATGGAGTACTGTGCATAATCCTGGTCACCCACAAAAAGTATATAGAGGAACTGGGGAAGGTGCAAATAAAAGGGATTCATTCGGAAGATGCTAAAGTTGAGCAGGTATACTTATCAGGAAAATCTGAACAGACTTGAGCTCTTTCCTGTAGGGGGGAAAAAGGCTGAGGGTGTGACTTAGAAAGTATTTTAAACTTGTGGAGAATTTGATAGGATAGATGTAGAGAATATGGCCGGGATTCTCCGCTAACCAGCGGGGCAGGCTGTACCGGCGCCGAGGAGTGGCGTGTAACACTCCGGCGTGGGCCGCCCGGAAGGTGCGGAATCCTCCACACCTTCAGGGTCTAGACCGGCGCCGGTGGGGTTGGCGCCGCGCCAACTGGCGCCGAAGGGCCTCTGCCAGCCGGCGTGAGTTGGCGCATGCGTGGGAGCGCCAGCGTGTTCTGGCGTGATCCCAGCATGCGCAGGGGGTTCATCTCCATGCCGGCCATGGCGGATAGTTACAGCGGCCGGCGCGGAGGGAAAGAGTGCCCCCACAGCACAGGCCCGCCCGCAGATCGGACGGCCCCGATCGCAGGCCAGGCCACCGTGTGGACCCGCCTGGGGCCAGATCCCCCCCCCCCCCCGCCCCCTCCGAGGACTCCACAGGCCGCCCGCAGAGCCAGGTCCCGCCGGTAAGGACCTTGTTTGATTTACGGCAGTGCGACTGCCAAAGACGTGTGGCCACTCGGCTCATCGCGGAGCGGAAAATCGCCGGGGGGGGAGGAGGCCACTGGCAACGGCCCCCGACCAGCGCAACACAATTTCTGCCCCCGCCGAAAAACCGGCGCCGGAGAATCCGGCCTTATGTGTCTACTTGGTGAGGGGAGCCAAATAATATATATTATATATAATTTATGACTAATGCTGTAGATACAAGCTAGGGTAAGCATGTGAGGGAGAAATGGTGGAATATGTTGATAGGTTTAGAGGATTGGAGGATATTCATGTGGAGCATAAATGCTGGAATGGGACAGCACGGTGGCGCAGTGGGTTAGCCCTGCTGTCTCACGCCGCCGAGGTCCCAGGTTCGATCCCAGCTCTGGGTCACTGTCCGTGTGGAGTTTGCACATTCTCCCCGTGTTTGCGTGGGTTTCGCCCTCACAACCCAAAGATGTGCAGGCTAGGTGGATTGGCCACGCTAAATTGCCCCTTAATTGGAAAAAATGAATTGGGTACTCTAAATTTATAAAATAAATAAATAAATAAATGCTGGGATGGACCATCCGGGTCAAGTGATTGGAGTGACCCTTGACCGCAATCAACCCAGCTTGGACCAATCTGCCTGACAAGACCTAGTCGAAACAGCCTGACCCGAAAATCAGCAAGATCTGAAATCTGGCATGGACTCTGTTCTGCGGTTGCCGGTCTTGAAACATTGTATTTGTAATTTCAACAATTTTATGCTAGCCTAGAATGGATCATTAATGAGTCAGTGAGGGGAAAACTGCAAGTGAATTTCATTGTGGCTATTTCTGATCTATTTCAAACCTTTAGTTTTCAAATTGTATTCTTGGGATAATTTCAGTTGTACTGTACTGTGCATTTACTGAAAAGATTGCATCTGGCCAAGGCCTTTATGTGTTGCAACAGAGGCATTCTTCTGTAATATGCAACATTAAATAAATGGAGCATTGTGTTTTAACATAAATGAATTACAGCTAATGGGGTGAGATCTGCTTTACAGTTCAATAGTTGGCAAACTTACTTTTCTGTCTAACATTTTGACGTTATTGAGTTTTTCCTTGTGGGATGGCATGAGAGCCAATTAACAAGGTGCCTGCCTACTCTCTCGATTGTGGGTGCCATGGATATCAGATGATTTGCAGCAGTAATAGTATTGTGTGTCATTAAGTGGTAGCCATGATGTGGAGATGCCGGCGTTGGACTGGGGTGAGCACAGTACGAAGTCTTACAACACCAGGTTAAAGTCCAACAGGTTTGTTTCGATGTCACTAGCTTTCGGAGCGCAGCTCCTTCCTCAGGTGAATGAAGAGGTATGTTCCAGAAACACATATATAGACAAATTCAAAGATGCCAAACAATGCTTGGAATGCGACCATTAGCAGGTGATTAAATCTTTACAGATCCAGAGATGGGGTAACCCCAGGTTAAAGAGGTGTGAATTACATCAAGCCAGGACAGTTGGTAGGATTTCGCAGGCCAGATGGTGGGGGATGAATGTAATGTGACATGAATCCCAGGTCCCGGTTGAGGCCGCACTCATGTGTGCGGAACTTGGCTATAAGTTTCTGCTCGGCGATTCTGCGTTGTCGCGCGTCCTGAAGGCCGCCTTGGAGAACGCTTACCCGGAGATCAGAGGCTGAATGCCCTTGACTGCTGAAGTGTTCTCCGACTGGAAGGGAACATTCCTGCCTGGTGATTGTTGCGCGATGTCCATTCATTCGTTGTCGCAGCGTCTGCATGGTCTCGCCAATGTACCACGCTTCGGGACATCCTTTCCTGCAGCGTATGAGGTAGACAACGTTGGCCGAGTCGCACAAGTACGTACCGCGTACCTGGTGGGTGGTGTTCTCACGTGTAATAGTGGTATTCATGTCAATGATCGGGCACGTCTTGCAGAGATTGCCATGGCAGGGTTGTGTGGTGTCGTGGTCACTGTTCTGAAGACTGGGTAGTTTGCTGCAAACAATGGTTCGTTTGAGGTTGCGCGGTTGTTTGAAGGCAAGTAGTGGGGGTGTGGGGATGACCTTGGCAAGATGTTCATCGTCATCAATGACGTGTTGAAGGCTGTGAAGAAGATGACGTAGTTTCTCCGCTCCGGGGAAGTACTGGACGACGAAGGGTATTCTGTCGGTTGTGTCCCATGTTTGTCTTCTGAGGAGGTCAGTGCGGTTTTTCGCTGTGGCGCGTTGGAACTGTCGATCGATGAGTCGAGTGCCATATCCTGTTCGTACGAGGGCATCTTTCAACGTCTGTAGATGTCTGTTACGCTCCTCCTCGTCTGAGCAGATTCTGTGTATACGGAGCGCTTGTCCATAGGGGATGGCTTCTTTAATGTGTTTAGGGCGGAAGCTGGAGAAGTGGAGCATCATGAGGTTATCCGTGGGTTTGCGGTAAAGCGAAGTGCTGAGGTGACCGTCCTTGATGGAGACGAGTGTGTCCAAGAATGCAACTGATTTTGGAGAGTAGTCCATGGTGAGTCTGATGGTTGGATGGAACTTATTAATGTCATTGTGTAGTCGTTTCAGTGATTCTTCGCCGTGGGTCCAAAGGAAAAAAATGTCATCAATGTATCTGGTGTATAACGTCGGTTGAAGGTCCTGTGCGGTGAGTAGGTCCTGTTCAAACTTGTGCATGAAGATGTTGGCGTATTGGGGTGCGAATTTGGTCCCCATGGCTGTTCCGTGCGTCTGGATGAAGAACTTGTTGTCGAAGGTGAAGACGTTGTGATCCAGAATGAAGCGGATGAGTTGCAGAATTGCGTCTGGAGATTGGCAGTTGTCGGTGTTGAGTACTGAGGCTGTTGCAGCAATGCCGTCGTCATGGGGGATGCTGGTGTAGAGTGCCGAGACGTCCATTGTGACGAGGAATGTTCCTGGTTCAACTGGTCCATGGGTGCTGAGTTTCTGTAGGAAGTCCGTCGTGTCGCGACAGAAGCTGGGCATACCTTGTACGATGGGTTTCAAGATGCCCTCGATGTAGCCAGAGAGGTTCTCACACAAGGTCCCATTACCTGAAACGATAGGGCGGCCTGGTGTGTTGGCCTTATGTATTTTTGGGAGGCAGTAGAGATCTCCAATGCGGGGAGTACGTGGGATGAGAGCACGTAGGGTGCTCTGAAGATCTGGATCCAAGGTCTTGATCAGTCTGTTAAGTTGGCGGATGTGTTCCTTGGTCGGATCTGCGGGTAACTGTCTGTAGTGTTCTTGGTTGTTCAGTTGTCGGTATACTTCTTTGCAGTAGTCCGTTCTGTTCAGTACGACAGTGGCCCCTCCTTTGTCTGCTGGTTTGATGACGATGCTGCGGTTGGTCTTGAGAGCGTGGATGGCATTGCGTTGTGCTTGGGTGACGTTCGGGGCTGTCTTGTGAATGTGACTGATGAATCTGGCATTGACGCGACTCCTGACGGCTTGAGCATACATGTCGAGTCTAAGGCAGCGGCCTTCCGGAGGGGTCCAATTCGACTCTTTCCTCTTTGGTTGCTGCACCGCAGATCTCTCGGTCTGGTTAAGTGGTACAGTACAGGTATATTCCTGAAGAATCACGTGCTGAGTTGCCAGTGATTCTGGGCAGGTTTTGAGAGGAGAAGAAAATGTACAGACAAATCACTCCAGGAACTTCCTGATTATTTTCCAGCAGCAAGTTAGTATTAGCACTCTGGGACTTGCGTATAGATTACCCATGCAATTGGGAAGCCGGAATGGGAAAAACATTTGAACAGGGTTTATGTAGCTTCTGCAAAGCGAGGGTTGGGTTCAAAATTGAAAATTCTTGACCACTCTGACTTTATAGAAAATTCGAACTACTCATTTATAGGAAGACTGAACGGGATTTTCCAACCACCCCACTCCGCAGAGGCGGCTTGGCATTGGCCGCCGATGGGATCTTTTCGTCCCTCCAATGTCTGTGACGTTTTGCCTGACTTCTCATCCCGCTGCCAGTGACCCTGCCACGGGGTCACCGTCGGTGGGTCCAGAGGATCCAACCAGCAGGAAGGGCCAAAAAATCCTGCTCTTTGTTACAATTCACAGCCTGTAACAGGATAGAACCTTAAAGAATGCTGAAACAAATTCTGCAAATTTACAGTTTACATAATTCGGTTATTGTTTGTCAATCTCTATTTTTACTGGCTTTTGTATGATGGGTAACATGAATGTAGAAGTGTGTTCTAAGCATAACATATTCCTACATCATGGTATTTTAAAATGTGCTAACTGTATCACTTTCAGTTCATTGAGACACAAAATAAGGCTAGAAATGTAATGAAATGTAAATTAAGTAATCTTATTAACCACATATAAAATATGAACGCCTATGATTTTATATTTGTGAAATAAAAAACCCAAGAGAGGCCTCGAGCAACTTCCTCTCTGAGTTCAGGTAGCGTACCTACCAGCGGTTTGAACTTTTGAGAGACTGGTGCATACTTTATGATCTTCCTGTCTGAATAGAATGGTTGCTTTGAGATAGGTGACACCCATAACAACAACAATAAATTTATTGGGTTGATGACATTATATAAACATAAAATGTCCCTAGACACTACACTGGAGAATTATAAAACATAAAATGATATGGAGCTACAAAAGGAGATGTTAGATCTGCCGAACAAAAGCTTGGTCAAAGACATAGGTTTTGAGATGGGTCTTGAAAGCCGCAAAGTGAAGGGAAGAAGTGTAAGGAGGGAATTCCTGAGCTTGGGGCCTCACCAACTGAAGACTTGGTCACCAATAATGGGGCGATTTAAAAAATAAATATTGGGAATGCCCAGGAGGCCAGAGAAGTGCAGATGTGTCAAAGAGTTGTAGGGGATTACAAAGATGAGGCTAACCAGGCAGGGGTTTGAAAACAGAGGGGAATTTTAAAATCAAAATGTTGCTTAACTGAAAATGTGTGTGTTTGTGTGTGTGTCAGCAAACACAGGGCTGAAAAGGAAATGGGACTTGCTGCGATTTAAGGCATGGGCCGCAGAGGTTTGGATGACCTCTCATTTATGTAGGGTAGAATGTGCAACACCAACAGGAGTATATCCAGAGGTAAGAAAAGTGTGAATGAGAGTTTCCACAGCAGATGACTGAGGTGGGTGATTTATTAGAGGTGATGGAACAAATACAATGGAGAGGAAATGGAATCCTGCACCGGGGGGTACCTCAAGTGTGGGGTGGCCCGCGATCGGTGCCCACCGGTCGTCGGGCTGTCCTCTCTGGATGGAGGACCTCCTTCCTTCCGCGGCCCCGCAAGATCCATCCGCCATCTTTTTGCGGGACGGACTTCGAGAGGACGGCAACCACCAACCCGCGCATGCGCGGATGACGCCAGTAATGCGGCGCCGGCCACATCATCTATGCGGCGCCGCCTTTACGCGGGCGACAAGGCCTGGCGGTGCAGATGACGCGGCCCCGATCCTAGACCATTGTCAGGGCCTGAATCGGTCGGGAAAGGGGCCGTTTCGCGCCGTCGTGAACCTTGACAGCGTTCACGACGGCGCGGCCATTTCGGCGCGGGAGTGGAGAATCCCGCCCAGGCTGCTTGGTAATTTGGACATTCTGAACTCTCCCTCCGTGTACCCGAACAAGCGCCAGAATGTAGTGACTCAGGGCTTTTCACAGTAACTTCATTGCAGTGTCATGTAAGCCTACTTGTGACAATAAAGATTATTATTTAAATTTTTTTTTAAAAGTAAATCAAGTTTGAGATTCTGGATACTTGCCAGGGGAATAAAATCACAAGATGCCACAGGTTTTGAACAAACTAAAATACACCTTACCATAGAATACCAGAAAGGTAAAACAATTTACAATATTTATCTTGTACTCTTAACATTCAGAATTAATATGAGGTAACTGTGTTAGAACACACCACACAATAAATGGCAGATGCGATCAAGATCGATTTTCATTGATTTCTAAGCCAGCCACCCAGACTTCGGTAAACTGTGAGTCAACCTCTCACTGAAACTCTGCCTCTGTCATCGAGGATTCTAGTCTCCACTATCGAAGATCTCACCTTTGAATTCTCTCCAAATGTTGCTCCAACTCTGCCGACCTCGATGACCACTCACCTCAGAGTTTCAGTCTTGTCTCCAAAGACTCTGTTCCTCTGGATTCCCGGGTGTAAACTCCAGCACAAACTCAAAAGCAGAACTTCAGCTCTTTGGCTGCACCAACCAGAACATCACTGCTTCAAAGGGGACCTTTGCCTCAAGGCCTGTAGCACAGAGTCTGTTGCCTGCTTCGATTTTCAGGCCTCTCCTAAGCCTTCTCCACATAAAGTCTGCCAACAACAGCCTTTTTCAGCTTGGAGCCTCTTTCTCTGCTTGTCTTTCTTCCAAATTGGGATCTTTCCCTGACTCCTGCCTGGGACTCCTCTTTAGGGACCAGACCCTGTCCACTCCCTAAGGCTCTTCTCAACTATGGCGCTTGCTCTTGGGTTACGTGATCCAGTTTTTGTGTGTTTCTTTTTTCCCTTTTTATGCAGGCTCACCATTGTCAGGATGGGTGAGCCCTTTAACTGTCAGATTGCTGTATGTGTTGCCCGCTGCCAGCGCACATGTGCAAAATACCTGTGGCCTGTTAGGACTTCGGGTTCCTGGCCTCTGCTTCACAGGAGGCAAATTGGATCTCATCACAGCACAAGGAGTGAAAATAGCAGTTGAATAATGGCACTGTTCTTTTGTGTTCCCCAGCACCCGATTAGAGAACGGTGTGGTATTGGCTGCAGGCCAGCTAGTGGTTTGCATTTATAGGATCTAAAGGAAAAAATATATATGCAAAGTTAACCTGTAATGGGGTCATAAATTACTCTTTATTCAGTAGGTCAGATCTTTATTGAATATGCTGTACTGTACTGCTTGGGTTGCCAAAGGATTTATGTTGAATTATATAAATCACCAAACTTTTTATTTTATGTGCCCTCTGATGGACCTGTGTAAATTTTAAAATGTTGCTTCTTTGCCAACAAGGTAAATGATGCTGTTTTCTTTTTTTTTTAAATATTCTTTTTCTCTTTTTTTTTCACATTTTCTTCAAAATTTACACCCACCAACAATCAATGGTAACAAATACGACGTCGGTCCCCTTATCGACAACAACAATCCCATCCTCTCACCAGCCGCCAAACAACAACCCACATGTCAACATAAACATCAAATAAAAAAGGAATCAGGAATCGCCCATAGTCACCATCTACATACACAGTCCTCCACCCCCCCCCCTCTTATATTCAATGACATCCGATTCTTGAAAGTGCATAATGAATAACGCCCATGAATTGTTGAACCCCCCTCCATCCTTCCCCTCAGTTCAAACTTCACCTTCTCAAGAGTTAAGAATTCCAGCAGGTCCCCTCACTACACCAGGGCACAGGGTGGAGAGGTTGACCTACACCCCAACAGGATCCGCCTTCGGGCGATCAACGAGGCGAAGCCTACAACATCTGCCTCCGTATCCAACCCCGGCTGATCCAACACCCCGAATATGGCCTCCAGAGGGCCTGGGTCAATTTAGAGATTACCCTAAAAACCTCCCTCCAGTAATCCTCCAACTTTGGACAGGACCAAAACATATAAATGTGGTTTGCGGGGGCCTCCCGCAACGTTCACTCACATCATCTACCCCCTCAAAGAGCCTGCTTATCCTCGCCTTTGTGAGGTTGCTCTATAAGTCGTTGATGGGGGGAAATAATGAGGTTTAAGAGGCAAATCTCCAGGACCTGATGGCTTCCACCCCAGCGTAAGTAGGTGAGGAAGGTAATGTGTTTGTCATATCTCCAAAAACACTTGAGTCAGGAATTGTCTGCTTAGATTGGAAAATAGTCACTCCACAATTTAAGACGGGTGAGAGAAATAAACTAGAAGATTTTAGACCTTTTGGTCTAATGTGAGGTGAATGGAAGTTTCTAGAGTCTGTTTTTAGGGGCAGAGTGACTGAGCAATTAGACAATGAGCTGATCAGACTTGATAACTATAGAAGGTATGTTCATAATATGGCCCCTTATACAGCTATGGCAGGGGAGTGGGAGTGTTTTCTGGTCAGTCATCTGTAGAAGGCAATGGCAAACCACTGTAGTATCTTGCTAAGCATAACCATGGGCGAACACAGGGGTCCATGATCATCCACGCCCTTTCAGGATACAGTACCTGAAGAGAGAGACATATTGATAGATAGATTGAAGTAATTTCAAAATGGTGAGAGACTAGGAGCGGACAGAATGGGAGGTCCCCAAGTACAGAAATGACAAAGCTAGTGAGAGGGAAAAGGAATTAACTAGAAATGTAACTGGAATATTGCCTTATCTCCTAGGGTGGAGGTTATATTATAGTGATGAATGGCTCCGGTTGGGCCTAAAATGGAGCATCCACTTCAGGAATTCTATGTTGACTTTGGAGGGTGTGAATCTCTTATTCACCAGAATGATATTGAAACTAAATCGGTTAAATTATGAAGGTGGGTTGTATAGATTGAACAGAGATAAACTTATTCACCGGCATATAAAAGTTAAAGGTGTGATATTGATGTGTTGAAGTTGATTAGATCATTTAATTAGCACCATAGAGAAGTTACAGTACAGAAAGAGGTCATTCAGCCCATCGTGGCTACTCTAATCCTACCTTCCAGCACCTGGTCCACAGCCTTGCTGGTTACGTACTTCAGGTGCAGATCCAGGTATCTATTAAATTAATTGAGGGTTTTTGCTTTAACCACCAATGTGGGCAGCAAATTTCAAACACCTATTACCTACCTTCTGTGTAAAAGGTTTTTCCTAATATCCCATCTAATCCTTCTACTAATCACCTTAAATCTGTGCCCCTGGTAATTTACCTCTCACCTGGAGGAAACAAGTCTTTCCTGTCAACTCTCTGCCCTTCAATTTTGTACACTTCGATCAAGTCACCCCTCAGTCTCTACTGCAACATTCTTGGAAATCTCTTCTGCACTTTCTCCACAGCAATAATGTCCTTTCTGTAAAGTGATGACCAGAACTGTACACACAACTCCAGCTGGGGCCTGACCACTGTTTAATAGAGTTCCAGCATTATATTTCTGCCTTTGTATTCTATACCTCATCCAATAAAAGAAAGCATTCTGTACGTTGTCTTGACCACCTTGTCCACCTGTCCTGCCACCTTCAGAAACCCATGGACATGAACTCCAAAGTCTCCCCTCTCAACATCCTCCCATTTATTGTGAATTCCCTTGCTTTGTTTACCATCCCTAAAATGCATTATCTCCCACCTCTCTGGATTGAATTCTGTTTGCCACTTTTCCGGCCACTCACTTGATTATAATTTGGGGCGGCACGGTGGCACAGTGGTTAGCACTGCTGCATCACAGCGCCAGGGACGCTGGTTCAATTCCAGCCTCGGTCACTTTCTCCCCATGTCTGTGTGGGTTTCCCCTAGGTGTTCTGGTTTCCTCCCACAGTCCAAAGATCTGCAGGTTAGGTGGATTGGCCATGCTAAAATTGCCCCTTAATGTGCAGGGATGCGCAGGTTAGGTTATGGGATTATGGGGATAGGACGGGGTTGACTCTCGTAGATGGGCAGAACGCTCATTTGAAGGGTTGGTACAGACTCGATGAGCCAAATGGCCTCCTTCTACACTGCAGGGATTTCTCTTCTATTTGAAATTCAGGAGTCCACCGCTATCCTTTTCGCTATCAACTCTGCTGATTTTTGTGTCACCTAAAATTTAACAATCATGCTTCCCACATTTAAGCCCAAACCATAAACATATACCATAAACAGCAAGGGTCTCATTACTGAGCCCTGTGGAGCCTTCACTGAAAACTGCTTTCCATTCACAAAAACATCCAACCATTACCTTATGTCACTGAGTCAATTTGGATCCAACTCACCACATCCCCTTATATCCCAGCGGCTATTATTTTCTGACCAATCTGCCATTCGGGACCTTGTCAAATGCCGTACTAAAATCCATGTAGACCACATCCATTACACTACCGTCATCCAGTTGCTTGCTTAAAAAATTGTTAGTAAGACATTACTTTCCCTTAACAAAACCATGCTGACTATACCTGATTAATCCATGCCTTTCTAAGTGGAAGTTTATCCCGGCTCTCTCAATTGATTCTAAACGGCATGGTTGCACAGTGGTTAGCACTGTTGCTTCGCAGCGCCAGAGACCCGGGTTCGATTCCCGTCTTGGGTCACTGGTTGTGCAGAGTCTGAACATTCTCCCAGTGTCTGCGTGGGTTTCCTCCGGGTGCTCTGGTTTCCTCCCACAAGTCATGAAAGACGTGCTTGTTGGGTGAATTGGACATTCTGAATCTCCCTCGGTGTACCAGAACAAGCGCTGTAATGTGGCGACGAGGGGATTTTCGGACTAACTTCATTGCAGTGTAATGTAAGCCTACATGTGACAATAATAAAGATTATTAATTATTATTCATAGATTCATAGAATTTATAGTGCAGAAGGAGGCCATTTGGCCCATCGAGTCTGCACCGGACCCTGGAGAGAGCACCACTTAAACCCACAACTCCACCGTATACCCGTAATCCAGTAAACCCACCCAATATTTTTGGACACTTAGGGCAATTTAGCATAGCCAATCTACCTAACCTGCAGATCTTTGGACTGTGGGAGGAAACCGGAGCACCCGGAGGAAACCCATGCCGACACTGGGAGAATGTGCAAGGCTACGCAGACAGTGACCCAAGCTGGAAATCGAACTTGGGACCTTGGAGCTGTGAAGCAACAGTGCTAGCTACTGTGCCGCTCATATTAATCTGCGCACCGCCAAAGTCAGACCAACCAGCCTATAATTATTTGGCCTCTCCCTTGCACCCTTTTTAAATAATGGTACAATGTTCGTAGACCTCCAATCCTCCGGTATCATGCCTGTGTGGTTTGAAAAGTCATCCTCATGGCACCTGCTATTTCCTCATTGGCTTCCCTTTAACAGCATGGGATACACTCCTTCTGACCCTGATGATTTATCTACCTTCAAGGGTGTCCATCCTTCCAGTACTCCTTTCTCGTTATGCTTTATTGGATCTTGTAATTCACATTACCCCCTTGTTAACTAGAATATTTGCATCATCTCTCTCTTTTCGCCCCCCCCCCCCCCCTCAGAAACTAGAATATCTGCATCATCCCTCTCCCATGTGGAGACAGAGACAAAGTACTCACTAAGAATCCTGCTCACATCTGTTGCATCAACATTTTAAGTTACCTTGTACATCCCTGATAGGCACTATCCTTTGTTCAGTTTTCCTCTTAATGTACTGGTAAACTGGCGAGTGGATATTTGGGGAGAATAGGTCCGGGAGGGAGATTTGGAGATGTCTGGTCCGTGAGGCGAGAGTGAATTTTTTTGTTTCCCACCTTGAGAAATCTGCCACTTGCAAGCCTGCAAATTGAGGCTGGGCCAACAGGGCCTGAATAGGGGCAAGGGTGGGAAAAAGAGTTAAATTCGGGCCTTGATTTCCTTTTTTATTATGCCCCTGTATTTTCAATACTCCTCATGACTTTCTAATCTCTTCATTTTTTTTGTGACTGTCATAAGCTTCCTTTTCTGCTTTATCTTACCCTGTTTATTTCGAGGTAAACAAGGCACTGTAAATCTGACAGCACTACTCTTTCTTTGTAGGGACATGTTTACACCGTGCCCGTAGAATTTTGCTTTTGAATGCTTCCTGCTGATCTGTCATTGATATTTTCCTTTAAGTAGCTATAATCCATCCACTTTCACCAAATCACCTGTTAGCTTTGGAAAATTTGTCTTGCCTCAATTTTGAACTTTTACTCATGTTCAATCTTTATTCTTTTCCATTATTATGGTCACTATCTCGAAAATGGTCACCCACTGCTATTTCTCCCAGACTGGTTGGAAAGCCCATAACAAGGAGGCTTAGGCTGAAAATTAGAGCTAGCTCATTCAGTCACGATGTCAGAAAGCGTTTCTTTATACAAAGAGGAATGGGAATTTGGAATTCCCTTTCCACCCTCCAACCATAAAAGAAAAGCTATATTGAGGCTGGGGGTCAACTGAACATTTCAAAACTGATGACAAGATTTTTGTTAGGTAGAGGTATTCAGGGTAAAAGTGAAGATGGTAAGTGGAATTAAGGTATAGCTCGACCATGAATGGCATTGAATTGAATGGCAGAACTAGCTCGAGGGGCTGAATGACCTACTCTTAATACAATAGTCTAATTGATTTCATTATCCTCTGGTTAGGAGCAGAGAAATCAACCAAAACTTTCACTCTTGATCCATGTCCTGTTGGCAAGGAAGATGTGCATGAGCACCCAACCAGGGCAGCCCCCACATTTGAATAGCCTACATTCACTGTTAGCTCCTGTGTGAAAAATTGCTTTTTGGCCTGATGCCAGAGGGCTACAAATGCCTAGGGAGCTGCACCGAAGCAAATTATTGCCTTCGGTAAAGGAAGGGAGAAGAAAGGGTGGAAAAGTGGGCAAAGTAAAAGCGCTCCTGTAGCAAATAAACAGTAGCAAATAAGAATGCAAATATTTAGTCGTCATTCTGTAGCATAACAGAAGCTGTTTTTCCCCATTGAATTCCATTTTGTGCAGGGACTTCCTTGTCTGTTGTCCACACTGCAGTAGGATATTGTGTAATCTGATGTTGCTGTCGTTAAAACTTCACAGTGCTGTTGTGTGTGCGAGCGTGTGAATTAAATAATCTCTGCTGTTGCTCATGCAGCCTGCAATCTGACAGTTATGTCATTTCACTTTATTACTATAATTAAATATACAAACAATCTCGTAACTTTAATGCAGTCTGTTTTGAAAGTTTATTTTAATGTCTTCATTTTTATTTTCTCATGCTCCATATTATTTCCCATTGTCAGGCCAGGCAGACAAGCTGGACTCTGCTGAAACAATTCTTCGATGCCAACATTTTCACTGTAAAATCTGCTTATTTCTTTTTCCTTTTGCTTGCATTTATCTTCAGCTAGATAGAGCTAGGTAGTTGGGTGAGTGTGACTGCTCTATGATTATGCTGCCTACACTATTCTGTAACAACAATAGGCAGTTTAATTTTTCCAGACCCGGAGCCCATTATATGTAGTGCCACACCTTGGTAGAAATAACAGCAGTTCTCCTGCAAGCTCCACATCACATGTGATAAGACTTTCTAGATGACCTACCTACTTGGTGAGGTGCAACAAAATCTTAATATCACATTTGGAGGTAGGTTTATTTTGTCGAACACTATCAAGTTGTATGTAAACCTCTCTGCAAAAATGTTATGCACAGCAGATAATACTGATTTTATTTGGATTATTTAAACTAGGGTTTCCCAAACCTTTCCAACTGCAAAACCCTTTCAACCTCTCAAATACTGAAGGAACCCTGAGAAACATTTATATTGTTTATATTGAAGAATTAAACCACAAAAAATATATATTCTTGTGCAATAGGTACACACATACAAAAACAATCTTAAAGGATGTTTCTATGTCTTATATGTATTAATTTATTATATTAAAATTCTGTTAATCTTTATTGCCACAAGTAGGCTTATATTAACGCTGCAATGAAGTTACTGTGAAAAGCCCCTAGCTGCCACATTCCGGCGCCTGTCCGGGTACACAGAGGGAGAATTCAGAATGTCCAATTCACCTAACAACACATCTTTCGGGACTTGTGGGAGGAAACTGGAGCACCCAGAGGAAACCCACGCAGACACGGGGAGAACGTGCAGACTCCGTACAGACAGTGGCCCAAGCCGGGAATCGAACCTGGGACCCTGGAGGTGTGCAGCAACAGTGCTAACCACTCTGCTACTGTGCCACCCTATTCAACAAATACTTCCAAGTCCTACCTTTTCTTTGTTATTTTTAATGGGAGCACCTACTCCCAAACTTTCCCTCTGCTCTTCTTGCCCCCCCCCCTCCACTTCTCTTGGGGCTATTGCTGACACTTTATGATTCACTGATACTGCTACATCACAATGATAAAAGAGGCAACAATAACTTACATTTATATAGCACCATTGACATAATCCAATGTCCTAAGTTGCAGTGCAGAGACATTATAAAACAATGTGAAGCACGTATGCCGATATTGGTGCAGCTAAGCAAAAGTGAGGTCAGAGAGATTGTTGGTGGGTGGGTGGGGGGAATGGTTGGGGCGTGCTCAGTATGTCAAAGATTTCAGCAGCAGGTGAGCTGAGGTGGGAGCAAGGTAGGATGCTACAGATGTGGAAATAGGACAAGTCAAGATGTCAAGTGGATTATTTTACCTTCATCACAGTCGCATCGTCGGGCCTACCGATCGTCGGGCCGGCCTCTCTGAAGGAGGACCTCCTTTCTTCCGCAGCCACGCAAGATCCGTCAGACATCTTCTTGCGGGGTGGACTCGGAGATGACGGCAACCACGCATGCCAGCTATGGCCAGTTCTGCGGCGCCGGCCGCGTCAGGTATGCGGCGCCGCCTTTACGCGGCGCCAAGGCCTGGCGCGCGTAAAGGATGCGGCGCCGCTCCTAGCCCATTATCGGGCCCTGAATCGGTCGGGATAGGGGCCGTTTCGCGCCGTCGTGAACCTCGACGGTGTTCACGACGGCGTGGGCACTCTGCCTCCATTTCGGAGAATCCCGCCCCATGTTTCCTTAAGAAAGGAGGATAGTTATAACTGCGGCAATTGCTTTGAGATTGATGTGGGGGATCAAGAAGTACCTCGGCGGCTGTATCACTAAATCGATCACAGAATCCTGACGGTGCAGAAGAAGGCTATTTGGCCTATCTAGTCTGCACCGACCCTTTGAAAGGGCCCCTTACCTAGTCCCAATCCCTCGATCTATCCCCGTAACCGCACCCAACCTTTGTACGCTTGGGGGTAATTTAGCAAGGCCAATCCACCTAACCTGCACATCTTTAGACTGTGGGAGGAAACCAGAGCACCGAGAAGAAACCCACACAGACACGGGGAGAAAGTACAAACTCCATACAGACAGTCACCCAAGGCTGGAATTGAACCTGGGTCCTTGGTGTTGTGAGGCTGCAGTGTCACCGTGCCGCCACCATCTAAGATCTTTTTAGATCAAGGAATGCAAGCAGAGACTTGCAACTTGTGCACTGTTTTGTGTCTTTTTTCATCGTTCTGGATTTGAATCTTGTTTTATTCTGCTTTTGGGAACTGGGAAATGTTACACTCAGCATCTTATTAGAAGCATAGAGTTTCCCTGCTGTATTATATGCAAAAGTAGTTGTGGACTAGCTGGTCGTGTGGCATAGTGGGAAGCATCCCTGCCTCTGATCTAGAGCTCCAGTTTCAAGTTCCAGATTAGGACTTGATAGTCGTGGAAGGTGTGTTCATGATGTGGCCAAGCAGGTTCATTATCAACCTGTAAATCCTTCTATGGCAGGCACTAAGAGCGACATGCTTGATGTGGTGTGGCATCCCTCTAATGACAGGCTAGTGATCTCTTCCAGGATAAATGGACGAAACAAACATAAGGAGGTCACAAAGATGATTGATGCAGGTAGGGCAGTGGATGTTGTCTATATGCACTTCAGTAAGGCCTTTGATAAGGTCTCTCATGGCAGACAGGTACAAAAAGTGAAGTCACACGGGATCAGAGGCGATCTGGCCAGATGGATACAGAACTGGCTAGGTCATAGAAGGCAGAGAGTAGCAATGGAAGGGTGCTTTTCTGATTGGAGGGCTATGACTAGTGGTGTTCCGCAGGGATCAGTGCTGTGACCTTTGCTGTTCGTAGTATATATAAATGATTTGGAGGAAAATGTAACTGGTCTGATTGGTAAGTTTGCGGACGACACAAAGGTTGGTGGAATTGCAGATAGTGATGAGGACTGTCAGAGGAGACAGCAGGATTTAGATCGTTTGGAGACTTGGGCGGCGAGATGGCAGATGGAGTTTAATCCGGACAAATGTGAGGTAATGCATTTTGGAAGGTCTAATACAGATAGGGAATTTAAAGTGAATGGTAGAACCCTCAAGAGTATTGACAGTCAGAGAGATCCAAGTGTCCAGTTCCACAGGTCACTGAAAGGGGCAACACAGGTGGAGAAGGTAGTCAAGAAGGCATACGGCATGCTTGCCTTCATTGGCCGGGGCATTGAGTATAAGAATTGGCAAGTCATGTTGCAGCTGTATAGAACCTTAGTTAGGCCACACTTGGAGTATAGTGTTCAATTCTGGTCGCCACACTACCAGAAGGATGTGGAGGCTTTAGAGAGGGTGCAGAAGAGATTTACCAGAATGTTGCCTGGTATGGAGGGCATTAGCTATGAGGAGAGGTTGAATAAACTTGGTTTGTTCTCACTGGAACCAAGGAGGTTGAAGGAGGTCGACAAAATTATGAGGGGCACAGACAAAGTGGATAGTCAGAGACTTTTCCCAGGGTAGAGGGGTCAATTACTAGGGTGCATAGGTTTAAGGTGAGAGGGGCAAGGTTTAGAGGAGATGTACGAGGTAAGTCTTTTTACACAGAGGGTAGTGGGTGCCTGGAACTCGCTGCCGGAGGAGATGGTGGAAGCAGGGACGATAGTGACATTTAAGGGGCATCTTGACAAATACATGAATAGGATGGGAATAGAGGGATACGGACCCCGGAAGTGTAGGAGATTTTAGTTTAGACGGGCAGCATGGTCGGCACGGGCTTGGAGGGCCGAAGGGCCTGTTCCTGTGCTGTACTTTTCTTTGTTCTTTGTTCTTTATAAGCATGTGCAGTTTGTCTGACCTATGTCATTAAACAGAGGAAAGCCTCTAAGTAAGATGCACTAGAATAAGTTCTACAATACTCAAATGCAAAATCTAAACCGTATGTGACAACAGGAGGTTTTGTATTCCTGTTTCAATTGAGGAGTCTGATCACCTCCTTGACTCCCAAGTTATGCTGCCAAAAGGAGTTTTGCATTAACCTGAAAATACTTAAATGTGATATTTCTCAAGTTTTCCCCAAAATGGCATCTCAATTGATAGTTATAGGATGCAATTCTCCCATTTGCAGATTAAGTGCTTCTGCCAGCAGAACCGATTCCCGCTAGCTCTAGGAGCGAATGGCTCATCAATTTTTTTTTTAACAAGGATCCATGATTTCCCTGGACTTGAGGGGGGCGGGGCCTAATATTTGACAGGTCGCACGCCTCTGAGATTGGGGCGGCGTATTTTAAGGGCGCCCTGATATCAGAATACTGTTGCAGCCCCACCCCCCAAATTGCTGACAAGGCAACCACTCCTCTTCCCCCTCCCAAACGCTGGCAAGGGCCCCACCCCTCACAGTCCCATGTGAATTCGGCTTCTTGACCGATAATATTTAAATTAGGTTTAATGAGGTGTGAGGTGTTTGAATATTCCCGCTGGGTCTGGGTGGGACCCTTGTCGGGGCCAGCCGGGAGACATTCTGTGGGATTGCTGCCAGTTGTCAATCCCATTTTGGCCTCTTGCCTGATTCACCGGGCCATTTTGGTTCTCATCGCTGGCTTGTGACCCTGGAGAATCCACCCCACAATGATTTAAAGACTTTAAAAAAAAAACTTTGAGCAAGGTTCCAAAATAATCTAGCAATTCTTTTCCATGTAGCCAAAACTACTTTTTGTGTCAGAACCATTTTTTTTTTAGCTGTTATTATTTAACCATTTGGTTCTTAGATGGTCTGCAGTCTGCAAATTAGAAAGTCTAAGTCAATTTAATTGTGAGCACAGTAGCAAAAAGTGGAAACTGGTTGATGTGACCAACTATAGGCTTATTATTACTGAATATGTTTAATGAAAAAGAAATGTGGAGGGATAAATGCCAAGTTAGTTGGTTGTAATGTTTTCTTTACTGTATTTGCAAGTCTTTAATCAACAAGAGTTTTAGCACAAGATTTGACTTGCGGGAGTATTTAAGAAACTGGGTGCACTTTTTCTAAGAACAGTTTGATTTAAAAATCTATTTCTGGCTTTGATTATGACTCATCACCTTGTATCACAAACAATAAACATGTAATTAGAGAGAGTCATTGTGTATTTTCAGTGACGTAAAGAACGGGTGTGATTCAGTGCAGTTAGCAAAGAGGTGAAGGGTGGTTACAAAGGTGTAAACCTCAATTCAAGTGACTTGAAACAGTGACCTGAAACGCTTCACTCATTATGAACTCGGATTATTTGCTAGACTTTGGGTTGAGAATGACAAAGGTTGCCCATGGATAGAAGCACAATGTTTTATGTTTGCTGACAACGCTTGCTGAAGGAGTATAAAATTCCCTGATTACCTGTGCCGAAAATATTGTGTTTCTTAACGAGACAGTACCTCCTGTAATCTTTGGACTTGTAAATATTACGTGAGCAGTTCCTTTCTAGATATGATGACTACAGAGGTCGTAACATCTAGCTGAAGGACGTCAATAAAATAATGTCAATGCCAATTTAGATAAGTTGGTAAAGGGAGTCTTTGTGATTTAATCTCCTCTAGTATTTGGGTAAAATTCAAATTAAATCACGATTGAGGTGGGTAAACCCCATATGGATTTTATGCATCATTTCCTGTACACTGCCTTTCATGTAACTTACTAACAATAAAGACATGCTGTAAACTAGACCACTTACTGAGGCATGCTTTCATTCACCATACATTCTAATGGCTGAACTGCTTTTTGGAACAGTACAGCCCAGGAATCATGTCAGCTTGTTTCGCAGGGACAGCAGGCGGTAAAAAAGGCAAATAGTAAGTTGGCCATCATAACATGAGCATTTGAGTACAGGAGCAGGGATGTCTTGCTGCAATTACACGGGGCCTTGGTGAGACCACACCTGGAATATTGGGCACAATCTAAGAACATTTTCTAAGTGTGGTAGTGAATGGGAACTGCCGCAAGCTTCTGATGGTCAACCCGGCAAGGCCGTCATTAGTATCAAATGTTAATTGGTCCACTTAAAAAGGCCCCTCAGGCTTCATGCTGCAAATGATTGGCCTGCCGGCTGATTCGCCGGGACCATGAGGAGGAGCAGCATTTAACCCGATCCTGCAGAGCAAATCCCAGACTGCATGCAGCCATGCCACTGTGTAGACCAGCTCCACAATTCAGGGATGCCAACCTGGCCAGAATATTGGCTGCAGTAGAATCCAAACAGGATTCCCTTTCCCCCGGGGGCTTGCCGGGTCAGCCACAGGGCATGGGAATGTCGCCTTGGAGCAAATAGCAGCGGCTGTCAGCTCGGGGAGTGTGACCATTTGGACCGACACCCAGTGCCACAAGAAGATAGAAGATTCCCCACCGGGCTGTACGGGTAAGTTGGCAACAGCCCTGCCTGCCACCACCCGATGGCAATGCGCCTGGCATTGCACCCACCCAGCACCATATCATGCCCCAGTCTACTCATGTCCAGCAGTGGTCAGTGGTGCCCCCCACCGGTGCAATGCACAAAGCGTGGGGCTCACGGTGCCCACTGTGTCCCCAAAGAAGACGTTGGTCACAATGGAAGGAGAGGGCCTAGATGGGTGGCGTGGTGCCGGACATCCGAGACCTTACACCCTATGAGGAACAGCCGCTAAAGGTCGCGGGGGTGGCTTAGGACAGATCGGTCTCCGACATACAGGTTGGCGTACGGTGCAGAGGTGAGGATCCAGTGGCCCACACCCAGATGACTTGCCACACTTGAGTTGTTAATGCCAGACAGAATGATCTTTCCCTCCCACTGACCACACGTCCATTCTCCGCAGGATCTGCGTCCGATGGTGCCGATTCATTCGGGGTGGTCCAGCCCCCCAGCCCCCCCACCGCCTCCCAAGAGAATACCTCTGAGTGGAGCTCTGAGGAGACTACAGCTGTCAACCCCAGCCTCTACCAGCATAGAGACACACACCTCGGTGGGTGACGGTAGTGGTCAGGCTTCTGGGGCACCTTCTGGTGAGCACCACAGTTGCTCATGTACATCAGGTGGAGAGCAGGACGCCAGGGAAGACAGCAGTCAGAGGTCTGCTGGATCCCAGGACCCGGCTGGGTTCCAGTCAGATGCTAAGCCTTTGGACCAGGTTTACCTGGAGCTAATGCAGCTGATAGGGTGCATCCGTGAGATTCAGAGGGGGATGTCAGCAACACTCCAGCAGGTCCAGGTGAGTCCCGAAGGATACAGGGGCAGGAGATGGCTCTGGCAATGCACGAGTCCGAGGCCAACACTGCTTGGGGTAGCAACCGCAGTGGAGGGCCTGATGAATGACGTCAGTAGCATGAATGGAGGTGTCCAAGTTGTGGCTCAGTCAGTGAGGGCCTTGGCAGCATGCCCGCGTCGCTGGGGATCGTGACCCAGTCCCAGGTGGACTTTTCTGAGGTGCTGTGGAACATGTCGCAGTCTCGGGTGCGCATTGTCGAGGCACTCCAGAGTGTGTCCTGGTCTCAGGTGGACCTTGGCAGAGCGCTCCAGAGCATATCCCAGTCACTGAAGAGCATTGCTGAGCGCACCGACTCCATGGTGCGGACATTGAGGATCTGGCAGAGCCAAATGACGCAGGGGCATCCGGAGTTCAATCCAGCTGCTCCTCCGTCCCGAGGTGACCCCAAGGTACCTACGGGCATCGACCAGGAGAAGGGGTGCTGAGTGCTAGCCCGGCGCCTCCCTACGCGGTGGCTCTCCACTGCGGTTGCCACCCCAAGCAGTGTTGGCCTCGGACTCGCGCATTGCCAGAGCCATCTCCTGCCCCTGTATCCTTCGGGACTCGCCTGGACCTGAAGAGGGTGAGAATGAGGGCCTCCACTGTCCTCAGCACACTGGACTCTTGCCGCTGCCTGCCTGGGCTCGTCCTCCAACCCTTCCTGGTCCGGTTCCTCCTCATCCTCCTTTTGAAGAAGCTGCATGTTCTTCATTATCCACCTCAGCTTGTCGCCCCTCTGCTGTGCCAGGTTGTGGATGGCACAGCAGACTATCACAAAGCTGGGGACCCCTGGAGGTTGTACTCCAGTTCATCACCAGAGTGGTTGAGGCATCGGAAATGTATATTGAGCAGTCCAATGCACCGTTGAATGACAGCCCGGGTGGCAGCATTGGCGTCATTGTATCATGTCTCCATATCGGTCAACAGCCTCCATACTGGTGTCATTAGCAAGGTCCAAAGTGGATACCCCTATCCCCCAAGAGACAACTGACCATCCTGGGGTGGTCCTGACGAGGCCTGGGATCTCCGCCTGCCCCAGGATGTAGCTGTCATGCACACTTCCTGTATGTATTCAAGAAGGAGTTAGACATAGCTCTTGGGGCTAAAGGATATGGGGTGAAAAGCGAGAACAGGTTACTGTGTTGGGTGATCAGCCATGATCATATTGAATGAGCAGGCTCAAAGGGCTGAATAGCTTCCTCGACCTATTTTTTATGCTGTTGATATTTTTTGATTTGTGCTCTTGAGCACATCATTTAGTATGACACTCCAGTGCTGTACTACGGGGACGCTATCTGCAGAATCCGATGGGCGAGAAACACTCCGAGGACGCACGGTAGGATATAATGAAGAGATTTACTTAACTCCCATGACCCCTCCCCAATATGCACCCAGGCCTGGGGTTTTACACTGTGGAGCCTTCCCTGTGAAGGGGGAAGCTCCGCCTCCAATTACCAGGGGAATTCATACTCATTACGAGTTAATAGGAATCAGATGATGCACACTCTGTGGAGTTTGCACTTTCTCCCTGTGCCTGTGGGTTTCCTCCGGGTGCTCTGGTTTCCTCCCATAGCCCAAAGGCTGGGTGGATTGCCCCTGCTAAATTGCCCCTTAATGTTCAACGGTTAGGTGAGGTTACAAGGCTAAGGGCCTGATGGGAGCATGGGCCTAGGCAGGGTGCTGTTTCAGAGGGTCAGTGCAGTCACGATGGGCTGAAGGGCCACCTTCTGCACTGTAGGGATTCTATTCTAATTCCTGAAATATTTCATCCTCAAACAACAGCACTGGAATCATCATTTTATAGCAGTTTCTCACTATGTTTGTGCCACTTTCCATAGTACCATGATTTTGCCATTCCTCCATGTTAATTTCTTTCTTTTGATGTGCTATTGTTACGACCAGTCTCATTTCAGATGGGATACCCTAAATTATTATACCCCTGGAGAGGTGGGATAACTGGTTCCCTTTCTTTATTCAACTCCCTGGGTTGGTCGCAACAAGGTTAATTTAATAAGGATCCTTTCTCTTTTGGATACCTTTTCCCAGCCCAGTATGTTTATGTTTTTGAAGGAACCAATTTAACCAGACTCTCTTCAGTGTGAGTGTGTATTCACACAGATTAGAATTGAAAATTGAGTCCAAATGTGAATAAGATTTTTAACAACTGTCAGCCTTTGACTAGTCCATGAGGATTAGATAGTGGCCGTTGCAATTTGTGATTCTATTAGCGCTGACTTCAGCAGGCGAATAGTTGGTTTAAAGATTCCAGTGTTCTGGGGTATCGCTGAGAAGATGTCCCTGCTACCTTTTCAGCTGTGGCTTTGCTGATGGCTTGTTTCAACAATCCAGGAGAGAATAATCACCAAAAAGCTGTTGCAGTTGTCTGCTGCTGTCTTTCCTCTTCACCCAGCATTACCCGACACTCACTACTTTTTGCAACTGGCTTTCATCCCAGTCTTTGTTTATTCCTGGAAGGTGAAAATCCAATCCAATGTTGAGGACATTGCTCAGAGGATTATTCCTGCTGAGATGATGATCAGCTCCCATTATCTCCACATGGAATGGCAGTTAATTTCTATATAGCTTTACTGCTTTTGATGTATCCTTGTCTGTAGACAGGGTGTGATTCCATTGTCTCCCTCTTACTGTCACCCACCAGTAATTCAGCCAGTGAATTGGCTCAGCCATATTTGGCTTGTATGTCCATTTTTAAAATCAAAGGTCTTATTTAAAAGTTCAGTATGTCCACACATAATTCGGGTTTTACTCACATCATCATGATACTATCCATTTTCTTTTTAAGAGCTCTTATGGATTCACCTTTTATTACTGTTTCATGGCCTTATCACTCAGCATTTTGTTTTATAATAGCACAATTCCTTGTTCTTCTTTGCAGTCAGCAAAAATTGGTCAATCTTAAATTTATGCCCACTAGCTACAAAATACAGTCTTGTTAGATCGCCTCTTATGTTTGTTCTAATGAAAATTCTGTCTTTATGACTTGAGCCTCTCTTGTATCATTTTAGTGATTCTTTTATGTGGACTTGACATTATGTCTAAAATAGAAATCTCAAAACTGAACACACTATTCCTATTGCATCCTATCAAATGCTTTTTATAGATTTGTTGTGACTGAATCTTAGAATCATAGAATTTACAGTGCAGAAGGAGGCCATTCGACCCATCGAGTCTGCACCAGCCCCTGGAAAGAGCATCCAGCCTAAGCCCACACCTCCACCCTATCCCCATAACACAGTAATCCCACCTAACCTTTTTGGACACTAAGGGCAATCTAGCGTGGCCAATCCACCTAGCCTGCACATCTTTGGTCTGTGGGAGGAAACCGAAGGAAACCGACGCAACCACAGGGAGAACGTGCAGACGTCACACGGACAGTGACCCAAGCCGGGAATCGAACCTGGGACCCTGGCGCTGTGAAAGCAACAGTGCTAACCACTGAGCCAGCATGCCAACCTGCTTTGCTTTTGTACTCTCTGCTCCTGTTTCTGAAACCTAGGACTTCAAACCAACTGTTTGATCTACCAACTGTTCACGGTGGGATATTCTGGTCCCACGCTAGCATACAGGTTTCTCGTCAACGAGGGGTGCAGTCACCGGGAAATCATGTTGACGACGGTGAGGTCGGTAAATCCTGCTGGTGGGCCACCCCCGCTGCCGAAAAACACAGTGGGTTGGTCGGTAAATCCCGCCCCAAATGTTTTAACTTTGTTCTCTCGTTTTTAAAGAATTGTATATTTAACTCTCAGTTTCTGCTCTGTTTCAAGCCTTATCGTTCAGTGCATATTTGTTATCCTCCTCCCACCTCAAATGCATCCCTTCAGATCTTAAATGTTAACCAACATCTCTGTTCAATCTCCTAACTTCCTGTCTTACTGCGGGTGTTTATTGTTCTATTATAGTTAGTTAGCTACACTCCCCAGTTTTATGTCTAAATTTTGATGTTGTGCTTCCTGTAGTCAAGTCCACATCAACTTTCGTAAAATATATAGAGAGATCTTGAGGTGTCCTATAAAGGAATATATTTTTCTTTGTTTTCTTCCTTCAGGCTTACAGCTTTTATAGACATCATTCTTACATCTATTTTGAAAGGAGTAAAAGAAGGTTGGTTGTTGCATCCTTCAATTCACTTGTTAACTGCTTGCATAAATTGGTTAGGAGTTGTTTCCAAATTCTGAGCCGCCTCAAAATATTTTAGTGCCTTAATGTTGCTCATCCAATAGATTGCCCTTTCCTAAAATATGTGCACATTGATGCACTTGACTAACAATTGCAGTGCAGGCTCCACAGACGTGGTAGGGAAAATGCTGTTATTGAAGCTGCACTGTTTACATGGGTCACAAATCCCATGGAATCTGCCTGAATGGACTTGAATCCTGAGCTAGGATTCTAACATCTGGCTTGGATTAGGCTTGGTTAACAATGTAAACACTGCAAGCAAATCTTGGAATAGCTGATTATTTGAGTAGATTTTGCTTAATGTGCTGTTATTATATCCAGGGTATTTTGATTCAGTTCCCCAACATTGCAACAGTATCAAATGGTCTTACCGGCAAAAAACTGGGGTGGTTATTTCTTCACCACTTTCTGGACATGCCTGTTTCAATCCAATCTGAATGAGATGGTCAAGTCAGTATCTACAGTGAGCAAATAAGTTATCAGTTCAAGTTTTAGCTTCTCTATAAATGCTGACGGTCCTGCTGAGTGTTTCCAGCACTTTCGCTTTTTGTTTGGTTTCCAGCATTTGCGAATGTGTTGCTTTTTGTCTATTCAAAATCACACTTGTACTGGCAATGTGTGAATGGAGTAAAGCCTGTACTGCTTTTAATCTGACCTCTAGTTGTCACTGTAAACTTGCTGAGTTATGTGTTCCTCATAAATGCATCTCTTCAGTCCATTTCACATCTATAAAAATAGTTGTCCGCAGTGCATAGTAAACGACCAGCAAAGTTACAACTATGTCTGCTGTTACACAAGGAAGAGAATGAGTTTTGCATTCAACTTTAAAAGTCTGGTTGAATGGTTTAAGAACTGAAGATCCAAGTGGTCCAACTCTGCTCTAATGACATTCACATATCCAGACTAAATTCAAATAACGATTCGATGTTAATAATGGTCTGCATTTTGCAGTCAGTGGCAAAGCAAAGGCACTCTCAGAACTCGTGAAAAGATGACCACAAAAATCAAGCGCTCTCTGACATGCTTTTCCCTTCCCTGACAGCGGTTTTAAGTCTAGCACCAAACCAAGGGGATGCCTTGGCATCCAGCAGCACTGATGTGAGCAAGTACATAAGGAACCAATCACAATGACATATTCACACAGCAAACTAGGAAGTTTAAAAGCACTTCATTTAAGTTGAATTAATATTTAGATAGTGAAGTAAATGTGTATGATTGGATTAAGATAGAAGCTAAAATAAGCAATATTTAAACTAATTTTTAAAGACTGTGGACTTTAAATTATTTTACAAAAATTTAATTTGACAGTTCCACAGCTATTTAAAATTTGCTCCTCAGTGCCAGAAAGTGAGTTTAATTGTAATTCTATTATAATCCCATTCACACCTCATTCAACAAAGTGTAACTTTTTCATGCAGTTTTGCAGTGAGACTGCCAGCAGAAGTAAAGGTTTTCGCCAAATCATAATTACAAGGGGGATTGCAGTCTGTGGGAACCTCCATAACGCAGCCTCCGGAGGTTCACTGACAGCAATTTCACATGCCTGGTCTCTCCATGTTGCTGTCAATTTCAGTGGAGTAATGATTCCAAATGCTGACAGTCTTGTCACTTTTACGACAGCAGAATTTGAGCGAAATAATCGTCAAATACATCTGTAATGTTTAATAGCACTATTTGGCAAAGGGAGTAAGATTTGCTTCTGAAATGGCCCCATTAAGAAGTTTCTCCTTTCACATAAGTAGAGATGTTGCAAAGATCCAATAAACTGGCTGGAAGTTCATTGTGGGGCTTATTTAAAGGGAATTTTTGAATTGGTATATATCAGTGGTACCCAAGCTTTTCAGTAACACAGCACACTTCAATGAGATAAACAATTCCAGGGCACACCCACTTTTTTCATCTAAATTGATTGCCCATAAATGCCACATTTAGTTATGTTTACTTTGGTTATGGTCTTACTAGAGAGGTTTGTAGCATACATTTGAACCTCAATGGATCAGAGCAAAACGCAAAATTGAGTAAATGTAAGTAACGGGGTTAGTGGGAAACCTGGGGTTGCTGGTGTACACGGAGCCTATTGATCCAGGGCAGAATTGATGACAGAGCTTCACCGAGATACCTAAGACAACAGTCTGAATATTAACAGGCGCTGGTTCCATAGGTCTGCAGGGACTGGAGTTTTGGACTGAAAATCTGGAAGTCTGGCTTTTCCCACATGCTGTGGAGTTCTAGATCCAATCTACAATAATGGGTGGGGGATTCGATCCCTGGAAAGAAAGGGACAGATCCATGACCCTGTCAGCCACCGGAAGATCTATATTTGGTCTGCGAGAGGGAACTGCCGAATGGCAAACCAGTTTGAGAGGGAAGGGCAGGAGCAGTCAGCACAAATGATCTGTGAAACAACTTCACAATGGATAAGTGTTTCATAACTAGCAGAAAGAAAATGCCAATGAATCTGACTCCTGTTTGATAGCATCAACGGGGTATCAGATTGGTTGGACTGAAGGCCTCAGTTAAAAGGCCTCGGACTCCAAATGTATTTTTGAAGGTGAATCCAGATAAGGAGGACCTAGAATTTATGAAAGAACTCAGTGCTTTGCCCATGGCCCCAGAAAGTGTGCTTGAGACTTTGGCGAGTGTTTGAATAATTTCTTTAACTGCATTTAACGCAATCATCCATCAATGTGTTCTTTTGTATATTGAGACACATATTGACTGTAAAGCAGGCAAAGGCTTTGCCACTATTGTGTGAACCTGTGTGATTATTACAGTGTTAATGAGTTCTCATTGTGTTGGCTAGGGATGAGAAAAGATGTGAAAAGCTCGTCATTACTGGGCAAGTAGGAACTCGCCATAAATTCAGTTTTCCTCCGCCCTCTCCTCCCACAACTCGTTATCAAATAGGCTTCAAACAGAGAAAATCGATGATGCTGAAATGAAAGTTATTCCTCATTCACACAGAATTTGAGCTTCCCAGAGAGATATGAAACAGCTATAATAGGTTTCAAAGTTACGATCTAGGGAGAAAGCCCTGGGGGACCTAGTCCCCTGCTTCAACGTTGTCTTGGTATTTAAAAAAAAAAATATTCTGAACAAGGCTGTTCAAAGATTCAAATTTTCAGACATAACCTTGCATTTCTGCACGGTGCTTTGATATGTGGTGCAGAAGTAGATGTGATTTAGCAATGTTAAAATATTGCAAAAACAATTAGTTTCAATTCTATGCAAGACCATCGAAGGGTTGTTGTTGATCAAGAAACCTCACTTTTGTCTCCTATGAGGAAGGTTCAGACTGCAAAAATTCTCTCGCATTGCAAGTTTCCCCAAATGAGAACCCGAGGCTGAGCTATTGATCATGCGAGCCACTCTTGACAGGAAGAACCTGCTTTGTGGGACTTCTCAAGAAAGCAGGAAGGAACAAGACATGACTTTTTAAAACACCTTGTTGGATTAAGAATGGCCTGGAAGTCTTAATCACAGAATTTAATCATAGAATTTACAGTGCAGAAGGAGGCCATTCGGCCCATCGAGTCTGCACTGGCCCTTGGAAAGAGCACCCTACCCATGGTCAACACCTCGACCCTATCCCCATAACCCAGTAACCCCACCTAACACCAAGGGCAATTTTGAACACTAAGGGCAATTTATCATGGCCAATCCACCTAACCTGCACATCTTTGGACTGTATGAGGAAACCGGAGCACCCGGAGGAAACCCATGCACACACAGGGAGGATGTGCAGACTCCGCACAGACAGTGACCCAAGCCGGAATTGAACCTGGGACCCTGGAGCTGTGAAGCAATTGTGCTATCCACAATGCTACCGTGCTGCCCTAAGGCTTGAGAAGGCTCTTGAGAAGGCTCTTGCTCGGATTGTGAATTTAACACAGGACCAAACAATTTTTATAGCTTCAACGACTATTGAATTAACAAACTCTAATATCTGATATCAGATCATAAAACTGAAGATTATTTTGGTATTAAATGGTAAGGATGTTTGCCCCTCAGACATTTTGGTAAAGGGTAAAACTTGTGTATATCGAGACTTTATTTTGAGGAGTTCTGGAATCTTTCAGCCCAATTTTGTTAAGTTTGAAGCACCTATGAAAATAACAAAACTATGTTTATGAAATGTGCTTTGGATGTTTTTTTCTGACATTTCTGTTCCCTAAAATCAGAATTTAAGCATTTAGAAGATTTAATATGAGAACGCTCATGTATGTGAGTACAAATAGTGATATGTGATGCCGTTATTCTCTGACAAATAAAAACATGACACACCGGTTCACGTTTGTTTTGTAATTAAACTGATCTCATATGATAACTAAGGCATTTCCTGATGAATACCTGAAATTCCCATTTCTTCAAATACCTTTGTGGAATTTATCCCACACATGGTGGTTGCTTCCTGACATCTACTGAAGAATAAATGGAAAGGCAACTTCGGGATGTAATTCCTTTAGTGCCCAATGTTCCAAGCCTAACAGATACTGCAACAGTTTGGTTAATTTATGTGTGTTAAACCTGTCTGATCCTAGAGTCCTAATGTTGAATAGTTTGAAATTTATTTGTAGAAGATAGATGTGAAAGAGATTGGGTTCTAGATCCGAAATATTGGTGTAAATAGTGGGTTACATTCTTGCTGTTCTCCATTGCCCATGCGATGTACAGCTTATATAGTGTGTCATTCAGGAAGGTGCATGTTGCACAGATCTGAAGACCAACCTCTTTCTCTGGCAATGTTAAAGCCCAGACTGTAAATTTAGTAATAATTTTGGTTGTGCTGTGGTCCTCTCTGGGACTAGCCCCACACCCATGGGTTTTCCAATAGACATACAGCCTAGGTATCGTTAGAAATCCATATCACTCAGACGTGAGGGCAGTCGGTGTACTAATGCTTGGTCAGACACTCAGAAACTTGTAAACTAGCCAGACAGCTAGTTTATGATGCCGAGCAATGCCGACAGCACGAGTTCAATTCAGGATGAGGTTATTCATGATGGCTCGCCTTCTGAATCTTGCCCCTCGCCTGAGGTGTGGTGATCCTCTGGTTAAATCATCACCAGTCAGCTCTCCCCCTCAAAGGGGAAAGCAGCCAATGCTCATCTGGGACAAAGGCGACTTTACTTTTTTTTTAACTTTATATGACGCCATTCTGTTCCTTTTCCACTTGAGTGAAAGGGGGGGGGGGGCAGAAATGAATATGAGCCAAGGTGGTGGGGGGGGGGGGGGGGGCAGAAATGAATATGAGCCAAGATGGTAGAGTTAGTCAGGATGCTGCAATTGGCAGACACATGGCATGTGTATTTCAATGTAATAGTCTGATGTGGTACATTTCATAAGAAGAAAAAGGAATTACAAGTAAAGATAAATTGCATGATTTTAAAGTGAGTGCAAGGACAGTGATACATGGGGCTGCTTGTACAGAAATTGTTTCAGGTGGAAGCCAGGAAATCATGCAAGTCCTGTATCAAATAATAGTCCAGTTGTAACAATTGTGCCTGAAATTTTCTGGCCGTTCCCGCCAGCAGGATCTTCTGTACATACTGATGGTGACCCCTGCCGTGTGCCCCCGAGTGGCAGAGGGTGTGAACAACAGAAAAACTCATTGACAGCAGCGGGACTGGAAGATCCTGCTGCTGGCCAATGGCATGCCATGATGGGGCGGGAAGTGGCAGACATGTGGAAAATACTGCTCATTGTGGCTGATTAGGAAAAACATAACTTTAGAAAGAACCAGAAGTCTTTGACAGGGTAGGAAGATGGGATTTGAGTTGTTTTTTAAAGGTGCAGAAGGAAGTGCAGAGGTGCTGGGCTTTGTGATGTAATTCTTGGATTTGAGTGGTGGGACAAGTATTTAGTTCAAGGTTCATGTTAATTATATTTCAGAGGTAATGTTTCTGGGACTATTGTTTCAAAGGTAAGGTGACTAAAATGCTGAGTTTTCGAGATTGTCAGTACATGTAAAAGGAAATGGCAGTTCAGAAGGTTATCCATATTCATTCAATAGAGTCAGACTAGATGAGATGGAGCTATAAAATAATAGGTGGGCTTATGAAGCTGAAGAAATTGTAAAACAGGGATATTTGGCTGGAGGTCCGTTTGCGGATAGACCAGTGCAAGCTATATTCTCATAGAGATAGGTGGAACCTGAGAAGGTTCTCTAGTTTCAATATATCTGTATGTTTGCTGGGAGAGTGAGTCCTGAAGCAGGGGAAACGACTGGATACTGAAAAGTTGCTGCTGTTTGCGGGATGCCGGCAGTTTGGACTCCAAAGTTGTGGGAAGCAGATGACTGAATGTTGCTGGTTCCATTCTGGGAGCTGTTAAGGCACAGGAGAGTCCTGGGGTGCCATTGCTAGCTCAGTACAGCCATGATATGGAGAAACCCAGGTGGAGAGCTTAGTGAAGCTAGTGGTCTGCAAAAGAGCTGAAATTTTACTGTTACTTAGCAGTGGGAGTGCAGCTTATGAATCCCAGGGAATGCAGTCTCATAGAACATTACAGCGCAGTACAGGCCCTTCGGCCCTCGATGTTGCGCCGACCTGTGAAACCACTCTAAAGCCCATCTACACTATTCCCTTATCGTCCATATGTCTATCCAATGACCATTTGAATGCCCTTAGTGTTGGCGAGTCCACTACTGTTGCAGGCAGGGCATTCCACGCCCTTACTACTCTGCGTAAAGAACCTACCTCTGACATCTGTCTTATATCTATCTCCCCTCAATTTAAAGTTACGTCCCCTCGTGCTAGACATCACCATCTGAGGAAAAAGGCTCTCACTGTCCACCCTATCCAATCCTCTGATCATCTTGTATGCCTCAATTAAGTCACCTCTTAACCTTCTTCTTTCGAACGAAAACAGCCTCAAGTCCCTCAGCCTTTCCTCATAAGATCTTCCCTCCATACCAGGCAACATTCTGGTAAATCTCTGCACCCTTTCCAATGCTTCCACATCCTTCCTATAATGCGGTGACCAGAATTTCACGCAATACTCCAAATGCAGCAACACCAGAGTTTTGTACAGCTGCAACATGACCTCATGGCTCCGAATCTCAATTCCTCTACCAATAAAAGCTAACACACCGTACGCCTTCTTAACAACCCTCTCAACGTGGGTGACAACTTTCAGGGATCTATGTACATGGACACCGAGATCTCTCTGCTCACCCACACTGCCAAGAATCTTACCATTAGCTCAGTACTTTGTCTTCCTGTTATTCCTTCCATTTGCCACCGCTCAGCCCAGCGCTGCAGCTTATCTATGTCCCTCTGTAACTTGTAACATCCTTCCGTACTGTCCACAACTCCACCGGCTTTAGTGTCATCTGCAAATTTACTCGCTCATCCTTCTACGCCCTCCTCCAGGTCATTTATAAAAATGACAAACAGCAGTGGCCCCAAAACAGATCCTTGTGGTACACCACTAGTAACTGGACTCCAGTCTGAACATTTCCCATCAACCACCACCCTTTGTCTTTTTCCACCTAGCCAATGCCTGATCCAAACTGCTAAATCACCCTGAATCCCATGCCTCTGTATTTTCTGTAGTAGCCTACCGTGGGGAACCTTATCAAACGCTTTTCTGAAATCCATATACACCACACCAACTGCTTTACCCTCATCCACCTGTTTGGTCACCTTCTCAAAGAACTCAATAAGGTTTGTGAGGCACGACCTACCTTTCACAAAACCGTGTTGACTATCTCTAATCAAATTATTCCTTTCCAGATGATTGTACATCCTATCTCTTATAATCCTTTCCAAGATTTTGTCCACAACAGAAGTAAGGCTCACTGGTCTATAGTTACCTGGGTTGTCTCTACTCCCCTTCTTGAACAAGGGGATAACATTTGCTATCTTCCAGTCTCCTGGCACTATTCCTGTAGACAAAGATGACTTAAAGATCAAAGCCAGCAATCTCCTCCCCAGCTTCCCAGAGAATCCTAGGATAAATCCCACGTGGCCCACGGGACTTATCTATTTTCACACTTTCCAGAATTGCTAACACCTCCTCGTTATGAACCTCAAGCCCTTCTAGTCTAGTAGCCTGAATCTCAGTATTCTCCTCGACAACATTGTCTTGTCTCTCAGGAGGAGAAATTGGACCCTTGGAACGTGAAAAGTCATTGGGGCAGTCCAAGGTGGAACAGCTTTCAATGGAATTCAGAGGCTAGGTCGAATTTAAATCTCTTTTGAGTGGATTTTTAAAAAGATTCTGTGACTCACAGTGGTCACTGTTGTCTGGGTGGGTTGCCGAGAAATCTAACTTTGTTGCATTTTATCATATAACATTCAGTTCAGTTTGTTTCACAACAATTTACCTGTTAATTCATGTTTGCCTCATGCTGATTCTGAATGTTCGAATATAAATTAGATACTGTAAAATGTTTTACTTTTCTGATTTTGTATAGTAAAGTTTATTTTGTTTGCTTAAAGCCGTGGCATCTTTTTAAAAATAAATTTAGAGTACCCAATTCATTTTTTCCAATTAAGGGTCAATTTAGCGTGTTCAATCCACCTACCTTGCACATCTTTGGGTTGTGGGGGTGAAACCCACGCAAACACGGGGAGAATGTGCAAATTCCACTCGGACAATGACCCGGGATCGAACCTGCGACCTTGGTGCCGTGAGACTGCAGTGCTACCACTGCGCCACCGTGCTGCCCCAAGTCATGGCATCTTGAGGCTTTATTCTCTTTGTGGATAACTAATATTCCAAAATTTGTTTGCTTTAAACAATGTTACTACTTTGTTATGCTCTTGACGTAGCATATGATGCTTCCTTGATGTGCACTCTGACAAAGGAAGGTTCAGACTTGGAGATAGCTTCAACACGTTTATTGAACTATTAACAATTCTCCTACTTGGATTCAACGCTACTGTTAATCCTGCTATAGCTACTCAGACTGACTAACCAGTCTGCTACAATCCATGTGGTGGGAGTGATGTTCAATCAACCCTGTGTCTGCACTCACTGAGAGTCTCCACTGGAAAGAGACTGAGCATGTGTGATGTGTCCTTTTATATGGGTTGGTATAATGCCCTCCTGTGGTAGTGTCATCTCTGTGTGTATCGTGAATGCCCATTGGTCGTGTCCTATCTTACTGACCTGTTGGTTGACTGGCTGTGTGTCATGTCTCTGGTGTTCCCTCTAGTGTCTAGCTAGGTGTAGTGTATGTACTTTAAACCTTTGTGTACATACAGTGATGTATTTCACCACAGTTACTGGGTCCTAACTGGATATTAACAGGGGAAAGGCAGTGGGCGTGTTGAAGATGAAAATGGGGATTTAATTGTAATGCATTTTAGAGATCTAGAGATTATGTGGGTCAACGAGGGTGGTAGTATTGGTGGTAGTATTGTATCACTGAGATTTTTGTGCTGGACAGGACAGTGCATTTTGGACAAGTTGAACTTTATGGAGAGTGAAGAATAGGGGGCGGGATTCTCCACTCCCGCGCCGAAGTGCCCACGTCATCGTGAACGCTGTCGAGGTTCACGACTGTGCGAAACGACCCCTATCCCGCCCGATTCAGGGCCCGATAATGGGCTAGGAGCAGGGCCGCGTCATTTATATGCGCCAGGCCTTGTCGCCACGTAAAGGCGGCGCTGCATACATGACGCAGCCGGCGCCGCATAACTGGCGTCAACCGCGCATGCGTGGTTGCCGTCCTCTTCGAGTCCGCCCCGCAAGAAGATGTCAGACGGATCTTGCAGGGCTGCGGAAGAAAGGAGGCCCTCCTTCAGAGAGGACGGCCCGACGATCGGTGGGCACCTATCGCGGGCCAGACCCCATTTGAGGCCCCCCCCGGTGCGGGATCTCCCCCCCCCCCCCCCCCCCCCCCCCAGCGTTCCTGCGCTGTTCCCGCCGGCAGTGAGCAGGTGTGGACGGCGCCAGGGGGAACCCGCCGTTTTGGCCTGGTCGCTCGGCCCATCCGGATCTGAGAATAGCAGGGGTGCCGGAGAATCGCCATTTTGCCTGTCTCGGGCGATTCTCCGGCCTGCGCCGCAGGGAACTCGGCGGGGCAGTTCTCGCCGCTTGGGAGAATCGTGGGAGGGTGTCGGACCGGTGTCGCGGGAAAATTCGGCGACCCAGGCGATTCTCCCTGGAGTGGAGAATCCCGCCCAGGGTGTTGGAATAATTGGATCTGGGTTTCAAAAAAACACGGCTAAGAATTTGTTGGGAGTTAGTAAGTAGTGGAGGTGAAAGTAACTTGTCTCTATGATCAATAGATCTGATCGTCAGCATCGGATTGACCAAAATACCAAAGTTTCATGTAACGTGATTCAGCTTGAATGTAAGAAAGATGTTTTTCACTTACTACAAACTGGCTTTAAAGGCTTTTGTTTTGAGCTAGTTAAAATACCATATATTAACAATGAGTTAATTTTTGATGCAATTTTTTGAATCTGAAAACTAGAGAAAACAGCAATGTCCTACATAACAAGCTTCTTTATCGGGGCAGCACGGTAACACAGTAGTTAGCGCTGTTTCTTTACAGCGCCAGGGTCTCAGGTTCAATTCCCAGCTTGGGTCACTGTGCAGAGTCTGCACGTTCTCCCCGTGTCTGCGTCGGTTTCCTCCGGGTGCTCCGGTTTCCTCCCACAGTCCGAAGATGTGCAGGTTAGGCAGATTGGCCATGCTAAATTGCCCTTAGTATCCAAAAAGGATGGGGGGGTTACTGGGTTACGGTGATATGGTGGCGGTGTGGGCTTAAGTAGGGTGCTCTTTCAAGGGGCCGGTGCAGACTCGATGGGCCAAGTGGCCTCCTTCTGCACTGTAAATTCTATGATTCTATTTAGTGTCCAAGCTTGTCCACTGAGCCATTCAAACGAGGAAACTCCTTTGATTTTCGGTCTCTTGGAAGTTAACTAATATCAGCTTAGTGATGATACGGATGGCGCTGCCAGAAGCCTTCAAATTGATTACATGTCATGACACAAATTAACTCATGAATTTATCAGCAAACAAACATTTTTAATCCTAGTTGTACATATTGACCAAAATAATCAGAGTTAATTTTAATTTTTTCTGTGTTTTGGAAGAGAACAGGGAGTTCTTGACCCCATCGTACCTTTTGTTACAAGCATGTTGATGTTGTGCTTTACTTTTTTCCTGTCAGGAAATGTCATCATCGAGCCTATATAAGATCCTGTTACAGAGTACTTGGTGTACAAATGTTATGTTGCATGGCCGTATTGCTTAATGAACACAATGTTAAGCCCAGTTGGTATCATGCGATGCAACTGAAAATGGATATCAAAGTGTAGATTTCCTCATATCAAAAACATGCTGAGTGGAAAGTCATTCTGCTTCATCTTAATCGAAACACTGATCCAGGTGATAGATTTCTAGGATCACATTTCTCGGTCGTACTGCCTTTATCATGAAGACTTCAATAAATTTCCCCAATAATGGAGTAATTCTGAAAATTGGTGTTCTTTGGTAAAGAAATCAAAAGTTTTCTATTTTTTTTAAATTGTGAGGCATTCACTGATTCCATTCTCAGTAAGGAGCTAAACTTGAAGGAAGCCCAAGTAAAAGATAAGGAAGGCAACAACACTAGTTCTGATGGGCTACCATGCTTGATGAGAGTAGAGGATTATTGAATTTAATTTTTAGTTTAATTCAGGTGAATTAGATCATTGTTTTGATTTTTGCTTCGCCTTTCTCCCCATATTTATTGAAGGCACTGACATATGCTGTGGTCCAAGTCTTTGAGAACTGGCTCACAGCACCATTTTTAGTGCAAGGTCGTGCATTTTGGGTCTTAACAACTTGCTGTATTTGAAAGTTCCTTATTTTCTCTAACCCCCCTCCCCCCGCCTTTTTTGTTTTAAGACTGGGCCAGCTGGTCACTGACCCTTATGTGAAACAGTTTATCTTTATTTACACTCACAACTGCTCTAATTCTGGACACATCGATTGGGGCAGCATGGTAGCACAAGTGGATAGCACTGTGGCTTCACAGCGCCAGGGTCCAAGGTTAGATTCCCCGCTGGGTCATTGTCTGTGAGGAGTCTGCACGTTCTCCCCGTGTCTGCGTGGGTTTCCTCCGGGTGCTCCGGTTTCCTTCCAAAGACGTGCAGGTTAGGTGGATTGGCCATGCTAAATTGCCCTTAGTGTCCAAAAATGTTAGATTTGATTTGATTTGATTTATTATTGTCACATGTAATAGTGTACAGTGAAAAGTATTATTTCTTGCATGCTGTACAAACAATGCATACCATTCATAGGGAAGGAAGGAGAGACTGCAGAATATAATGTTACAGTTATAGCACGGTGTAGAGAAAAGATCAACTTAATACAAGGTAGGTCCATTCAAAAGTCTGATGGCAGTAGGGAATAAGCTGTTCTTGAGTCGGTTGGTACGTGACCTCAAACTTTGGTATCTTTTTCCTGACGGAAGAAGGTGGAAGAGAGTATGTCCGGGGTGTGTGGGGTCCTTAATTATGCTGGCTGCCTTTCTGAGATAGCGGGAATTATAGATAGAGTCAATGGATGGGAGGCTGGTTTGTGTGATGGTCTGGGCTACATTCACAACCTTTTGTAGTTTCCTGCGGTCTTGGGCAGAGCAGGATCCATACCAAGCTGTGATACAACCAGAAAGAATGCTTTCTATGGTGCATCTGTAGAAGTTGGTGAGGGTCGTAGCTGACATGCCAAATTTCCTTAGTCTTCTGAGAAAATAGAGTCCTTGGTGGGCTTTCTTAACTATAGTGTCGGCATGGGGGGACCAGGACAGGCTGTTGGTGATCCGTACACCTAAAAACTTGAAGCTCTCGACCCTTTCTACTTCGTTCCCATTGATGTAGACAGGGGCATGTTCTCCACTACGCATCCTGAAGTCGATGACAATCTCCTTCGTTTTGTTGACATTGAGGCGCGAGTCGTCGCAACAGTTCACCAGATTCTCTATCTCATTCTTATACTCTGTCTCGTCATTGTTTGAAATCCGACCCACTACGGTGGTGTCATCAGCAAATTTGAAAATTGAGTTGGAGGGGAATTTGGCCACAGAGTCATAGGTGCATAAGGAGTATAGTAGGGGGCTGAGGACACAGCCTTGTGGGGCACCGGTGTTGAGGATGATTGTGGAGACGGTGTTATTGCCTATCTTTACTGATTGTGGCCTGTGGGTTAGAAAGTTCAGGATCCAGTCGCAGAGGGAGGAGCCGAGACCAAGGCCACGGAGTTTGGAGATGAGTTTCGTAGGAATGATGGTGTTGAAGGCTGAGCTGTAGTCGATGAATAGGCGTCTGACATAGGTGTCTTTGTTATCTAGGTGTTCCAGGGTAAAGTGCAGGGCCATGGAGATGGCGTTTGCTGTGGACCTGTTGCAGCGGTAGGCGAACTGTAGTGGATCAAGGCAATCTGGGAGGCTGGAGCTGATTTGTGCCATGACTAACCCTTTGAAGCACTTCATGATGATGGATGTCAGAGCCACTGGACGATAGTCATTAACGATAGTTAGGAGGGGTTATTGGGTTACTGGGATAGGGTGGAAGCGAGGGCTTAAGTGGGTCGGTGCAGACTCGATTGGCCGAATGGCCTCCTTCTGCACTGTATGTTCTATGTTCTAAATCTTAATCTCCTTTGCCCCAAGAGGAAACATTCTAGCTTTACTCCTCTCTCCACATAACTGAAGTACCTTATCCTTGATACCATTCTGCTCTATTACCTCTGCAAACTCTCTAAGGTCTTGACATAATTTCTCAAACGTTGAAGTGAATGTTTTAAACTGGCTGCTTTGAAAGGTATCAATATAATTTAAATGATACAATGTAAAAGGGGTTGTAGGAACGAGCACAAATCGTTGAAGGTGGCAAGAAATTTTGACAAAACCAATAAAGCATACATGATCCTTGGCCTTATAAATTGTGATATAAAAGTACAAAAGCAAAGAAGCTATCATAAACATTTATGAATATGGGTTAGCTCTTAGCTAAAGAATTGTGCCCAATTCTGGGCATTTCATTTTAAGAATGATGTCAAGACCTTGCTGAATGTGCAGAAGGGTCACTGTAACTTTGCACCACAGCAGCCATTTATACACTATCTACTAAACGTGCTATTAGTGCAACTGTGTTGTTTAAAGGATTTATCTTGAATTGATAGTGAGTTCCAAATATTGAAACTGGTAGAATTGTATGTGCCTTACATTTCTAGTATTCTCTTAAGTGATCAGAATCTTGTGGGCGGAGATGGTTGTTTGGGGGGGGGGGGGGGGGGGGGGGGGGGAGAAGAAGGAGAAGGAAGCACACGGTGTTGGGGAACGTATTGTTTTCCTGTTTGTATTTTGGTGGAACTTTTAACCTTGGAAATGAAGGCATTCACGACTTCTGCGTTAGCTTCTGCCAGTCTCTTTGTCATATTGTTTATTCAAGCATTTATTTTAAAAAATTCTCTGATTTAATGGCTCAAAGTTCAATGTTTCTTTTTACTTGCCCAACCAGTTTTCTTTTGCTGTTTTGATTTGAAGATCATATAAATTGGAATTGCCATATAAAATAAAATGTTACACAATGTTGCAGTATAACTTTTTTTAAATTTGATTTGAATATTTATACTGTGGAATATGCATGCTTAACAGGCACATGGTGAGAAGACCTGTAAACGACTTCAGGGGAATTAAATGGGCAGACAGGTGGCAGATGCAATTTACGGTGGAAATATGTGAACACATTTTGAAAGATAAAATGGGGAGTGGAAGTATAAGCAAAGATGATATAATGGAATGACACTAAAGAATACAGAAGAATGCCAATACAGAGGTACAGATACAAAATGCCTTTTAAAATGTATGTGCAAGTGAATAGAGCCATAAACAAAGCCCTGCTGTCGCATTTTGGATTTTGTAACTAGAAGCAAAATAGAAAAGAGGTAATGAAAGCTTTGTAAAAGGCAATGATAAAAGAATGACTTGCATTCCACTAGCACCTTTCGGTTCAGTGTTCCAAAGTGCCTTACAGCTAACGAATAAGTTTCACAAAGTGTTATATGCAGTTTTGGGAGCCCCATTCTAGAAAGGACATTAAAGTCCGTGTGTACAGCGTAGTTCAATGCTTCCCAGACTATTTTCCAATGTGACCCATTTTAACATTTGAAAATTAATGTGACCCCAGATTCAAGCAAAAGAACAAAACCATAATAAAGCAGCATATTAATATTAAGTTTGTAATTTAAGTTTGTGTATTATCAATCAACATAAAGTACTTCATAAATATGAAAATGTGTTTTTAAAGTACTATGTGAAAAGGTTTCACCCAAGCTCTGAACCCAATCCCATCACCCTCTTCTCTCTTCTTCTCCCCCACCCCCCCCCCCCCCCCCCCCCCCCCCCCCCCCCCCCACCCCCCCCCCCCCAATTCACATTGAACACATTCCTCTTTCTCGCCACCACGCACACATCTTCCCAACTGGACTAGTAATCCGAGGTGCAGGTTAATCCTCTGGGGACATGGGTTCACTGGTCGAGGATCCCGACCACTGGTCTTGTCCTTGATGTTCGTCGAGAAGGGTTGGAGGCAGCCAACCCGACGGATCTTCGCCGGGGCTTAGGTTTCCCATTACTGGGGCGCCAGGATGACGACATGGCGGAGGTGCAGAGGTTTTGGTGAAACTCTGGATGGATCCTGGATATTGCTCGATGATCCTGTCATGGCTTTGGCCTTTCCAAACTCCGTGGATGCTTATATCATCCTGCAGTTCATCACTAACCCTGAACTTTGTTCCCTTGTGATTATATCTCTGGTTTTGAGTTATTGCCTTCTATTCTGGCAAGGGTGGTTATCCTGTTATATTGTGAAAATCATGCAGAGCTCGTTGTTTAACATGAGAGCTGTGCAGTATTTATCTAGATTATTTTTTATGTGCTGTAATCCATGCTTTTACACTGAGCGAATACACTTTTTAGGTACCCTTTACTTTATTTCTAGACCTAGACGGGTAGTGCAACAACAGGGTTATAGGTAGATGGTTTGGTATGGAGGTGGTTGGTACGGCCTTGTAAGTCCCTATTGTGGGTGAGGAAAAGCCCCTGTTAGTATTATTATTGTTGTGTCTTTCTTTTGTATTTTAGGATTATATTATGGAATCCTTGCTTGTCTTTTGTGAAGGTACAGACAGATCATGCATCCTGGAGAAGATTGGGTTCCTTTGTTTGTGGTTGGTGCCTCTGGTTTTTTGCAGTAGGCAAAAATATGTACTGGTGCATGCACGCCTGAGCTTGGTCAGTTAAATCTTGGATATCTAGGACTGGATTCTCCGCCGGCGGGATGCTCCGTTTTGCCAGCAACCCTGGGGTTTCCTGACGCCATGGGGCTGCCCCACAATGGGAAACCCCATTGAAAGGATTGGACCACTTCAGGACAGTGGGGGGAATCTAATGTGTTGAGCCAGAGGAAATGGGTGAGGTACTAAATGCATACTTTGCATCAGTGTTCACTAAAGAAACTTTGTGGAACATGATTCTTGGTAGGTTGTGTGGACAGTCTGGATCATGTTAACATCGAAAAGGAGGAGGTATTGGGTCTTCTAAAAGATATTAAATTAGATAGGTCTCCTGCGCCAGATGTGATTTATCCCAGAATACTGAGGGAAGCAAGGGAGGAAATTGCTGGGGCCTTGACTAACATCTTTGTATCCTCATTGGCTACAGGTGAGATCCCAGAGGACTGGAGAATAGCTAATGTGGTACCGATGTTTAAGAAAGGTAGCAGGGATAATCCTGGAAACTATAGACCGGTGAGTCTCGCGTCAGTAGTAGGTAGATTATTGGAGAGAATTCTCAGGAACCGAATTTATATCCATTTGGAAACAAATGGACTCATAAGTGATAGACAGCATGGTTTTGTGAAATGGAGGTTGTGCCTCACTAACTTGATCAAGTTTTTTGAGAAGGTAACAAAGATGATTGATGAGGGGAGGGTGGTGGATGTTGTTCGTATGGACTTCAGCAAAACCTTTGACAAGGTGCTTCATGACAGACTGGTACAAAAGGTGAAGCCACATGGGATCAGAGGTGAGGTCGTAAGGTGGATACAGAACTGGCTCGGTCACAGAAAGAAAGTGTAGCAGTAGAAGGGTGATTTTCTGAATGGAAGGTTGTGACTAGCGGGTTCCACAGGGATCTGTGCTTGGGCCTCTGTTGTTTGTGGCATACATAAACGATTTGGAGGAAAATGTAGCTGGTCTGATCCATAAGTTCGCCGATGACACCAAGGTTGGTGGAGTGGCAGATAGTGTTGAGGATTGTCAGAAGATACAGCAGGACATAGATAGGTTGGAGGCTTGGGCAGAGAAATGGCAAATGGAGTTTAATCCGGACAAATGTGAGGTAATGCATTTTGGTAGGTCTAACATAGAGGGGAAATATACCGTAATTGGTAAAACATGCAGATCCACAGATCTTTGATGGTGGCAACACAAGTGGACAAGGTAGTCAAGAAAGCGTACGGAATGCTTGCCTTCATTGGACGGGGCATCAAGTGTAAAAACTGGCAAGTCATGCTACAGTTGTATAGAACCTTGGTATGGCCGCACTTGGAATATTGCGCACAATTGTGGTCACCACACTACCAGAAGGATGCGGCGGGTTTGGAGAGTGTGCAGAGGAGGTCTATCAGGATGTTGCCTGGTCTGGAGGGTGTTAGCTATGTGGAGGGGCTGAATAGAATCGCACTGTTTTCATTAGAAAGACAGAGGTTGAGGGGTGACCTGATAGAGGTCTACAAGATTATGAGATGCATGAATAGAGTGGATGGGCAGGCACTCTTTCCCAGGGTGGAGGGGTCAGTCACAGAGGGCATAGGTTTAAGGTCCGTGGGGCAAAGTTTAGAGGAGATGTGCGAGGCAGGTTTTTTACGCAGAGGGTGGTGAGTGCCTGGAACGCGTTGCCAGGGGAGGTTGTCGAAGCAGATACATTAACAGCATTTAAAAGGCATCTTGACAAACACATGGATAGGATGGGTATAAAGGGATACGGCACAAGGAAATGCTGAGGGTTTTGGCGAAGGTTGGTATCATGACCGGTACAGACGTGGAGGGCTGAAGGGCCTATTCCTGTGCTGTACTGTTCTTTGTTCGTTGACCAGCCGGCGTAACGGAGCATCCCGCCAGCGTGCTGAAACAGAAATGAGGCGTGGCGGGCGGAGAATCCAGCCCCCAACCTTTCTTGGGTTAGCCTATATTTACTTGGCTGCGCGGGTAGTGATAGTTGCCTCTTGATTGAGTAGGTTAGGGCAGTAGTAACTTTCTTTACCTGGGTCAGGTGGACGGTATAGTGGAGTAGGTCACCCTCCCTTGAGATGTCCATTTTGTCGGCTCCTGGACTGCTCTCTTTGGTTCCCCTGAGGAGGTAGTATCCTGTTGACTGCAGGGCCTGAGTGTTGTTCGGGTCTTTCTTCCTTTGGAGGTTAGGCTGAATGAAGGAGTAGGGCACTCTCCTCCATATATTATATAGGGACTTCCAGACTGTCCTCCTTCTTGAGTCTTGGGCTCCTCTAGTGAGGCAGTGTCGTGTTTTTTTACGAGGTTATGCTGTTCTGTCCTTGGTATTATTTTTGTGAAAGTGTACATTGTCTGATGTATGTTGGTTAATCCTGGTGTTGATATCTTTCTGGGGTTTCCTTTCTTTACCTGGGTAGGCAAGACACTGTTACAGGCTTTGATTTGTTATAATGAATCCTAGAGGGTTTCCTTTATTTTGTCGGGGGAGGAGGGTCGCATCACTTCCCAAGATCTCTCTCCACCCCCCCCCCCCCCCCCCCACCACCACCCCCCCCCCCCCACCACCCCCCCCCCCACCCCCAACCACCAAGTTGATGGGTGTCTTAACGATTCCTCTTGTTGGTGGGGTTTCCTTATTGGAAAATCGTTTAAGATTTCCAGCATTGGCAGGGCCTGTACTGTGCCATTGATTTGGCTGGAGAGGAGTGAGGTCTGCTGTGGAGCAAGTCTTGGCATGGTTTAAGTATCCTTGGTTTACTGGCTCCTGTATACGAGCGTGTACATGCTAAGTCGCATCTTCTCTTGTACCGATGGTGACATCCTGATGTCCCCCTTCTCCTGGAGCATCCTTTCATTGCTCGGAGGTCTTCGGAGACTGTTGGGTTTTGCCGTATGGAGGAAGGTGTACACCGTACGGCTTTATCCTGTTGTCCTGAGATCCTCTGCTCTATTTGGCATCCTTTTATCCTTTTGTTTCCTGGTATGTAGAGAGATGCCGACCACAATGATTACTATGTTTGAAAATCTATGAACATCTGGTCTTCTCCATATATTTTTGTGGAATGATGATCGCTCTGGACTGTGCCAGATTTTGGGGATGTGTTGCGTCTTGTGGTTATATCCTAAATATCCTCTTAGAATTAATGTCATTGTGAATTTTTTCTATATTTCTTCTTTATTTTGGGGTTGGAGAATCCTTAACTGGTTCCAGCAGAGGTACAGGCAGGTCTCGTATCCAAGAAGAAGACATCATAATGTGTGACTGGTGCCTCTGGCACAATTGGAGTTGGAGGAAGTATGCTTTGGTGCATGCCTGAACGGGTGCGCACCATTTTACCACGGTTTCATGACTTTATTCTCTTCTTTCCCCCATTCTCTACCTTATCCGCCCATTGTTTCTCCTTGTGTAAACAAAGGCACCAAATTTAGTGAGCATTAAGCTGAGCCAACTGTTCGTGTTCTCCTGTCTTTTATTGTATTCATGTAGGTAGAAGCATTTATGTTGGACTGCACCAGTTTTGAGGGTGTGTTGTGTTATTTGTAAAAATGGAAAAACTCATTTAAAAAAAAAATAGAAGAAACATATCCACTGTGTTGTGGAAATCCAAAAGAAAGGTTCAGAAACGGACTGCTTTCTGAAACTAAATACTTTTCTGGCTTAACGGGATGGCTGCTTCAAATTCCGAACTATCACACCTTCTCCCAGCACAGATTTGATCTTGAGACGTTTTCCCTCACACAGCCACCAATTTAGCTAAACATCTTTCCTCAAATAGCCTTTTCCCCTTTCATCTCCGATTCCATTGTCCTCAAACACCTCTTTGAACTCATATTTATACAAATATAAGAATTTTCATATTTTCTCATTGCCCCCACTTTTGGGTCAATAAAGTTTTATAAACCTTCTCTTGTTTACTTCTGAAACCTTTTAAGTTGTAAAGGTTCCTTGTCACTTTGGAACTTCCCTTTGAAATTCAGCTGAAAAGTCAAGTACATACTTAGCTCAATGCAAATTTTAAATGCAACCACATTGGAAACTCTCATTACAATGCATGGAACTAACCCATTTACCCCTTTTATCTCTCAGTTCTCGCAGACAGCCTGTCTCTTTTAACCATCCCCGTTTAATTAATCTTACACATAAACTTACATGGTCGCCCGCCCACACCTTTATTCCCAAAAACAAATATTGTGAAAATAACATCCAACATCACAGATGGTCCGGGGCTCGATCAGAGTAGTCTGTGATGGATGGTTATGAGGACAGCTCAGGATTGTTCATTGAGGATCGGCCAGGGGCCAGTTCAACATCAGAATGTTCCATGTTCTCCTCCGTTGTTCTTCTTCTTTATTGGATGTGGAGACTGTTGAGGACTCATCTGGCAACTTTGATCTGAGTCTGCACCGTGGTTTGTTTCCAGTGAGTGCTCAGTAAGGAGCCATCTTTGTAACTGCTGTTCATTGCCCACGGAAGAAAATGGATTTCAAAGCTCCACTAAGCACAGCTGTTGTCACACATCCAGGCTATTGAGATCAGCTTCATATCACCTATACTGTGATCCACAGAGCCTTGTCTTTGGAGCTGTTTTGGGCTGACCTGTACTGTGAACTCCCATTATCTGACTGAAGTATATGTGGAACTGCGATGTCTAGAAATATGAGAAGCAGCTCATGGGCAACCTCAGCTGCTGCCTTGGATTTCGGAGGATGAAAGACATGGAAGTTGGTCAGGTACTCCATATGGAGTACCTGAAGTCCCTATATAATATATGGAGGAGAGTGCCCTACTCCTCCATCCAGACTAATCTCCAAAGGAAGAAAGACTCGAACAACAATGAACCAAAGATGCGCTGTCTTATAAGAGATTGTGAGATGTTTGCATACTTTTCAGAAAGTGCATGTCATCTTTTCATCACCATGACCAATTTCATTGTGGGCTTGTCGCATGATGTCCAGGATAGCTTCCTTGATATACTTGTACACTGGCCGATATTCTCCATTAGAGTCCGCCCAGCCACTGCGGGTAGTGAGGTCGGAGAATTTGGCGCTCAACCAACTCACCCATTCACTGGAGAATCCCGCTGCCTTGAACTGACGGAGAATCCCACCCACTGGCTCTACAAGAGGTGTGAATATGTAGACAAACTTGCTTTCCCAAATTTACAAAGTTTGTACTGTTACTGAGTAATTTAGTACATGATAAGTTTTTACACTGCAACAGGCATGAGCAACAATTGCACAAATGGAATTTTTAAAATGCATACATAACACTGGCCATTTTATGAAATTCGCAGTCAAACTGCCAATCTCATGATCTGTGGAATGGGTTTGCCCAGTTCATTAAATGGGTTCTACCAGTGTCCATTTCATGAAATCGGCAGTTTCACAAATTGGGTGTATACACAAACACTAATCCCTTCAGCAAGTAATTCTATGGGAGTGTAAGAGGAACTGCTGACTTTTAATTATCGCCTCATGATAAATTAATAAACCTTAGTTGAGGGACTCCAAATTTCATTGAAGGTGAAAAAAGGAGCCAAGTGCATCTCTGCAGTGCAATATAATCCTGATCTGTTTCAATGAGGATAGTATCGTAAAAGATAGCTTCCTTTTAATCTGCAAATATGTCAAAATCCAAGCTGGCTGGTGAATACACTCAATGATGTTTCCCCTTCTGACATTAGAAGTGTCCATATTCATATGCCAGATAAATATTAAAATATTTAAATTTCCTCTAAAATTACTTTTGCTGACAACATATTTTTCCTGAGAATTTTCCACCAGTGAACGGTGCGCCTCATCCCACCACCGAGAAACACCCGGTTGGGAGGCTGGAGAATTCCACTAATTGTGTTTCACATGTAATCTGTGTGTACAGCACCAATTTCAGTTGTGATGACCTGCTTTGTTGAAACACCTGTTAACATTTGCTGACTTTATGGCCACAACGCTTTTTTAACTGCACCTGGAGACTAAAAAACTGGGTCAGCGTGAGAGGGAAAAAAGTAAACAGTACTATGTCACAGTTCTTGAATTTAAAAATAAATACTTTTCAATGTATTTCCTCTCTCTCCTTCCCCGCCCCCCCCCTTTTCAAGTTGTTGTCCCAAAGTGGGGTCGGGTGAGGGGACGGTAATGGTAGTCCACATGTGCTGGTAGTCTGATGCCTCATCTAATTGATCATTCTTCATTTATCACCCAAGATGTCAGCATGCTATCCTCCTGGCATGAGTTGAGCACTCCCCCATTTGAGGTTGGTTGGCTTGGTGTTGATCTCTTGGTTGGTTGTTGAGAATTCCACGGACCCTGCCTTAGTCACATCTGCCATTTATTGTGTAGTGTGATGTTTGACCACACATTGCTTGTTTGTTCAGATGTACCTCCTTACCCTGAATGTTGGAGTATAAGATAGATATTGTAAATTGCTTTATCTTTCTAACCTTGTATAGTAAAGTTATTTTTGTTTGTTCAAAACCTGTGGAATCTTCTGCCTTTATTCACTGAGTAAGTATCTTGAATGTCAAACTTTGCTTACTTCAAACAAAATGTTATTGGCCTCTAGCTCAATCATAGAATCCTTACAATGCAGGAGGAGGCCATTCTTACCAAAATCTTAAATATCTGGTCAAGGATCAGACCAAATCACCAAGAATGAATAGCTTGTCTGACTTTGGCACAGTTACAATCAAGGAATGCAGACCATCACAGAATTTATCCTTAATTATCATGATTTTTGTGTTGGTTGGGGCATTGCACTGATTGTGTGTGGCTTGCTTGTTACTGTGCAGGAGATGTTTAAGCACTATCAGACAATCATTTGCTCCCTTGGAAAAGCAAGTTAACTTACTGTGAGATGGTTCGTGACAGCAAAACCTACTCCAGTTGCAGCCTTCTGGCTAGGGTAGTGTAGCAGACAATGTTTAGGGCACCTTTTTACAAGGGAGGTGAGCAGTGTGGTACTGATACAGTCGCACATGGGAATGCCGAGTTCCACTTATAATAACAATCTTTATTAGCGTCACAAGTAGACTTACATTAATATTGCAATGAAGTTACTGTGAAAATTCCCTAGTTACGCTACAGTGCCTGTTCAGGTGCACTGAGGGAGAATTCAGAATGTCCAATTCACCTAACAAGCATGTCTTCTGGGATTTGTGGGAGGAAACCGGAGCACCCGGAGGAAACCAAGCAGACACAGGGAGAACAGACAGTGACCCAAGCCAGGAATCGAACCCGGGTCCCAGGCACTGTGAAGCCACAGTGCTAACTACTGTGCTGCCCATACTGCTTCATCCAAATGAAAAATGGCCTGAGTTGCCTGTGTGCAGGTCCGTGGCTACAGCTCTTGCCGAATCTGCACCTACTGGTCCATCACCATAGAAATTATAGTCTGTACGTTTATTAATAAGCAACAAGTCCCACACCATTGCTCCAATAAATGCATACTACATACATATACAGAGTCGATTTCGGTGGCGTGAGAGCAGCTGGTTAGTCAGTTTCAGCGGGAGCATTGCGGAAGGAGGGTGCTGGGAGGTAAGTCAACCTTTAAAAGCACTTCTCTTTGCAGGGGCAGGCCAGTCGATTTCGGCGGCGTGAGAGCAGCTGGTTAGTCAGTTTCAGCGGGAGCATTGCGGAAGGAGGGTGCTGGGAGGTAAGTCAACCTTTAAAAGCACTTCTCTTTGCAGGGGCAGGCCAGTCGATTTCGGTGGCGTGAGAGCAGCTGGTTAGTCAGTTTCAGCGGGAGCTTTGCGGAAGGAGGGTGCTGGGAGGTAAGTCAACCTTTAAAAGCACTTCTCTTTGCAGGGGCAGGCCAGTCGATTTTGGTGGCGTGAGAGCAGCTGGTTAGTCAGTTTCAGCGGGAGCATTGCGGAAGGAGGGTGCTGGGAGGTAAGTCAACCTTTAAAAGCACTTCTCTTTGCAGGGGCAGGCCAGTCGATTTCGGTGGCGTGAGAGCAGCTGGTTAGTCAGTTTCAGCGGGAGCATTGCGGAAGGAGGGTGCTGGGAGGTAAGTCAACCTTTAAAAGCACTTCTCTTTGCAGGGGCAGGCCAGTCGATTTCGGTGGCGTGAGAGCAGCTGGTTAGTCAGTTTCAGCGGGAGCATTGCGGAAGGAGGGTGCTGGGAGGTAAGTCAACCTTTAAAAGCACTTCTCTTTGCAGGGGCAGGCCAGTCGATTTCGGTGGCGTGAGAGCAGCTGGTTAGTCAGTTTCAGCGGGAGCATTGCGGAAGGAGGGTGCTGGGAGGTAAGTCAACCTTTAAAAGCACTTCTCTTTGCAGGGGCAGGCCAGTCGATTTCGGTGGCGTGAGAGCAGCTGGTTAGTCAGTTTCAGCGGGAGCATTGCGGAAGGAGGGTGCTGGGAGGTAAGTCAACCTTTAAAAGCACTTCTCTTTGCAGGGGCAGGCCAGTCGATTTCGGTGGCGTGAGAGCAGCTGGTTAGTCAGTTTCAGCGGGAGCATTGCGGAAGGAGGGTGCTGGGAGGTAAGTCAACCTTTAAAAGCACTTCTCTTTGCAGGGGCAGGCCAGTCGATTTTGGCGGCGTGAGAGCAGCTGGTTAGTCAGTTTCAGCGGGAGCATTGCGGAAGGAGGGTGCTGGGAGGTAAGTCAACCTTTAAAAGCACTTCTCTTTGCAGGGGCAGGCCAGTCGATTTCGGTGGCGTGAGAGCAGCTGGTTAGTCAGTTTCAGCGGGAGCATTGCGGAAGGAGGGTGCTGGGAGGTAAGTCAACCTTTAAAAGCACTTCTCTTTGCAGGGGCAGGCCAGTCGATTTCGGTGGCGTGAGAGCAGCTGGTTAGTCAGTTTCAGCGGGAGCATTGCGGAAGGAGGGTGCTGGGAGGTAAGTCAACCTTTAAAAGCACTTCTCTTTGCAGGGGCAGGCCAGTCGATTTCGGCGGCGTGAGAGCAGCTGGTGATTGGTGAGTCAGTTTCAGCAGGAGCTGAGACTTTTTCTCTTTTCTTTAAATTAGTTTTTTAGGCGGGATCAGGAAGTCGACCCGCGGACGTCTGGGAAGACCCTCACCAATAAATTCTGGTGGAGAGGAAACCCGAGACACTACACGTGTAGTGTCTCCCACCCGCCCTCCTCCTCTAACCTAATAATAAAACCCATTGGTCTGAGGTAAGTACCATATTTTTATTATATTATTATTATTTTTTATAAAAATTTAATTTAGTTGTTAGCTAGATCTTGGTAGAAAGTTAGAGGAATGGCAGGGAAGGGAGTACAATGTTCCTCCTGCAGGATGTTTGAGGTGAGGGATGCAGTTAGTGTCCCTGCTGATTTTACCTGCAGGAAGTGCTGCCATCTCCAGCTCCTCCAAGACCGAGTTAGGGAACTGGAGCTGGAGTTGGAAGAACTTCGGATCATTCGGGAGGCAGAAGGGGTCATAGATAGCAGCTTCAGGGAATTAGTTACACCAAAGATTGGAGATAGGTGGGTAACTGTAAGAGGGACTGGGAAAAAACAGTCAGTGCAGGGATCCCCTGCGGTCGTTCCCCTGAGAAACAAGTATACCGCTTTGGATACTTGTGGGGGGGACGACTTACCAGGGGTAAGCCATGGGGTACGGGCCTCTGGCACGGAGTCTGTCCCTGTTGCTCAGAAGGGAAGGGGGGAGAGGAGCAGAGCATTAGTAATTGGGGACTCTATAGTCAGGGGCACAGATAGGAGATTTTGTGGGAGCGTGAGAGACTCACGTTTGGTATGTTGCCTCCCAGGTGCAAGGGTACGTGATGTCTCGGATCGTGTTTTCCGGGTCCTTAGGGGGGAGGGGGAGCAGCCCCAAGTCGTGGTCCACATTGGCACCAACGACATAGGTAGGAAAGGGGACAAGGATGTCAGGCAGGCTTTCAGGGAGCTAGGATGGAAGCTCAGAACTAGAACAAACAGAGTTGTTATCTCTGGGTTGTTGCCCGTGCCACGTGATAGTGAGATGAGGAATAGGGAGAGAGAGCATTTAAACACGTGGCTACAGGGATGGTGCAGGCGGGAGGGTTTCAGATTTTTGGATAACTGGGGCTCTTTCTGGGGAAGGTGGGACCTCTACAGACAGGATGGTCTACATCTGAACCTGAGGGGCACAAATATCCTGGGGGGGAGATTTGTTAGTGCTCTTTGGGGGGGTTTAAACTAATGCAGCAGGGGCATGGGAACCTGGATTGTAGTTTTAGGGTAAGGGAGAATGAGAGTATAGAGGTCAGGAGCACAGATTTGACGTCGCAGGAGGGGGCCAGCGTTCAGGTAGGTGGTTTGAAGTGTGTCTACTTCAATGCCAGGAGTATACGAAACAAGGTAGGGGAACTGGCAGCGTGGGTTGGTACCTGGGACTTCGATGTTGTGGCCATTTCGGAGACATGGATAGAGCAGGGACAGGAATGGATGATGCAGGTTCCGGGGTTTAGGTGTTTTAGTAAGCTCAGAGAAGGAGGCAAAAGAGGGGGAGGTGTGGCGCTGCTAGTCAAGAGCAGTATTACGGTGGCGGAGAGGATGCTAGATGGGGACTCTTCTTCCGAGGTAGTATTGGCTGAAGTTAGAAACAGGAAAGGAGAGGTCACCCTGTTGGGAGTTTTTTATAGGCCTCCTAATAGTTCTAGGGATGTAGAGGAAAGGATGGCGAAGATGATTCTGGATATGAGCGAAAGTAACAGGGTAGTTATTATGGGAGACTTTAACTTTCCAAATATTGACTGGAAAAGATATAGTTCGAGTACAATAGATGGGTCGTTTTTTGTACAGTGTGTGCAGGAGGGTTTCCTGAAACAATATGTTGACAGGCCAACAAGAGGCGAGGCCACGTTGGATTTGGTTTTGGGTAATGAACCAGGCCAGGTGTTGGATTTGGAGGTAGGAGAGCACTTTGGGGACAGTGACCACAATTCGGTGACGTTTACGTTAATGATGGAAAGGGATAAGTATACACCGCAGGGCAAGAGTTATAGCTGGGGGAAGGGCAATTATGATGCCATTAGACGTGACTTGGGGGGGATAAGGTGGAGAAGTAGGCTGCAAGTGTTGGGCACACTGGATAAGTGGGGCTTGTTCAAGGATCAGCTACTGCGTGTTCTTGATAAGTATGTACCGGTCAGACAGGGAGGAAGGCGTCGAGTGAGGGAACCGTGGTTTACCAGGGAAGTGGAATCTCTTGTTAAGAGGAAGAAGGAGGCCTATGTGAAGATGAAGTGTGAAGTTTCGGTTGGGGCGATGGATAGTTACAAGGTAGCGAGGAAGGATCTAAAGAGAGAGCTAAGACGAGCAAGGAGGGGACATGAGAAGTATTTGGCAGGAAGGATCAAGGAAAACCCAAAAGCTTTCTATAGGTATGTCAGGAATAAGCGAATGACTAGGGAAAGAGTAGGACCAGTCAAGGACAGGGATGGGAAATTGTGTGTGGAGTCTGAAGAGATAGGCGAGATACTAAATGAATATTTTTCGTCAGTATTCACTCAGGAAAAAGATAATGTTGTGGAGGAGAATGCTGAGCCCCAGGCTAATAGAATAGATGGCATTGAGGTACGTAGGGAAGAGGTGTTGGCAATTCTGGACAGGCTGAAAATAGATAAGTCCCCGGGACCTGATGGGATTTATCCTAGGATTCTATGGGAGGCCAGGGAAGAGATTGCTGGACCTTTGGCTTTGATTTTTATGTCATCATTGGCTACAGGAATAGTGCCAGAGGACTGGAGGACAGCAAATGTGGTCCCTTTGTTCAAAAAGGGGAGCAGAGACAACCCCGGCAACTATAGACCGGTGAGCCTCACGTCTGTAGTGGGTAAAGTCTTGGAGGGGATTATAAGGGACAAGATTTATAATCATCTAGATAGGAATGATATGATCAGGGATAGTCAGCATGGCTTTGTGAAGGGTAGGTCATGCCTCACAAACCTTATTGAGTTCTTTGAGAAGGTGACTGAACAGGTAGACGAGGGTAGAGCAGTTGATGTGGTGTATATGGATTTCAGCAAAGCGTTTGATAAGGTTCCCCACGGTAGGCTATTGCAAAAAATACGGAGGCTGGGGATTAAGGGTGATTTAGAGATGTGGATCAGAAATTGGCTAGCTGAAAGAAGACAGAGGGTGGTGGTTGATGGGAAATGTTCAGAATGGAGTACAGTCACAAGTGGAGTACCACAAGGATCTGTTCTGGGGCCGTTGCTGTTTGTCATTTTTATCAATGACCTAGAGGAAGGCACAGAAGGGTGGGTGAGTAAATTTGCAGATGATACTAAAGTCGGTGGTGTTGTCGATAGTGTGGAAGGATGTAGCAGGTTACAGAGGGATATAGATAAGCTGCAGAGCTGGGCTGAGAGGTGGCAAATGGAGTTTAATGTAGAGAAGTGTGAGGTGATTCACTTTGGAAGGAATAACAGGAATGTGGAATATTTGGCTAATGGTAAAGTTCTTGAAAGTGTGGCTGAGCAGAGGGATCTAGGTGTCCATGTACATAGATCCCTGAAAGTTGCCACCCAGGTTGATAGGGTTGTGAAGAAGGCCTATGGAGTGTTGGCCTTTATTGGTAGAGGGATTGAGTTCCGGAGTCGGGAGGTCATGTTGCAGCTGTACAGAACTCTGGTCCGGCCGCATTTGGAGTATTGCGTACAGTTCTGGTCACCGCATTATAGGAAGGACGTGGAGGCTTTGGAGCGGGTGCAGAGGAGATTTACCAGGATGTTGCCTGGTATGGAGGGAAAATCTTATGAGGAAAGGCTGACGGACTTGAGGTTGTTTTCGTTGGAGAGAAGAAGGTTAAGAGGAGACTTAATAGAGGCATACAAAATGATCAGGGGGTTGGATAGGGTGGACAGTGAGAGCCTTCTCCCGCGGATGGATATGGCTGGCACGAGGGGACATAACTTTAAACTGAGGGGTAATAGATATAGGACAGAGGTCAGAGGTAGGTTCTTTACGCAAAGAGTAGTGAGGCCGTGGAATGCCCTACCTGCTACAGTAGTGAACTCGCCAACATTGAGGGCATTTAAAAGTTTATTGGATAAACATATGGATGATAATGGCATAGTGTAGGTTAGATGGCTTTTGTTTCAGTGCAACATCGTGGGCCGAAGGGCCTGTACTGCGCTGTATTGTTCTATGTTCTATATATTCTTTATCATTAGTTATCTTTCTCGCTATGCAGTCATAACCACACCAGGCAATGCATTTGCTCACTACCTTTTTGGGAAAATCAGACTAATTTCTTTTGGTAGAAATATAAATATAATGTACATAAGTGAAATAGAAAATTGTGGTAAGAACCAGTTTCAATTCCCATTATTTGATACTTGCATGTGTCATCTCACAGGAGATATGCTGCTTATTTCAGCTGGGTCGCCAAGCAGAGCTGAAGATAGTCATAAGAGATAAAGGCGAGTTAAATTTCCATGAGACCTACCTCTCAGCTGGTCCCCAAGGATTGTGGTCAGAAAGGCAAAGGATATAGAATAGAATCATAGAACCTTACGGTGCAGAAGGAGGCCATTTGGCCCATTGAGTCTGCACCAGCCCTCCAAAGGAGCACCCCGCCCAGGCCTCTGTCCTATCCCTGTAACTCTACCTAACCTGTTTTTTTTAGACACTAAGGGACAATTTAGCATGGCCAATCCACCTAACCTGCACATCTTTGGACTGTGGGAGGAAACCGGAGCACCCAGAAGAAACCCAGGCAGACAATAATAATAATCTTTATTTGTGTCACAAGTTGGCTTACGTTAACACTGCAATGAAGTTACTGTGAAAATCCTCTAGTCACCACTCTCACCGGCTTGCTCAGGTACACGGAGGGAAAATTCAGAATGTCTAATTCACCTTTTTCGGGACTTGTGGGAGGAAACCGGAGCACCCGGAGGAAACCAGAGAATGTGCTAACTCCACGCAGTCACCCAAGGCTGGAATTGAACCCAGATCCCTGGCGCACTGCTGCCCCCTTTAAAATAGAGATTAAAGAATTGCTTTTGTTTAAACTATATACAATTTATTGAGCCTTACTTCTCTATTAAATGCAATGCTTAAAGGATTACTGGTTGCATTTTATACGTGAAGGCTTTCTTGTACTAAGAAAATTAACTTATTCTAATTTGGCGTCAAGGGGCCATTTAAGGATAAAAAATAAACAGGAAGCGTGGGGGATTTTATTTCTTCGAGATTTTGCAATTTGTTTGATGTGGTTGCAATGCTGCTGCCTCTTGGCTGTCTGATAAACCCTTGGGTGTCCCCTGGCTGGATGGAGGAAGTGCGCTGCAGCTGTGAACCAGCTGACCGGGAAATGAGAGCGGAGAAGTTGCGAGATCAGCGTGGGATTTATAGAGGGAGCTAAGAGGCAGGGGAGAGACACATACGGGGAGCGGAATAGGAGAGGAGAGGATTAGATACAAGTGAGCAATTCCACAAAACCTAATCTCATAACACGTTTCGAAATGAACCGCCGAGCCATGTGATTCAGCGCGATTAACTGCAGCGCCACAGGCAGAGAGAGCTGAAGGGGCTGAGACTGTCCACACAGCCCGAGCTCCCCACTTAGTACATGAGAAAGTGCCGTCGCTTTCCACACGCACACACAGTTTCGCTTGCACTCAGTACGAGAAAGTAATCCAGTCCACCCACAAAACATAAATAGTCCTCCTTCGTTAACCTACAGGACAGTGTATCTGTTCACTCCTTCAAGCGATTTGACTTTCAGTCCTCCCAAGAAGTCAACGAGATTTGATTTGATTTGAACATTTTAAATGATTGTTTCTTTGAGGTCAAATGCGCAATTAAGGACAGGTAGCTTCTAAAAAAACAAAACCATTTATTCGATTACCTAGTGTCCAGATGACTCTGGACGCTATCTTGAGCGAGGGAAAGGCAGACGTCGCGAGCTGGTGTTCTTGCTATGGCGCGAAGATGACTCCTTACTTCTCTGAAAATGCGGTGATTTCACAGAATGAGATCAACTTTCTGTAAGTACAAAATACTCTAAATTGATTTTTCCAACCGTGCATAAAGTGTGTACTGGCTGGGTAGAGTGCCTAGTAACTTATTACTTTCACAGCACACCTTTTAAATCTTTGTGTTGGAGTTACAGCATTGATCTTGTAATTCGACGTGTTCAATTACACACATCTGCTGGCCTGGTTTAACCCACACTTGCAGTAATCGTTGCTATCATATCGATGTCTTGTTAATTCAGTTAAATACGAAATATTAATGCATTGAGTAATGCATCGGGCAGCACGGTAGCATTGTGGATAGCACAATTACTTCACAGCTCCATGGTCCCAGGTTCGATTCCAGCTTGGGTCACTGTGCGGAGTCTGCACGCCTTCCCCGTGTGTGCGTGGGTTTCCTCCAGGTGCTCCGGTTTCCTCCCACAGTCCAAAGATGTGCAGGTTAGGTGGATTGGCCATGATAAATTGCCCTTAGTGTCCAAAATTGCCCTTAGTGTTGGGTGGGATTACTGGGTTATGGGGATAGGGTGGAGGTGTTGACCTTGGGTACGGTGCTCTTTCCAAGAGCCGGTGCAGACTCGATGGGCCGAATGGCCTCCTGCACTGTAAATTCTATGAGAGAAACTGAGCCATCTTTCCAAAATGCTGCCCTGAATTTGAGTAGAAATTACATACTTAACACCTAATGCCACTTCTTAATTGATCTTCCAAGAAGAGCATGTGCGAAGAACGTCTGGCCCTCCCTTTTCCTAACTTTGTGAGGAAACATTTTCCATCCCCACTAATCCTTTTCCCCTCCCTCCACTAATCACTTTGTAAAGAATCTTCCATGTGTAAGCCTCCTGTTTTGAAATCACAGTAGAAATGAGGTACTCTGACTACCCATTACTAGTCAATGTTGAGGAACAAACAGCAAGCATTTTATAAAAATGTCTTTCAAGTTATTAAAATTTCCAAAAACATTTCAGACAGTTAATTATAGAGTCATACAATTTACAGTGCAGTAGGAGGCCATTCGGCCCATCGAGTCTGCACCGGCCCTTGGAAAGAGCACCCTACTTAAAAGCCCACGCCACGGTCTTGTCCCCAATAACCTCACCTAATCTTTTTTTTTTTTAAACCTTTGCTGGAAAATTGGCTAATATCTCCAAAATAACAGAGAGCAGTGGTTAATAGATGTTTTCAAGCTGGTTGAAAGTTTGTTGTAGAATTCCCCAGGAGTCAATGTCCAGACCCTTGCTTTTCCTGATGACCTAGACCTTGTACAGGGCATCATGTCAAAATTTGCAGATGATCCAAAACTTAAAAGCATTGTGAACTGTGAAGACAATCGTGTAGAGCTCCAAAGGACATAGACACGTTGGAATAGGTGGGCAGGTGGTGGATGCAATTTAATATGGAGAAATATAAGCTGATTCATTTTGGGAGGATGAATTTGGAGAGCCAATATAAGATAAGGGGTGCAACTCTAAAAGGGAGTGCAGGAGCAGAGGGACCTGGGTATATATGTGTTGAAATCTTTGAAGGTGGCAGGACAGGTTGAGAGCATGGTCAATGAAGCATACAGTATCCTAGATTTTATTAATAGCAGCATTGAGTACAAAAGAAAGGAAGGCTATGTTATGTTGGACTTGTGTAAGACACTAGTTTGGCCTCAGCTGGAATATTGCACCCAGTTCTGGGCATCACACTTTAGGAAGGATGTGAAGGCATTGGAGAGAGTGCAAAAAAGATTAATGAGAATAGTTCAAAGGATGAGGAGACGGATATTATTAGCTTGGAGGGACTCAAAGCCCCGAAGTCGGAGACCTGGCTATTGGACACGGCTAGCTTTCTCTGTTTGGAGAAAATTAGGTTCGCTTTGAGAGGGTCAATGTTCGGGTTCGCCCGGAGGTGGCAACCGGTCGTCGACTTCTTTGCGGAAAATTAATCGTCAGCAGAAGGGGGAGGGGGGGGGGGGGTTAGTTTAGCTTAGAGTCGGGGGTTAATAAAGGTGGGACCTGTAAGGATTATTATTTGAAAAGTTACAAATGTGCAGGGTTACAGGGAGAAGGCAGGAGAATGGCACTAAGTGAAATGCTCATTCAGAGAGCCGGTGAAAACACGATGGGCCGAATGACTTCCTTTGCTCTGTAACAGTTCTGTGAATTTGTGCACAGCACATCAATGACCACTTTGGTGGCTGAGGAATTAAAAGATCAGGACATTGTGAGAGCTCATTAATTGTTTCATAAAGATATGTTCTAGAATTCTAATCATTAGCACGACAAAGGTAGTTTGCTTTGGTGCAGATTGATCCACACTTCAGCTGAAATTTATCAGACCTTTACCTGTGCTCCATTTGTAACTTAGATGTGGGCCTTGCCTAAGTGAGTCATCTTGCCTCTGAGTCAGAATGCCTTGGGTTCATAGGAGAAGTGCATAATTTAGGTTGACACCAGTGCAGTTTGAGGAGCTGCTTTCCTATTGAAGCTACCAGCTTTTGACACTATTTGAAAAAATACAAGCGAGCTTATCTTGTGTTTTGACCAATATCTATTCATCTGTCAAATCATCTGGTCATTATCCTGTAAGTTACTGGGATCGAGTGAGATTCAAATTGGTATCACTGTTGGTTGCTTGCATGGAAACAATGGCTGCACTTCAAAAAGTATTTCAGTGGCTGTAAAACGTTTTGAGAAAGTGCCTTTCTCATTGTGTTATTTGCCACACTCTGTTTTTCTCACTCACTCTCTTTCAGTTCACAATGGTAATCTTAATTTCTATGATTTAGCTGCTTTTCTACTCCACTCAGACATGTGTTCATGGCACCTGATGTGCACATCTTGTACATCCAGCTACTACCAGAGTTAAACTTGCTACGATTCACAAAGGCCTTGATGTTTTTTTTAAACAAGGGAGGGAGCTGGCACCATAAGCATGATCTTGATGCATGTAAATATAGCTTTAACTAATACTGCTTTTACATTACATCCTGGAGGAAGTCTCACCTCAGATATTTGGTATGCTTTACGTTGCTACTCTTGTTGATGGTTCCACAGGATTACTTTGCAAAAATGTATTGTGATCCCTCAAGTTCTTTTTTTCTTTGACTCTCAAGTTACTGGCCTTGATCTGTGCCAAACTCTTGAAATGGTCAGCTTTATTTAACCATCTAACTTATTCCTTTTTCCTTTCTTAACTTGATTATGAATCTATTTTCTTTTCTAGCAACATGTGACTGATCTATTCTGCCTATGCTAATAGTGTTGCAAATCAGAAGCTAGTTGGTTGTTCTGCATCTGACAATTTGAGAAGGGGCAATAAGTATCTGGAATAAAATTGCTGATGCAGATTGTGTGAAGGGTTTTAATTATATTGAAAATGGCAAGAATTTCCTCATTTAGTTCATTCAGGGTTTCAGATGAATATTAAAAACGTGTTACACCCTTGACCTTGATTTTAAAAAAAATTAAGACTGACACTGAAACAGCCCCCTCCTCCCTCAATTGAACAGGCGACTTAAAGTTCAATCTTGTTTGGCAACTGGTGTACTTTATCATTGTTCCTCTCCCATTTTGTAAAGATGCTTGTTTGATTTGGCAAGAAAAGGTTTTTATATTGATTTTTCACTATAGCACATTGGCATGCTAATGAAAGTGAATTGCAGTGCTTAAAGCTAATACTGGTATGTCTGTGTTCGGCTGTTGAAGCATAACTATTGTGGTCTCCATTGTGTTGCTTACACAAAACTGGGGAAATTCTGCACCAGCTATACCTACCTCACGTCAACACTGGTGTTCTGAGTGCAAGTGCTTAATTATAAGCACCATTTTTTTCAATGTGGTAAATATCCTTGTATTTATATAGCACCATTACTATTATTTTTTTAAATTTAGAGTACCCAATCCTCTTTTTTCCAATTAAGGGACAGTTTAGTGTGGCCAATCCACCTAGCCTGCACATCTGTGGGTTGTGGGGGTGAGACCAACGCAAACACTGGGAGAATGTTCAAACTCCACACAGACAGTGACCCAAGGCCGGGATCAAGCCCGCGTCCTCAGCACCGTGAGGTAGCAGTGCTAACCGATGTGCCACCGTGCCGCGCCTGCACCATTAATATTAAATGCCCCAAGATACTTCTTAGGAATGTTATAAAGTACACAAGACTATATTAAGATAGATGGCTAAAAGCTTGGTCGAAGGGGCAAATTTTAAGGAGGAAAGATAGATGAAGAGGCTTAGGGAAGGAATTCCAGACCTTGGGGCCAAGGCAGCTGAAAGCATGGCAACAAATTGGAGTAATTAAAATGGGATGCTGAAAAGGCCAGAATTAGAAGAGCACAGAAATCTCATTGTGCAGCTGAATGAGAATGGACAAAGAGGAGCAAGGTCATTGTAGGGATTTGAAAACAAAAATGGAACTTTTTAACTGTGGCATTGCTCAAGGCCAGTGTAAGTCAGTGACCACAGGACTGATGGGTGAACGTGACTTAATGGACATGGGCAGAAGAGTTTGGATGACCTCAAAGTTTACAAAGAGAAGAACATGGGATGCTGGCTTAAGTGCATTGAACTACTCCAGTCTAGAGGTAACAAAGGGATGGGTGAGAATTTCAGCAGCTGATGACCGAGTCAGGCCGTTATTGCGGAAGTGAAAATGGGAAGTCTCCATGATTGTGTGGATATGTGATCAGAAGTTGTCAAATATAACACCAGAGATGCAGACAGTCTGGTTTAACCTCATGGTATTGCCAGGGAGAGGGATGGAGTTTGTGGTGCAAGAAGGCAATGAATGCTTTGATATTTCCAACATTTAATTGGAGGAACTTTCTGCTCACCTAAAACTGAATTTCAGCCCAGCAGTCTGATAATTTAGCACTTGTGGAGAAGTGGAGTGACATAGAACTGGCTCTCGTCAAAAACTGTTTTTGGATAATGTTGCAGAGGGTCAATATGTAGATGAGAAGTAGGAGGCCAAGGGAGGCAGCAGATGTATTAGAACATAGAAAGCACAGTACAGACCCTTCGGCCCACAATGTTGTGCCGACCATTTATCCGAATCTAAGATCAACCAAACCTACACCCCTTCAATTTACTGCTGTCCATGTGCCTGTCCCAAGAGTTGCTTAAATGTCCCTAATGACTCTGACTCCACCACCTCTGCTGGCAGGGCAATCCACACACCCACCATTCTCTGTGTAAAGAACCTACCTCTGACATCTCCCCTATACCTTCCTCCAATCACCTTAAAATTACGTCCCCTCGTGACAGCCATTTCCACCCTGGGGAAAAGTCTCTGGCTATCCACTCTATCCATGCCTCTCATCACCTTGTACACCTCTATCAATTCACCTCTCTTCCTTTGCTCCAGTGAGAAAAGCCCTAGCTCCCTCAACCTTTCTTCATAAGACATGCCCTCCAGTCCACGCAGCATTCTGGTAAATCTCATCTGCACCCTCTCCAAAGCATCCACATCCTTCCTATAATGAGGCAACCAGAACTGGACCAAGTGTGGTCTAACCAAACCTTACAGGAGTAAGTAGAACTGCCGTTGCAAATGATACCATGGCTACGGTTAGACAGATAGAAATTAAACCAGGCGCATGCAGTCCAAACCCAACTGGATGACAATGGAAAGGCATTGAAGGATGCTGGTGTCGTCGACTGTGTTACAACCTGCAGACAGGTTGGGAATGCAATAGCTTAGGATTGGGCAAAAAGAAACTTTAATTAATTATGACTGCAAGGTTATTGGAGCCTTTTTTTAACCATTGGAACTACATTAATAAAATAGGATTATAGGCTTATTGTCTATTTCTGATTACACCGATTTTATATCTTTTTGTTTACACAGTTCATGTTGATTTAATTGGGAAACTGGCTAGGACCTACTGAGCTGGACAATGTCAGTGAACTGAACTTAATAAAGTTTCAAGTTGCACTCTTGGGTTGTGCGATAAACAAAGAACCTGCCTTTGTATAGAACTGATCACAGTCTCATTGTCATAACCTACATCCGCACTGGACTTAGGAGGTGGGGACGATTGTATTCCCCCTGTCCCTTGCGGAATATGGGGGCGGGGGAAGCTTAATCGTTATTGTATATAGGGTCAGCCAGTTGGGATCACCGGGAGCAGTGTACCTGAAGCTTTATGAATAAACCATTGCTTCTTTTATTCAACTTGATGTGGACTTCCACTATCTTCACAAAACTCATGATGCCTTAAAATATGTGCTTCAAATATAATCCTATTGGTTGTAATCATTGATGTTATTTTAGCAATCATGTCCGCCAAGTTATCCAGAGCAAGGTCCCATGAACAGCAGATGAAAAAATGGCTAGATAGTGTTTTTGTTGGTGACATTGGTTGACTGGAGAACGTTGGGTGGGGCATCAGGAAAATTCCCTGCTCATAGGATTTCATACTTGTCTAAGTCAGTAAATGAGGGCATGTTTTAATATCTCATCTAAAAGGCAATATTTCTGATAATTGAATGCTTTCATGATATTGCATTGTGGATCCCTGCAGATTATTTGCTCATGTCCCATAATTGGAACTGAATCCCTCACTGCCTGACTTGGCTTCCGACTCAATCAAATGGCATTAATTGAACCTAACAATATGAAGCAGCTGAATTCACCATTTTAAAATGTCCCATAATTTAACTGTCTCACTCCCCCAGCCTACTTAATTAACCTCCTTGTCATTATTTTGAGGAATAACTTCTTAAAGTAATGTTTGTGGTGCAGTGAAATCTATCCTGTTTATTCTGTGAGACAGAATTCATACCATTGGAGCAATACAAAAATAACTGCAAAAGCAGGTTCCCAGGCTGCCGACTGAATTCATTTTCTGACCACCAGACAACCTCAAGGCTCGAAGAAAGTCCATACGGATGAATAAGGGAAAAGCTGTTACCAGCTTGTTGGTACTTTCCAGTGGCACTCCATCTCACTGGTTCTGTGGCATCTATTTGAGATTACTACCCATTGTGCAAGACTCAGGAAATTAGTTGTGCTGGCAGTGCGTGTTGTAAATGTGATCAAAAAGCACAGGTATTGGAACCTCCAGAAGTAGCAGCACCCTTATTTACCATGCAGTGAGGATGCTACAGTGCCATGTGTGCAAAAGAAAGAAAACATAGTGGGCGGGATTCTCCCATCGGGCGGCTAAGTGTCGATGCAGGCGTACAAACGGGAGTGTTTTACTTCGGCGCCCGTTCCGCAACCCCATTCTCCGACCCACAGGGAACTAGCACGGCGCTGGAGTGGCCCACGCCGCACCAGCTGCTGATCCCAGCGTGAACCCAGCGCGCGGGGTCCGCGCATGCACAGTTGGGCCGGCGGCAACTAGCGCATGAGCAGTGGCCTTCTTCCCCATGCCGGCCCCGACGCCAAATGGCGCAGGGCTACAGGGGCCAGCACGGAGGAAAGGAGGCCCCCAGCCAGATAGGCCGGCCCCCCGATCGGTGGGCCCCGATCGCGGGCTAGGCCGCCCCCGGACCCTTCAACGGCGAGGTCCCGCCGGCTCAGAGGATGTTAGAACGGCGCTGGCGGGACTCGGATTTTTCGTGACAGCTGTTCGGCCCATGTGGGCAGGAGAATCGGCACGCCGGCCCGGGCTGGAGAGTCGGCGCATACCCTGACCGGCACCGCTCCGACCATGCCGCCGCCGATTCTCCGCCGGTGGGGGGGGGGGGGGGTCGGAGAATTCTGCCCGGTATATTTTGTTGCCAAAGGAAAAAGCTAAATTAGTTTCATGGAGTTCCGTGTTTGATATATACAGGCTGCAGCTTCTGCAGTGGTTAAAAAAATAAAGTAGCACAACTCTCTGGAGACTTCCACCTGAGAGGGAATTTTATCCCGTTTCTCGCAAGTGGCAGTGAACAACAATACAGCAGTGTATGCAATGGTGCTGTTACCATTTGTTTTCCCGTCAGAGGCAGCCTGAACACTGCCTACCTGTAAAGGCTATTGATGTGGTTTTCCAGTTGCCAGGCAGTTATCAGAAAAGACCAGGCAGTCAGAAATGAAATCCCAGAAAAATGATTTATGTGTATGCACAGCTTTCTTTTTACACTTTATGGAATTCCTCCTACAGTATAAATGAGGCAGATGCCACTGCGGATTCCATTCGGAAGCCGTTGCAGAACTATTGCAGAATTATAACTTGTATACAGACCCAAAATAAATCACTGGACTTTCCCCTTGGCCATAATATTTTCTGTAAATGCTGGGTTTAGTTCTTTGTGCATGTGGTTGAAAATTAATTGAACTTAATTGCTGGACTGTTGACTGATCCTGATTCTAAATTAGCTTTACAGGTAAGTCTTAAAGCCATGACCCAAAATACATTTTAATGTCACCAAAATATTTACTGTTGAGGTCTTGTATAAATTGTTCCTGAACAGCTTGTCCTCAACAACTGATTTGCAACAAATTTCTACTCTTAGCCCATAATAAAACTAGCATCACCAGACGACTTGTACTTTCTTTCCCCAACCTACATTGTTTTCTTCATTTTGGTAATTTCCATAATTCATGGGAACAGTGCATTACCTACTGGTGCTGTGGAGCATGCTCCATTTATACTATGCACTGTTTCTAGTTCTGTGCATAAGATTCATGACAATTCATCTAAGATACTTTGTTGCCATGAGCTGTGCAGCTGCTCTACTTGTATACCCCAAAGGGTATTTGTCATCGGGTTTTTGGTTCCTAATAGCTTAATTAGAAATGCATTATTTCTAGTAGTTATGTTACTCTCCTTCCTCTCTACTGGTGAGGTTAAACCAAATACATATTTGTTTCTGAGTAGAGCTGAGTCAGTACCTTTCTTAGCCAGGAGAAGCTGGACTCAGTTGTTTTTAGTGCTTTCACACACCTTTTTTTAGGCACCTGAATCCAACATGATGTAACAGGTTTCACCTGTTTACTTTAAGCACAATCAATTAACTCACTCTCAAAAAGCATCAAGAATTGCAGTAACCAAGAAAAGATACAAGGGATATTACATGTTCAGAGCACAGGAGGAGGCCTTTCAGCCGATTCTGTCTGTGCTTACTCTTTATCAAATGTTTTTCCAATTTCCTTCTGAAAGCCCCAATCTGCTTCCACCACACTAAAAGGTGACCCTAATCACTTACTGTGCAAAAATATTTCTACTCATTTAACTTTTTAATTTATTATTTCACAGTATGTGGGCTTTGCTGGCTAGGCCATCCCAAAATTGCCATTGAGAAGATGATGCTGAATCCCCTTCTTCAGCTGCTGCAGTCCATGCGGTGTAGGTACACCCATGGTGCTGCTGGACAGGAAGTTCAGGGATTTTGACCCAGCGATAGTGAAGGAACAGCGAGTAGTGTTCCATGTAGGATGGTGTGTGGTTTGGAGGGGAACTTGCATGTGGTGATAGTTGCTGCAGTGTATCTTGTAGATGATGCGCACAATGTGCTGGTGGTGGAAGGAGTGAATGTTTAAGGTGGTGGCTTGGGTGCCAATCAAGTGAGCTGCTTTGTCCTTTTATGATGTCAAGCTTCTTGACTGTTGTTGGAGCTACATTAACCCAAGCAATTGGAGAGTATTTCATCACACTCCTGACTTGTTTCTTGTAAATGATGGACAAGCTCTGGGGAATCAGCAGGTAAGCTACTTGCCGCAGAATTTCCAACCTCTTGACATGCTCTTGTAGTTGTAGTGTTTATATGGCTAGTCCAGTTCAGTTGCTGGTTAGTGGTAAATGTACTGGAACACCTTGGCTAAGTGGGCAGCTTCGGTACTATTGCTGGATTATTGTCTGGGCCTATAGCCTTTTCAGTACCCAGTGATTTCAGCCATTCTTGATATTATGTGGAGTGAGCTGAATTGGCTGAAGACTGGCATTTGTGGTGCTGGGGACCTCCAGAAAAGGTCAAACTGGATCATCCACTCAGAACCTCTGGCTGAAGATTGTTGCAAATGCTTCAGCCTTGTCTTTTTCACTGCTTGCTGAGCTCCTCGATCCTTGTGGATGGGGATATTTGTGGACCCGACTCCTGAATGAGCTCTCTGAATGAGCAACTCATTCAGTGTCATTCTCTTACCTTCTTCTCATAACCCTGCACATGTTCCTTTTCAAATAACCATCTAATTCCCCTTTTAATGCCTCAATTGAACCTACTTCCACCATACTCACTGGCTGCGTGATCTTTTTTCCCCCTCATGTCAGTTTTACTTTTGCCATTTACTTTAAATTTGTGCGCTCGTTTTCTTAGTTCTTTCATGACTGTGAACAGTTTCTCCTCTCTGCTCTGTCCAGACCCCTCAAGGAAGAATATCTCTATCAAATCTCCTTTCAGCCTTTTCTTCAATGGAAACTGTCCTAACTTCTCCACATCCTTTATAAAGTGCGGCACCCAGAATTGGACATAATACTCCAGCTGAGACTTAACTATGTCTTATAGCATTTCCACATAATGTCCTTGTTCTTGTATCCTTATGTCCCTATTAATAAAGCCTAGGATGCTCTGTTTTTTCAACCACTCCTGCCACCTTATGCGCCTACACACCCAGGCCCCTCATCATTTATGTTGTTCGTCCATGTCCTTATTGCCAAAATAATTCATGTTTCTCAGCATTGAACTTAATCTGCCAACTGTCCACCCATTCCACTGACTTGTCTACATACTTTTGAAGTCCTACTCTATCCTCCTCGCAGTTGACAGGCGACAGTGCTTCCAAGTTTGATATCATGTACAAATTTTGAAATTGTGCCTAAGTGTAGGTCAATATATATCAGGAAAAGGAAGTGTCCCAACATTGACTCCTGGGGAACTCCACTACAAACCTTCCTCCATTTACCATTCTCTGTTTCCTATCATGCTAATTTCATATCCATGTTGCTACATTCTCTCTTATTCCATGAGCTAACCTTGGTCACAAGTCTGTTGTGTGCCTTTTGGAAGTCCATGTGCACCACGTCAAAGCTTTCCCTTCAACAGCCCTCTCTGTTGCCTCTTCTAAAAGCTCCTACAAGTTAGTCAAATAGTCATGTTGGCTTTCCATAAGTAACCCATATTTGACCATGCGTCTTTTAATTTTGTCCCTAATTATTGTTTCTCGAAACCTCCCCACCGCCAAAGTGAAAACTGATTGGCCTGCAATTGCTGGCCTACCTTTTCACCCTTTTTTGAGCAAGGGTGTAATTTTTGCAATTCTCCAGTCCTCTGGTAGCACCCCTGAGTCTAAGGAAGACCGATACAAAGTAATAATTTAATATCTCAGCCATACCCTCCGCTTCCATGCATAAATCCTCTTTTTGGTCTCGAATGAGCGTTACTCCTCCTCTTACCACTGTTTTGCTATTTATATGCCTCTCGAAAGAAGTCTTTAGGAATCCCTTTGTGTTAATTGCCTGTCTCTTTCCATTCTTTCCCTTTTGTTTCTCTTATTTGCTTTTCTAACTTTCCTCTTCTATATTCAGAGTGATTTTCTGTCTGACGTTTGTCATAAATAGACTTTTTCTTCCTTATCTTAATTTCAATCTCTTTTGCCATCCAGAGAAATCTGGATTTGTTTGCCCTACTTTTCCTTTTCAAGGGAATGTATCGTGACTGTGATATAAACCTTTGACTCCAGTTTTATTTGGCCCAAATCAGTTCTTATCCCAATGAAGTTATTCTTTCTCTGGATTATTCTTTTTGTCTTGTTCCATAACTAGCTTTGACTTCAGTACAATAATTGCAATATCCTGGCATGCTCTCCTGTACTCTTCACTGAACCAGGGTTGAACCCCCCAAGTAAAGAATGTATGGGATCGATTGTGGTTAAACACGTGGTAGTGCCCCACAACACGATGGAGGGTATCCTCAATGTGAAGATGATATTTTGTCTCCACAAAAGAACTGTGTGGTGGCCAGTCCTAGCAATATTGTCAAGGACAAATGCATCTCCAGCAGGTTGATTGGTGGTGATAAAGTCAAGTAAATTTTCCCTCTTGTTAATTCCCTTATCGTCTGCTGCAAGCTCTGTCTAGCACCTACACTCTTGATGATGAGCACTAATGATACACCACCTGGTGTACATTTCTGTGCCCTTGCCACCCACGCGTGCTCCTTCCAATTGACGTTCAACATGGAGGCGTACTGATTCTTCAGCTGGGGGTGGGGAGAGGAATGGGGTGCGGTTTGGGGAGCAGTAAGTAGTTGGTAATCAGTAGCAGATTTCCTTGCCCATGTTTGACCTCCTGCCATGAGATTTCATTTGGTACTGAATCAATGCCGAGGACTCCCAGAGCAGCTCTCTCCCAACTGTATACCACTATGTTGCCACCTCTGGTGGGCTTGTCCTGTCAGTGGGAAAGGGGTGTTAATGTCTCAGACATAGTAGTACTCACAGAATCACACATTACGGACAGTGTTAGGGTATTTCTTGACTGGCCTGTGGGATAGTTCTTCTAATTTTGGCATAAATCCCCAAATGTTGGTAAGGAGGACTTTGCAACATCGACAATGTTGGGTATGCCATTGTCATTTCTGATGCTTAGGTCGATGCTAGGTGGTCTGCATGGTTTCATTCCTTTTTGACTTCTCTGTAGTGGTTTGATGGAATTGAGTGTCTTGTTAAGCCATTTCAGAGGAAAGTTGAGAGTCAGGGCTGTGTGTCTGGAGTCACGTACAGGCCAGATCATGCAAGGACAGCAGATTTCTTTCCTTAACAGAGATTAGGACATCATTTGGGTTTTTACAAAAATTGACAATAGCTTTATGGTCACCATTATGGAGAATAACTTTTAATTCCAGATTTATTAATTTAATTTAAATTCCACTAACTGCCATGATGGGATTTGAACCAAAGTTGCACAAGCTTCTGGAGTGTTAGTCCAGTGAGACTACAGGCCTCACATTTTATTGGTGTCCTCTAGTTTTTGACCTTTTTGCTAATTGGAGCTGTTTGTCTCTATCTAGACCCTTTGTGGTTTGGAATATCTCTATTAAATCTTCTCTCAACCTTCTCCTAAAGAGAATAACACCAGCTTCTCCAATCTATCCACTTAACAGAAGTTTTTCATTCTGAGACTATTCTCATAAATCTTTTCCACACCCTCCCTCAAACCTTCACATCTTTCTAAAATTGCAGTGCCTAGAATTAGATTCAGTATTGCTGTGGCCAACAGAGATTCATGTCAGTTTATCATAACTTACTTTTGTACTGTACCTCTATTTATAAAGTCCAGAATCCCGTAAGCCTTTTTAACTGGTTTCTCGACTCTTTGCAACACTTCAAAATACTTGTACTGGTTACAATTAAAAACATTTTTTTAAAACATGTCGCATTTTAGCAACATGTATCTAGTTTGAACGTCTATTTCAAATCTAAGTTCACTGGTAAGGGATGGAAATGACTTGCATCACACAAGCAGTTTGCCGAATAAGCAGATTGTGTCTCATAGGGAAATGCCCCTTTACATTGATGAATCATTTTTCGTTCAGGCACTTTTTAAAGTAAACATATGCTAGGAGGAATCAAAACCAAAATTAATTCATGCAAGGGGGAATGAAAATCATTGCAAGTGATGAAAATAATCATTTTTTAAAAATAGTATTAGAATGGTTTTAGAGTGTTCACAAACTAACAATTTGGATTTTTCTAAAATGTCAAGTGCTCGGTAACCAAATAATTAAGCGATTGAATGGAGTAGGAAAAACAAAAAAATGAGCTTTTAAACTTTAATACCAACATAATCAAAACCGGTTGTTGCAGGACCTACTTTGAAACACAAACCTCTTTTTCAATTTATTTTTAACGTCATCAAAGTTGAGAATTTCAGTGATACGGAATGCCTTTCACCTCTTTTATCCAGTATCCCAGGCTAAGGATTGTCCGGGTTAGATCCACTGTCGAATGCAGGAAACCCAGTCATATGCTACCTGTCCCCTCTCCTATCCAGCTCAATTTCCATGGTGTTTGTGTCTGAGACCAGCTAACTGCACACAGATGAGTTTGAATCTGTGTTTTCCACGTCAGTATGACTTCATGCCACACCGTTCAATCATTAGCCAATAGTCATTGTGAGGGAGTGGACTGGGCTGGTCTCGCCAATACCCCGGTTGGTATAAATGTATGAGTTAAGGAAAGCATGGGGAGTTATAATGGGCAAACTGTGTATCTGCATTTCCTTTTTTGTCGAGTGGGGAACTATAAAGAGCATGCCTATAAATATTCTAATGCAAATTGTTTTTTCCAGCAGAAAAAAGACTGCAGTACCAACCTTAGTCAGTGCTTTGAAGGGTTGCCAGTTTCAGAACTGGGAGTGGCAAATCCAGTAATATTGCTACATTAGGTTCCTGGAAATGTGTATTGAGGAAAGAGATTAAGTTTTTAACCTAAACAGGAGAGAACTATAACTGTATGAAGAAACCTATCCAATTCTCTCTCCATTAATGTTGCTGGTGCAGGTTACCCTGCAGGTTTGGGACTGTTTCTATTGGTGACTAGTTGAGGAAAGTGTATAGCACAGCTTGACAGCTATAAAATTCTGGTCATAGCTTTCTATATATAGTCAGTCTGGTCTTGGTGGACATGGTAGATGTTAGCAAGCTGACCTGAATTCCCTTCTGTACTGAATGGTATGAGGTTTGAAATGTTAGTTGCCTGCCATGTAAATGCCCTATACAATTGGCAGCAATTAAGTAGGGCAGGATAAACTGGAGCATGTTCTATAAAAAGCTGTGTCTCTACGTGCAAGCTACTAAAATAACAAGTGTTTAAGGAGTGATGCTGTTTGCTTCTGTTCCTCTAATGTGAAGCTTTTGTGTGCATTTCAATGTCCTAAATGACCAGTTTCAGCCATATTAGCTCAGGGTATATACTGGACATAGACTTTTTTGTTAATGAGGGATAGATTATTTCTTTCAAAACCTGTAATAGCATTGTTACAGTTCATATAATGTAATTATAGAATCCCTACAGTGCAGAAGGAGGCTATTCGGCCATCAAGTCTGCACCGACCCCTTGAAAGAGCATCCTACCTAGCTCCACTCACTCATCCACCATGCCCTATCCCTATAATCTAACCTGCACATCCCTGAACACGAAGGGGCAATTTAGCATGGCCAATCCACCTAACCCGCACATCTTTGGACTGTGGGAGGAAACTGGAGCACCCGGAAGAAACCCACACAGACACTGGGAGAATGTACAAACTCTACACCGACAGTAACCCAAGGCCGGAACTGAACTCTGGTCCCTGGCGCTGTGAGGCAGCACTGCTAGCCACTGTGCCACCTAATATCATATTTTACCATCTGCCATGGTGGGATTTGAACCCTTGCCTCTGGATTGCTATTTCAGTGACAATACCCCTTGGCCATCACTGCCTCCCTTAATACGTTTGCATATGTGTTACATTTGTCAGGTTACTGGAGATGTAGCAATAGAACACTGCAAGCACCAATTCTGACACAATTTAAACCCCCCTACATCTGGCTGAGGGACTCCTCGGCCGGGATGATGTGCTGTAGATGTTGCAGCAGATGCCTTTTCATTTGACGATGGTGTTGCAGCAGATATTTCGTGAACTGCTGATATGACAGACACTGAAAGCCAGGAGCGGATTGTTATCCAAGATTGGGCATTTATGCCCATGAGATTGACTATTCCAGCAAATAGGAAAAATATCTTTGCACAGCTTGTTTAGCTCTCTTGGCAGAGTGATTTTTAAGTTCTGTGCTGGCTTCATGCCGGTGATAGATCAGTACGTGTACTGACTCTGCATTATACCTGCTAATGTTAAGCATTTTTCTTTTCAAGAGACTGGACTACACCAGATTTATCCAATGAGCTATGAAAAATACCCTTCTTTATGTGCCTTTTTATTCTTTCGATCTGCTTTGCAATTTTAATTTTTCCTGCATTGTTTCGATTTCTATCCTGCAAAATAGTATCCAAATTGAACTACTCTGGCTTACTGTGAATTCATTTAACTAAAAGGCTTTTATTCTATAAAAAAAACGTTGCTAATTGAGTGGCCATTTGGCCAGTTAAACACAGAAGAATGAAAGAACAGTCTGGGAAGGAAAAAGGCATTTTGAACATTGAAGCCTAGCCCTCAGCACATTAATAGTCCCACTGTGTTTGATCTGATTTAGATTTTGCTTAACTTTCTCAAATAATATATGAATTCAAAAATCTATTTTAGTAGAGAAGCTTTTCTAATACCTGTCCTGAATTTACTTCTTCCATATTTACATTCATTTTTTTGGTAATCTTTACAAACCACTTTTATATGTATACTGGACTTGCTGTTTCTTTTTCTGTCATCTGAACCTGGTTTCAATCCTTTTCTTTTGTTTCAGAAACTGTTGTGAATTATTTAATTAAATCAATAAAGCAGTGGCTAATAAATGTTACAATCTCTGAGAAAGTGTTTTAAATTTTCTTTTTTGCCATTAGTTTCCTTGATGTCAGTTCCTAAATGGATTGAATGAGCATGTTTCACTGAGATTAAAGAGACTGCACTCACTTGCCCCTTGTTGTAGTATTGTTCTTCAAGCCTGATTGTGAAACTGTTAATAGTACTTGCCTTTAGAGCAGAATTGACTTTGACAAACTGCTGTACAATGGCCTTTCATTTAAAATTAAAGTGAGTGATTTAATAGAAACACTAACAGTGCAATAAATTAATTACAATTAAACCAGTGATTTTCATTAGTTCTATCGGACAGAACCGAAGCAGTTTGCTTTCATGTTGAGCAAAGTACAGTAAATTAATTACAATTAAAACCAGTGATTTTCATCAGTTCTATAGAACAGGACCGAAACAGTTTGCTTTCATGTTGAGCAAGTTTGTGAGCACTTATTATTATTAATAACATTCTGAGATTGCAGATGAGGTAACAAACTATTACGGTTCACAAATTGAATTCTTGGTTCCCCATTTCAGACACCAGTGAAAAGGCAGACTACCAAAAATGCTTTTCCTTAAAATGGCAAGTGGTGCAGTTGTTCCCTTTTGTTCATTTTAGCCAAACTCTCTTTGAGCTGAACCAGTGGGCCAAATAAAGAAGAGTAGCTTTACTTCTGGGCAAGTAAAACTCCAAGCCATCTCGTTACCAACAGTGTGAAAGCCTCTAAAGCAAGACACAGGAGGAAGAGGTTTTCCACGATGAGTTCTGGAAGCTGTGACTGAAATGTTTTTTTTAAGTTGAATTTCTGAACTGTGAACTTTCCAAATTCAGCAAGTTTACTTTTTTGTTGTCCTTTGCTTACACCAGTTGACAAAACCAGTTTAAAAGCAGATATCCTTTGTCACTTACACAACCTGGCTCTCACTTTGTGCCACACTTCTGAATCCATTGCTGTTCATGTAGAAGTGGTGGTACAAAAGCAGCTTTTGCTTTCACCCGCTTTATTAATTGCTGGCTAGAACAATCATACTCATAGACAGCCCTAGAGATTAATCAACCGGAGGAGCCCAATTGGACCTATCTTGTCCATGTCAGCTCTGCTCAACTCAAGTAATCCAAAACTAATCACATGCCCAGTTTTCCCCCCAAAGCCATATCTACTTGAGTCTTTATCTTTTCTTTTAAAGTGCATGATGCTCTCTGGCTCAACCACTCCTTCTGGCAAAACATTCTATGCTCTTTCTGCATTAAGAAATTTATTTCATCATCATTCCTCACACCTACTTTTATTGCTTACTCCTTGTCACTGATTTCTCAACCAGAGGAGATGGCCTCTCCCTTTTCACTCCCATCAATGACCCATTATTATTTAAAATCAGAAAAGAACCATTTAAACCGCTAACGCTGCTCCAGGGGGAACATTTCCAGAACCGTAGTTTTTTTAAAAACTATAGTTTTCCAACCCGCATATTATCCTGATGAATGAATGGGTACCTAAAACTGAGCATGGTGCTCTAGCTGTAGCTTAATCATTTTAATTGCCTCTTTGTTTTTGTTCTCTACACTGCTATATATGAAGCCCAACATGCTAATGGTTTGATTAGGATTTGTCTATGTATGTGCAACGTTTTGGAATATTTTGGTATATAGTAAATATTTTCCTTCAATTTTTGAGGCATACCAAAAATATTTGGTGAATAAAGGCTCCCATGACAGTTTTTTTTATTCCTAATGTTTTTACATTTTGGTATTGATTGTGGCATCATTCTGCCACTGATCTGAAGCACAAAGTATTACAGAAATTAATTTGGCATGATGCCAACACATTTCTGAACATTATAGGTCAAAATTCTATTTTGTTATGATGGAATGAAAGGCAGCTGGCCAGTATATAGTCATGGCCATTTAGAAACATGAAAGGGCAGCATGGTGGCGCAGTGGCTAGCACTGCTGCCTAACGGCGCCGAGGTCCCAGGTTCGATCCCGGCTCTGGGTAACTGTCCGTGTGGAGTTTGCACATTCTCCCCGTGTTTGCGTGGGTTTCGCCCCCACAACCTAAAGATGTGCAGGGTAGGTGGATTGGCCACGCTAAATTGCCCCTTAATTGGAAAAAATGAATTGGGTACTCTAAATGTATTTTTTAAAATAAAAAAAAGTTGACACATGAAAGCATTTGTCCAGGCAAATTGGACAAATGGGTTTAACGATATGAAAGTAAGTATGCACGTAATCCTTCGAGTGACAACCGAGTAATCTTTGTGGCTTTATTTGATCGATAATGTTAATGGGGTCTTTTGAAAGGTGTCTTCATTCTTTTTGAGAGATTCTACACAAACGTTATGAAACTTTTCTTTTGACCAATAGAGTTGTGATATGCACAGCTTCAACAACAGAATGGTTCCATTGGAGTTAGTGTTATAATGGTAAATTTACAGCATTGAAAAGGAAGGGAAACCCTTTTTACAAGTTGTTGCAGATCGAGTCAATTCATTTTCCTTTAAGAATATTGTCCATGTCTTTTTGCTAAGTACTGTAATTTGGTAGACTATAGGGCGCGATTCTCCGAAATGGAGACTAAGTGTTCGTACCGTCGTGGACGCGACGGCGCAAAACGGGCACGGAGACTATCGATTCTGGCCCCCATAGGGGGCCAGCACGGCGCTGGAGAGGTTCACGCCGCTCCAGCCTCCCCGGTGCCAAATGGGCGCCACGCCAATCTGCGCATGCGTGGGGGACGTCTTCAGCGCGCCGGCCCCGACGCAACATGGCGTAGGGGTTATTGGGCCGGCCGCACAACATAGTAGGCCCATGGGGGGAGAGGCTGGCCCGCCGATCGGTGGGCCCCGATCGCGGTCCAGAACCCATCGGAGGCCCCCCCCCCCCCCTCGGTGAAGGAGCGCTTTTCCCCACCCCACAGGCCGCCCCCCGACCCTTCGCGCGGAGTTCCTGCCAGCAGCAACCAGGGGTGAACACGGCGGCAGGACTCTGTCGTTTCCACTCGGCCCATTCGGGCCGGAAAATCGGCGGTCCGGCCACGGACAGCGGCCCGCGACCGGAACCGTGCCAAACGCGCTGGGGCATATGGCGGCGATTCTCCGCACCTCGGAGAATCGCGCGGCGGCGCGGTTGCAGCGATTCTCCGGCCCGGCGCGGGGCTGGGAGAAACGCGCCCACAATCTTCGGTGATTGAGAGAGTGATTGAGAGAGTGATATAAGGAGTGGCAGATGCCTCCTTAATTTGCCTGAAAGCATGACTGAAAGATGCAATAAAGTCTGTGTGTAGCTAGTCGTTGTTTTCTTTCTACAGCAAAGATTGATCCAAAATGAATGAATCATTTCATTCTATAACTATGCATTTGTGTTGAATTTGCAGCGTGACCGTTAATACAAGTAATGTGCGCTTAATTTTTCCTTCTAGGTTTGGAAGAAGGCAGCATTCTTGAGCAGGAGTACAAAGAGTTTATTCCAAACTTATGCATAATGTGGACCTTTGCCATTAAAACAAATAAATATTTGCTATATGATGTCTACCAAAAAGCCTAAATAAAATCTCGACTCACTGGGAAATTGAAGCCAACGTTTTGGTGTAATAATTTCCCATTAATTGGCCACAGCAGGAACAAATATGTAATGGTACATATATTATCCCAGTTCCAATCCAATTTTGGAACATGCTATTTAATTTTGAAGGAGCACAAGGTAAATGAGCTATAATATAGCTCGGAAAATATCCATTGTGATGAGAACATTGATCCTAACTATGGAGCACTGGGTGTGGGGAAGAATAAATTCATTGTCTTAACATGACTACTCTATAGCAATTCATAACAAGACTGGGATGTTATAGTTTATCAATTTGGGCATATAATTAGCCCCTTCTTGCAGATTGCCAAGAATTATTTTACCAGTATGTTTCCCACTGCCCTCCACCCTGCCACCTTGTTCCTTCTCCTCTGGTCCACTCCACAATGAGTGTGCTTTGGAATATTGTCTTACACAATAGAAAAATAAATATTAAACATTCCAGATTGACCCACTTTTGTATACCCACTGGTGTTTATAAATTCAGATGAACATCCGATATTGATTATTTCCTATTCAATCTATTTCATTAAAAAAAATATTTTGATACTTGGAGTCAGTAGCATTCTAAAGTAGAAAAAGAATGATCCATGCGTCTTCAGTCATTATAACATTTCTTTATACCACTTGGACATTTCTGTCTATTGACTCCTCAACATGGAAGATACCAAGCATCGCCTAATTATTTTATATTGCACTTCTGAGACACCAGACCTTTTACAGTATAATCAGTGTGAAGAAAGCAGAGCGAGCTCTCTTCATTAATGGAAGAGGTAAGGAGCTGTAGAGGAGCAACGGTCTCCAAGAATTCCCATCCTCAAGGTGGAAAATGCTACTGGAATATAGTCCTTCACTTGAAGTGAGTTTGAAAAGAAAACACGGAAGTAAGGTTTGAGTTGTACAGGGCCTTCACCAGACCTAGTCCAGAGTACTGAATTTAGTTTTGGGTATGACATGTCAGGAAAAATATATTGACCTTGCAAGGCGTACATGTCAGGTCAGCAGAATAGTTTTAAATGGCTAAAAATAGCTAGTTTTAAATAGCTAAAACAGGAAGACATGTGGCGTAAATTTGGTTTATATGGTTGAGGTGTGATCTAATTCAGGGTTTTTCAAAGTGCGGATTGCAGAGCGATTTGTCACGGCATTCCCACAGAGGCCAGAGATCATGGGAGACGTTCCCAATGGCCGCAACCAGAATTTAAATTGAGAATGGCGACTGCCACTGGCTTTTAAATGAGAACAAAATGAGGCTGTGTGCAGTCTTCTGACCATAAGTGGTAGCAGTGAGCAGGTCACACGCCCTGCACATACACTTGACGTCAAGCACCCTATGCATATGTGCTTTTGGCCCCAAATCACAGAGGAGAGCTTCTTCCATTTTCTAGTTGCTAGTAAGCAAGGCAAGAGGACTGTGAAGATGGACCATTTTGCTCCAAGGAAGAGATGACCAGAGACACACAGGCAGTGTATCTGTTGGCCAGGATATTGCATCTGAATCTGCTGGAGAGGGCTGCTTAGGAGAGTCCAGGGCAGGACAGAGGAGTGCGCTGTAAAGAGCTCAGGGCCTCTGGTGAACAACCTACAAAAAGGAAACTTACTCTGGAGCAAAGCAGTATAAAGATGATTTCTTGAGGTTTTTTTTTGTGAATTCTGCCAATGTAAATAAGAATGCAGAGCCCATGTGCGTTATCTGAAGGGAAGAACTGGCAAATGAGAAGTTTCAGATTTTGAAAGAGAAGTGGTAGGTGAAAGATTCCTTTTTGAGATTGAGACCCCAGTCAGTTATTAATTTGCAGCTGACTGCAAATGAAAAGACTAAGCTGCTGTACCTGACTGAGACAACACATTAAAAACACATGCCAAAAATCTATCAGGCTGACAGCGTTCTGGAGTAGCCTCTCCCAGGTGTATCCACTGCTGAGTAAAACAAGCATTTTGTTGCTATTGCCCTTCACAATGACCGACCTGTGCGAGGTTAGATTTTCAGTTCTCTCAGAGGTGAAGATAGCACAAAGGAGCTAGTGAAACTCTGCACCTGAAATGCGCATTGCCCTCTTCTCCCTGTGAACCTGATTGGAAAGAGATTGAGAGGACCAAACATACTCCCCCTTTCGCATTAAAGGTAAGCGAATGTGGCAAGGGCCACGAAGGTCAGTTGGTTGGCAAAAATGGGTCCTGATGGGGAAAACAAGTTTGGAAAAACACTGATCTAATTGACATGTTTAAAATTTTAACTGATTGAATAGCTGTTCCGCAAATTTCTTATTTCCTCTAAAGGTAAAGGCTCCCTCTAGGGAGCAATTTTTAACAAGGTGGCAATACTAAATTAGCATTCAGTCAGTTAGATGTAAGATCAGCAAGCATTTATTAGTACACAAAATAAGAGAATGGAAATCTGGTGACTTCAGTACTTAATGGATGTTGTTGTCGAGTTCACCATTGAAGAGAAGTAACCTTTAACTGTGGCAATATTTTGAGCATGCACAAGTTTCAAGCCTCTTAAACATATTCGGCCAGAGGTGCAGATGGTTCTACTTCAGGGGCGAAATTCTCCAGAAACGGCGCGATGTCCGCCGACTGGCGCCCAAAACGGCGTGAATCAGACGGGCATCGCGCCGCCCCAAAGGTGCGGAATGCTCCGCATCTTTGGGGGCCGAGCCCCAACCTCAAGGGGCTAGGTCGGCGCCGGACGAATTTCCGCCCCGCCAGCTGGCGGAAAAGGCCTTTGGTGCCCCGCCAGCTGGCGCGGAAATGACATCTCCGGGCGGCGCATGCGAGGGAGCGTCAGCGGCCGCTGACAGCTTCCCACGCATGCGCAGTGGCGGGAGTCTCTTCCGCCTCCGCCATGGTGGAGAGTGCCCCCACGGCACAGGCCCGCCCGCGGATCGGTGGGCCCCGATCGCGGGCCAGGCCACCGTGGGGGCACCCCCGGGGCCAGATCTCCCCGCGCCCCCCCCCCCCCCCCCCCCCAGGACCCCGGAGCCGCCCACGCCGCCTTGTCCCGCCGGTAAGGTAGGTGGTTTAATTTATGCCGGCGGGCCAGGCATTTTAGCGGCGGGACTTCGGCCCATCCGGGCCGGAGAATCACGCGGGGGGGGGGTCCGCCAACCGGCGCGGCGCGATTCCCGCCCCCACCGAATCTCCGGTGCCGGAGACGGGATTCACGCCAGCCCCCGGCGATTCTCCGACCCGGCGGGGGGGTCGGAGAATCTCACCCCAGATATCAAAAAATAAAAATTCGGGCTCCCTGTGCCAGCCATAGAGTAAGTGGTCACACATTAGGTGGCTCCTGCTCGAGGTGGAATTGTTTTGGCTCTTTTCGCCCGTTGTGGGAGGAGGTGTGCCGGTGGAAAATGTTTAACCAGAGAGAGCTATGAATTCTCCTTCAGTAGGGCATGTCTTAAAGCCTATCAAATGACGAGTGCACCAAATAAGGGGCAACAGCGAATCCAGGAGAGATCGCGAAGTGCGACAGAGGGAAAGATGACGGAGAGCTCTGTAAAGCTGTTGTCCGCACAGTGGTTCATGGAATAGTTGGTGGAGTTCTTGACGGCTACATTTGAGCAGCAGAGAAAGGAGGCCTCCGAGGACCTGGCCAGGGTGACCAAGCCAATCTGGGCAGCCATTGAAAGAGTGGAGCAAAGGCTGGAGGCACAACATGTGTTGCTCCAGAAGATTGAGGAGTCTGTGACTGACCATAAGGATCAGTTGGCTCATTGGGGGTGGAAAATGGTGCCGGTGGCAGAGGGCCAGAAGAAGCTAAGAGAAACGATGGACGACTTGGAGAATCGCTCGAGGAGGCAGAATCGCCGGATTGTGGGGCTGCCTGAAGGGATCAAGGGAACGCAGGCCACACAATATGTGGCAAGGATGTTTGAGAAGTTGGTGGGCTTCGACTGATGACCTGAGGTGAATCGAGCTCACAGGTCACTGAGAAGAAAACTGAAAGCAGGTGAGCCACCGAGGATGATCGTGTTGTGGCTGCACTGTTACTTGAACAAGGAGAAGATTCTGCGGTGAGCGAAGAAGACTAGCTCGTAGCCTCCGGTGGTGGATTGGATGAGGCTATGAGGCGGTTCCTGGCTGGGCTGCAGTTGCTGACAGTTGAGGAGGGGAAGGTGCAGGGGTTGGGGGCGGTAATGGGGCTGAGGGAGGTAATGGATTGTGAAGGGTCAATGCAGTCGGGGAAGGCCCCGGGGCTGGACTGGTGGACCCTGACCAGGATTGTATCGCCCAATTTCATTGTTAAATGTGGATGCAAAACTATCAAAGGTGCTGGCGACACATATAGAGGATTGTGTGCAGGGATGATAGTTTCTTTGTACTGGGTTAATCCTTAAATTAAATTTTCTTCTAATGCTGTTCAAAATTTGATCTCCTTAAGAGGCTGAATGAAAGTTTGCGATTTGTCAATCTGTTGCAATTTATTTCCGAACACAAGTTCTTTTGAAACGGCATGTTTATAAGAATCTCATCAGTTTGCAGAATTGTACGGAAGTGAAATCTTGGTGACATCAAAGCTTACAACTGTGGTTTGTGGTCAAAGTTGCAGGTCGCCATTTCAAATGTGAAGAGATGGCAATATTGCATTATTTGCCCACTAAAATCTTAACTTTCATATGAATTTTGTTGAAACCTCATATCCTGAGTGCTTCAACGATCTGGGAGCTGATTCATTTTCTGTTGGGAAATGAGGATCTATTGAATTCCTCATTTATGTCGAAATTTTGTAGAATAAATGTGGGAATTGGTTGATCTCTGAAGAGGATCTGTCTTATCTACTGTAACTGGGAGTCTCGATTGATATGTGGAAAGGGTGGGGTGGGTTCACCTCAAGAACAGTCTGAAACCGTTATCTCTCGAATTGTTTTCTAATCCTGCCAACCTGGGAACCACCACTTTTCTAGTTAGACCATTTTTAGTATTGTTTCAGGATTTCAATTAACTTTTGCTCAAACGTTAACATGTTGCAATCAATACATTTCATACAACATTTAATGTAATTTTATCATTCATATAATTGTGCTTACCTTTTGTATACAAATAGCTTGCAGGGCACTTGCTATGACAATGTTTCCTTCTGTCCTCTTCTTAAAATAACCTGTTTGAAATTTCAAAATATAGGCGTTTTGTTTTTGACGTTCCCGCGTTCACTCTTCCAGCTTTTGGAAGATGTGACACCTTCCGTGAAAGCTTAGTGTGCATCTAAACACTGCAAGGAAAATTTGTTCTGGATTTAACAGAGCAATACCGCAAAAGAATTGTCCTGGTTTATATGCAACCTGGGATTACTGCATTCCCAAGTTTGTGGGAAGTCTGGAGCTCTGTTTTGAATGGAGCAAGAAACACTTGATTCTCGCTATATTCATGCTGGTGTACATTAATTATCCAGATCCTGATTACTGATATTGACCAGAACTGACTAGACTTTAAGAGAGTGCGGCGATGCCTTAATAACAATTACTATTACAAAATGTCCTTTGCTCATTGAATTTTCAGGTTATTTTATTGCTTTCACAGTGTCGGAGGGAAAAGCTAGTAGCTTTCAGGCAAGTGATCTACTCTGCAGCCATACTGACATACTGCAGATGTTCTCACAGAGTTGTACCATTAGCCATGTTTAGACTATCAGAGTTCAACTTGAACACCTTTTTATCTCCTCTCCAATCTGTATATGCTTTACAAATACATACTGTACAATACTGTGCACTGTCAGGTGTACCAAAGGTACATGAATCTCATACACATTGTATTTGAAGTCATGACTTACCTCTTTATTCTTTTCTGATCATCTTTGCCATTGTTTGGGAATAGAAAGCATCCCGTAGGGCTGCATCACAGCTTGGTATGGTAACTGCTCAGCCCAAGATCATAAGAAACTACAGAGAATCGTGGACACAGCCCAGTCCATTACGTGAGCCCACCTCTCATCCATTGACTTGGGAAAGCAGGCAGCATATTTAAAAACTCCTCCAACCTGGGTTATTCTGTCTTCAAACCTCTTCTATCGGGCAGAAGATGCAAAAGTTAGAGAACACCAATAGATTCAATCGACTCGATCGGCTGAATGGCATCCTTCTATGCTCTAGGGATTCCATGAAAAGCAGCTTCTTCCCCACTGTTACCAGACTCCTGAATGGCCCTCTTTTGAACTGAACTGATCTTTCTACGCACCTTTTCTACAGTTGTAGCACTATATTCTGTATGCTGCACCCAATGTCGATCTTTATGTATAATGTCCTATGTATTCATGTGTGGAGCGATCTGCCTGGACATTACGCAGAACAATACTTTTCACTGTACCTCAGTACACGTGACAGTAAATCTAAAATTAACCTTTGGAGTTAACTTAATTTAGTCTGTGAGCCACAACAGTTTCCTAAAGGTCCTTTACTTCCCACTTTTTACATTCCCTAAGGTGACTTGTTTGCATGGCTTTTTTGTTAATGAAAGAGACATGCATAGTTTACCAAGTGTGCAGTTAGAAGTAGAGAAGTCCTATCTTGTACTTCGTATGAACTTGTACCCAGCTAGTGTGACCTTCATCCATTAGAAATTGCTACTTGTGTCACTACAAAGATTGAAAATACTGGAAAAACTCAGCAGATCTGGCAGTGCCTGTGGAGAGAGGAAATAGTTAACGTTTTCAGTCCGCATGACTCTTTGAACATTAACTCTGTTTCTCTCTCCAGAGATGCTGCCATTTCCACTGAATTTTACCAGCATGTTCTGATTTTGTTTCCGATTCCAGCATCTGCAGTATTTTGCTTTTATTTTCGCACTTGTACCAATGGTTTATTCTAACACTGTTGAATCAGTTGCTCTGATGTTCATATTTTCATTTTACTACAGTGAATCTTTTTTCCATTTTCACAGCATAAGTGAGAGCTTCTTGACTGTAAAGGGCGCTGCCCTATTCTTGCCTCGAGGAAATGGCTCAGTCGCACCCAGAATCAATCACCGGCGCAATAAACATGCAGGTAAGTGCCCTAAAAATGGGAATCATTTAACTTTTGGGGTGGAATTGTAGCAAAGTTGATGTAATGGCTTCATTTTTTGCCCTTTTTTTGATGTTCACACCTTGCAGGTTGAGACCCCCGAAAAACCCTGAAATCGGCACTTTGAGCGCCAAAATCATGTTTCTCGTAAAAAAAAAACATTATGTTCACCCGATATTCGCTAGCTATGCGACGTTTCACAACTATACCTATAGCAGGTATTCCAAAATTCTAAAAATTTCTGAATCGGAAACACTCAGCCTTGAGCATTTTGAATAAGGGATGCTCAACCTGTATTTTTCCCTTGATGCAAGGCATTGGTGCAAAGGTTTTTTTAATTGAAATAAACATAGGATGTTTCATTTTGTTGTATCTGTAAAGTGATCTGAATGAATGAGTGGCTAAATTTATAGTACAGTGAATTGCTAGTTTGCACTGTTCCGTACCACCCAGTCTGGATTAGCACTGTTCCATACTTGCACAGATGTTTCCCCAGCATTCTCTGAGTCGTTGCTGCTGAGTCTTCTATGTCTGTTCAGATCAAAATTTAACTAGGCGTGGAGCCTAATTAATTCTTGACAATACTTGGGCGCATGCATTTAACGCTTTCAGCATGGGGAGCTAGTGTTACTGGAATGAGTGCTGGAACAGCTGTATTTCTTGAAACTGATGAAACTGAAAAGGGAAGTCAGCTTGTATTTGTGTTCTAAGTATGGGGTCAGGGTGAGAACAAGTGTAGAACTAACCTGATGCAAGTCTTGATAATTTTGCAAGATTTCTTATCTGACTTGATCACAGTGGAAAACAACACTAGAATTGCTCAAGAATATTTCTTTGAAAGAATTTTGATGACTTTGTGTCAAATTCCGGTCAATTCCTATGCTGTAATTTACAGTGCAGAAATGTGCTTTTAGCACTACCACCGTACCTCCATTTACAGTAGAAGTCTGCATCTTCTCTATTATTTTGCCATCCATTGCATATTGCATCTGATTTCAACAACAGCTTATTCAATTGTAAAGCATGCAGGATTCTTACAAATGTTTTGATTTTAACCTGGACAATATAATAAATAGAAACAGTAGATCCGCATTCAATAAGATCATGGCTGATCTTCTGCATAAACTCCATTTTCCTGTCCTGTTGTAAGAGGATTAGAGACTAGTACATTTTGGACAGTGAGACACTTGATACAATGGTATCAGGACAAATTACTAAACCCGTTATCCTTAACAAACTAAGGCAATTAACCATGTCATTCGATTGACTCTTGCTTTCCACCATACTAAAGGCACCAACACTTCGTATTTCTTAATCCGTGCAATAGGTGGCACGGTAGCACAGTGGTTAGCACTGTTGCTTCACAGCTCCAGGGACCCGGGTTCGATTCCCGGCTTGGGTCACTGTCTATGCAGAGTCTGCACATTTTCCCTGTGTCTGCATGGTTTTCCTCCGGGTGCTCCAGTTTCCTCCCACAAGTCCCGAAAGACGTGCTCGCTGGGTGAACTGGACATTCGGAATTCTCCCTCTGTGTGCCCAAACAGGCGCCGTAGTGTGGCGACTAGGGGATTTTCACAGTAACTTCATTGCAGCATTAATGTAAGCCTACATGTGAAACTAATAAAGATATTATTATAAATCTCGTCTCTTTTTTATTCTCTGCAGCCATGGACCTTGCTGTGCCATGATGTTGCCATCATGTTTTGATATTACCTCATTTATCGGTGTTTTACACTTAAACAGCCCATCATAACCTTTTTTTCTATCTAACCATTTGACACACTTAATTAGCAGTATCATCATTAAATTATAGCTCAAGTCCATTGATATATTCTAAACCAATCCTTCCATCACAACTGGTAACATCATTCGCGACATCTGTCCCGATTTCCTTTTTGCTATTCATTGTCTGCTCACACCATCAATCCCTGTCACAATGTCACCCTGATTTAACTTCAATCACACAGGCAGCAGCTTGAGTCACACATCTAAAATTAACCCTTCGCCTACAGGTGCTCATAAAAAATACACACAAAAGATTCACAGCCCAAAGTAACAAAAATGTAACAAGATTCACACATGTTCATAACCCTTGATTCCCTTAGAATCCAAAAGTTGTCAATCTCAGTTTTGATTATAGTCAATTGTGTATCTGCAGTTCTCTGGGAAAGAGAATTCCGAAGATTCACAACCCTCCATGAAGAATTTCTCTTCCCCTTGGTCCGAAAGGCCTGACCTCTTCTTCTCTTAATTCTTGACTCTCCAGCCAGGGAAATCAGCCTCTCGATACCCTGCCAAGCCCTCTAAGCATGCTGTGAACAGGGCCACCTTTCATCTAAACTGCAGAGAATATAGCCCTTTTTACTTAATTTCTCTTCAATGAACAATCCATTCTTTCCCAGGACATCCTACCCCACTGACCAGTGCATAAAGATTTTACGCAAACTGAGCATGAGCGCTGTAGCCACTGGGAGGCGAAAATATGCCTCCTCCTTCAAGTCGCAGTCAATTTATGTGGTCTTTGGTGTGGGACAAACCACATCTCTGGTGTACCCACAACTTGGTGGCACATCAGTTACTTGTATTTCTGACAATTTGTGGGCTGAAGATGTCAAAACAAAAAATGTGCCACTAGTAACAAACAGAATATATTTCCTCCTTTACTTTCTTGTTTCCAAAATGCTAATTTATAGCTCTGTGGAGTATTGAATAAGGTATGGAGTATTTCCTCTATTCACATTGTTGCAATCTCAGTAGAGACTGTTAAATCCAGTTCTTCACCAAAAGAATGAAGCAACAAGATTTCATAGTGTAAGGCAGAATAACTTTTAATATACAAGAGTCAAACAAAGCAAAAAGTAAATATTATCTTGAACAGCCACCATTATTCCAAAATCCAGAATCAACGTGTTAAACATGATTTAACAGGCAAATTGCTGTTGATTGTACATTAAATGGCAGGTGCAATCAAGACAGATCTTCCAAATTGGCTCAGCAGTTCGCTCAGCATACAGGTTGTCAATCTCAGTTACAAAGTCCTTCAAAACTCTGTTTCCTCATGAAAAATTTGAGCTCCTCTCTCCAAGCGAGCCTAATCCTCGGAGGACAGCAACACAATTTCCACAGGTACAGTCATCACCAAAAATGGCACCCATCTGCAGAACCTCTTCAGCTCTGACAGAATGATGTAGATCCAGAGATATCTTCAGAAACAGCAGTAGCAACAATGTATTTTCTTATTCTCAGCTTCTAGATCCAGCCTCTTGTCTTCAGCCTGACTGCACTGCCCCATGGGAATTCCCATCTGCTGTCAAGCATGGACTGCTTTTTACCCTTTTATATGTTTCAATCAGTTTCTGTCTCTCTAGCAGATTTAGTTTCTAATCTTAGTTTTTAGTGTTAGCTCCTTGGGAAACTGTGATTCCCATTTCCCTTTTTGGTTAGCGTCCTCTTGAAAAGAGTACAAGTATTCGAGCTGTCCAAGATTTCTGAGGGGAAGAGATAGGCTGGACAAGATCACATTGAGCCGGTTGCTGGTTTGAAGAGGCTCCGTCCTCCAGAGTGAATCCCACCCCCCCACCTCCCCAACCCCCTATTGTTTTGACACTGGGATCTGGAGAGTAAACCTGGCTGTATTTCTGGGCTGCCGTTTTCAGTCAGAACCTGACACTTTGCCAGTTCTGGGGGAAAATTCTGCACAGTGTTTCTGCTATACCTTTCTTCCCACCCAGCATTATCATGAATAATCTTTCCTTAATAATGATAATAATAATCGTTTATTGCCACAAGTAGGGTTCAATGAAGTTACTGTGAAAATACTGTAATATTTTTGATGAGTAATGATGTTGAAAGTAACGATGGCAGACTGTAAAACTGGAATTGTACTGTACACTCTGCAGATTTAAACTGGAATGAGATGACTTGCAGAAGAGGTTTCATACTTCATACCTCCCAGCATTATTTCGCTTAGTTCCTTGAGTAATGCTGCCAGCTCTGCATTGATGTATAACCCTTGCATCAGTGTAAAGGGAGCAATATAACAAAATCCATGCAGAAGCATAGATATGGGCTTCAAATGGGAATTTGATAAAGTATTCCTTGTGCCCAGCATCTCTGTCTCTATTTGAATCTGCAAACAAAGCACTTAATCCCCTAAGCACTTGGAGAACTGCACTTAGCAGTTTTCCATCCTGTTTTTTCGTGTATTTCGAAGCATGTCAGCAAATGAGAATGCAAGGTAAACAAGGCTGGTATCTATTTCCTGAGGTTAATATTGGGAAGGAATTTATTTCCTATTCAGCACGGTAGCACAGTGGTGAGCACTGTTGCTTCCAGCAGCAGCGTCCCAGGTTCGATTCCCAGCTTGGATCACTATGCAGAGTCTGCACATTCTCCCTGAGTCTGCGTGGATTTCCTCCAGGTGCTCCCACTATTCCCGAAAGGCATGCTGTTAGGTGAATTGGACATTCTGGGTTCTCCCACTGTGTACCCAAACAGGTGCCGGAATGTGGCGACTAGTGGCTTTTCACAGTGGCTTCATTCCAGTGTTAATGTAAGCCTATTTGTGACACTAAAGATTATTATTACCCATATTTTATTCCCTATTTCTGGGCATACATTAGCATTAATCATTAATTACCCACACAATCTTGTAAAAGAATGTATTTGTATTGTAATCCGATGGGTGCATTTACACAAATAAACAAAGAAAAGTCCAGCACAGGAACAGGCCCTTCGGCCCTCCAAGCCTGCGCTGACCATGCTGCCCACCTAAGCTAAAATCTTCTACACTTCCAGGGTCCTTATCCCTTTATTCCCATCCTATTCATGTATTTGTCAAGATGCCCCTTAAATGTCACTATCGTCCCTGCTTCCACCACCTCCTCCGGCAGCGAGTTCCAGGCACCCACTACCCTCTGTGTATATTTAAAAAAACTTGCCTCGTACATCTCCTCTAAACCTTGCCCCTCTCACCTTAAACCTATGCCCCCTAGCAATTGACCCCTCTACCCTGGGAAAAAGTCTCTGACTATCCACTCTGTCTATGCCCCTCATAATTTTGTAGACCTCTGTCAGGTCGCCCTTCATCCTCCTTCGTTCCAAAACAAACCAAGTTTATTCAACCTCTCCTCATAGCTAATGCCCTCCATTCTAGGCAGCATCCTGGTAAATTTCTTCTGCACCCTCTCTAAAGCCTCTACATCCTTCTGATAGGGTGGCGACCAGAATTGAACACTATATTCCAAGTGTGGCCTACATAAATAAATTGTTCTGCCTAATGTGGAATTGGGATACCATTCCTATTTTGGCGCTTAATTATACTTAGTTGACAAAGCAGGTTCTTTAAAATTGAGTTAATGAATTGGAATATTTGGTGCACCGTGAGATTACATTACAGCTTGAAGAAACATTTGCATCATGGCACCGATGAAACTTAAGTGTTATGTTCGCAAAACCATCAATTGCGATGCTTTTAATTCTGTTATTAAATATCTGTTGGCTAAGAAACGAACATAGTCGGAACAATGACGTTTCTAATATAGTATAATTTCCTAATGTAATTTGATATTATTTGGGTGCATTGTACAATCTCAATAAAGGCAAGCCGATTATGTTGTGTGAAACATACCTTTGTGTTCTGTGGGCATGTGATCAATTAGGTGTTTTTTGGCAATCCCCTACTTCCCTATTTTGTAATTGCATACTTCCTGCTTTAATTCGGCATTCAATGTTATTTTTAATTTATTCACAATCAGTGAGGTCCATTTCTGCATTTGCAACCCATCAATCTAACTTAAATGTGTAAAAGTGAAATTTTACCACTTTTGTTTTCTCTGATGTACAACACCTGAAAACAGAATCTTTCTGCTTCCCTTCTGGGTGCTACAGCCAGAATAAAAAACACCTAATTGTCATAAATGATCATTGCAACTGCTGCAATAGCCTTTTGTTATGAAAATAAACTTGTTAACCTCTTGTAATAAAAGCCCCTTGTTTGATTTCTTCAATAATTAATCACTGTTTAGATTCTGGGCTCCAAAAAGATATTGTGTGGCACTCCCTGCAGTTGTGAGGAACAAATTTCAAGTGACCAAATATCATTGGTTGTGCCACTGATTTAAGAGCTTCCTTGATTTGACCGCATCTTGGGAACTGAATTTCTTGTGATTTATAATTGAGCCATAGGTTGGCACTGCCGGAGGGCACTGCCCAGGTGCCAGGCTGGCAGTGACGGGGTGCCAGGTCAGCAATGCCAAGGGTCAGGGCTGACGGAGGCCATGCCCATACCAGTTGAAAGGGGGTATGAAGGGTGTTTGAACGAGTTTCATGGTCCTGAAAGGGGAGGTGTGGGGGTGGGTGGAGCCTTCAGTGACTCCATAGTGGGGTGTGCTCATTGGGGAGGAAAAGAGAGTGGGTAGGTAGGTAATGCCCAGGTCTGTGCGGCGGGTGGCATTGTCTGTGGGTGGGAGATGTGGGGACCCTCAAGCGCACTTGGAGATCAGGGCATTCTTTCACTGGCCACCATCTCTGAGGAGCCGGTCCCGCCTGCAAGCTCAGATCCACATTGCTGAAAATATTTGTGTGGGCTCGACCAGGAAGAAACACCCCAAGGCCCAAAGAAATGACGATGTGTTGGTGAATCCAGGTCTGCATCTCGCCCAAAAGGCCAGCGGGAAACATCCCACCAAATTTGCCCAAAATAACACTTCAGTCATTTTTTGGGAGAATCATGCCCGTGGTCTCACCAATGCCTGGTATAGCTGAAGCATAGCATTCTTCCTTTTGTGTTTAATTCCTTTCATAATGAAGGACAGCATTCCACTAGCCGCCTTAATTACTTGCTGTAGCTGCAAACTAATGTTTTGTTATTCTTGCACAAGAACACCTAGATCCCCCTGCACCTTGAGTTTTTGTCATTCTCTTAATACTCTGCCATTTTATTCTTCCTGCCAAAGTGAACAACTTCATATTTTCCTACATTATATTCCATCTGCCAGAATTTTGCGCTCTCACTCAGCCTATCTGTATCAATCTGCAACCTCTTTCCGTCCCCTTCACAACATACTTTCCAGCTGTCTTTGTCTCATTTGCAAATTGCCTTCGCTCTCTCATCAAAGTCATCAATGTAAATTGTAAAAGGTTGTGTCCCAGCACAGACCCGTAAATCCGAAAAAGACCTCGGAATGCATTCTCTGTTTTGTGCCAGCTAGCTAATCTTCGATCCATGTTGATATGTTACCCCTACACCATGAGGTTTTATTTTCCACAATAACGTTTGATGTGGCACCTTATCAAATTTACAATGTCAGTTTCCGTTATAAATAGGAACAAGAATTTACGATAGAAGGACAAATTTTTATAATGAGATCTTCGTGTCTGCTTGAATTATTCCCTCACTTCACCTAAGCAGAGGAGGTTACACACACATGGCCATGTATATATCAGTGATCAAAGAGATGATGGTAACTGAAATTCAGTGAGGTATCACAAATAATTGGACTAATTAATAGAATTTGTTTCACTTTCCTATACCCAGCTCTTCAAACATTTTTTTTGTGGTTCTTTCAAGGTGACCTTCAACAGCACCTACAAGCTATGTTTACCCTTCTTAGACCTGAAGACAACATCCGTTTGGTGAGTAATCCATGTATATGCAAATTTGTCTGCCATTTCAGAACTGTGCCTTTGACTAAATCAATAGAAATTTTCCTACAGAAATTGAATTACTTGTTTCACATTCCCATGTACCATTGAATCAACTGAAGCGTGAGTAGCTGATCTGTGTGCAGGACATAGGCCAACTTTGACCTTGAATTAACACTAGAAGGCGTGCAAAAACATTGGATTGATTCACTAACTCAACTGATCCATTACCCTTCACTCTTACTAAAATTTGAGACTAAATTTATGGTGAGTTGTAAGGGTGTGAAGCAGGGACTTTCTATGTTGGGAGTTAGAAAATTAGAAAGGTACCAATTCGGGGATCTTTTCTATATTGCTTACTGCTGACCCAGAGCGATACTGGCAATAGTCACTGAGCTCACCTGATGATGATCAGTGAACAATGATGCATTGTCTGGGAAGTGGGACCTAGAAAGTGATGAGTAAATCACATTTCATTTTAAATAAGAGACGAACAGCTGTTATAGTGTGGCTATTTATTGCGGTAGTCAAGTGTATAGTCATCGTGGTGTTAGGGTATTGCTACTCATCCAAGAACTGCTATTTTTGGTTGCCAGATTTCTTGTAATACTTGAAAATATCGACTATTTCTAACCTATAATTAGCGTTTTCCTAACTTCATGTTCACAGGTTCTTAGCACTATATAGAAATCATCCTCTATTTTATGTGCACTAGTTCTACACTGTTAGATTTATACAACTTTTGCCAAAATTATTGTGGTGCAAATTTAATTTCGGAGTGGAAACATGAAGTACTTCTACAAGAGGATGTGCAGCCAATGGCAGGAGCTTGGGTATTCCTGCCTTGCACACTAAAATATAATGATGGCAACTTGAGTGACTCAACACTCTCATCCCAGCTTCTCATGGTACTCAACAGTAGAGGTCAGAACCGTGGAAAAACTATGGGCGCGATTCTCCGAAATGGAGACCGTGTTCGCGCCGCCGTGAACGCCGTCGTGTTTCACGATGGTGAGAAACGAGCGCAGGGACTACTGATTCTGGCCCCCACAGGGGGCCAGAACGGCGCTGGAGCGGTTCATGCCGCTCCAGCCTCACTTCCCGGCGCCAAATGGGCGCCGCGCCAACCCACGCATGTGTAATTGGGCCGTGCCAACCCACGCATGCGTGGGGGGGCTTCTTCAGTGCGCTGGCCCCGACACAACATGGCATGGGTGTTCAGGAGCCGGCCGCACAACAAAGTAGGCCCGGGGGGCGGGGGGTGGTAGGGGGTAAGAGGGGAGAGAGGCCGGCCCGCTGATCGGTGGGCCCCGATCGCAGGCCAAACCCATCGGAGGCTCTCCCCCCCCCCCCCCCCCCCGAAACGGAGCTCTCTTCCCCACAGGCCGCCCCCCAACCCTTCGCGCAGGGTTCCTGCCGGCAGCAACCAGATGTGGACGCCGCCGGTGGGATGCTGCTTTTTCTGCTCGGCCCATCTGGGCCAGAGAATCGGCCGGCCCGCAACCGGCACCGCGTCAAACGCGCCGGCGCAAATGGCGGCAATTCCCCGCACCTCGGAGAATCGCGTGGCGCGGTTGCGGCGATTCTCTGGCCCGGCGCAGGGCTTGGAGAATCGCGCCCTATAAATCTCCTTGCATGCTTTCCATTGAAGAACCAAAGGCTCATAGAGGCAAAGCACACAAATGGGCCCTGGCAGAAGATATCAGTAGTTTTCTATTTCGATTTCCCAAGACCTTGAAGTGTACTTGATTGTAATTTTGTCACAAAGTTTCAAAAGCACATTTATTTATTTTTTAATGAGTTTACTTCCAGAAATATAGTCAACCTAGGACATATCAAATCACAATGTCTGCTGTTTTAAAAAATCTGTGTGCAGTTACCGGTTCACTGCAGTGCTGTCTTTACTGTATTGCTGCTTGTACAGTTATTGTGAAATAAGATTATTTAAATTTAATTTTATTCTTGCTTACACATGACAATATTTGAATGTTAGAATAAATTGTTTCAAAATTCTGTCGCCCCAGTAAAAATGGGGTTTGCTTTGTGCTTAGTTCCTACTCGTTGCTCTGAGTGCACATTTTATACTGTAACTGCAACAACTGGATGCTGGATGATTCAAACACTGCAATCCTGATTCACAGAGACCTAAATTGCATGGAACTACTACTGCCATGCAAAGTAATTCGGAAATGCAGTCAATGACATTGCTACACAGTAATATTATTTCATGCAATTCTTGACATTTGATTCTGTACACTATTGTAGAAAACTTGTCACCAACAGTTAGCTATTTGGACATTGAAGATAACTTGCTTCAGACTGACAACTTGTGGATGTATCCATGTCCATAAAGGCATAAAAGGTTATTTAAACCTAATAAGACTGCGAGGACAACTTGACTCACTTTTATCTTCCTGCCTTCCCACACTCCTCAAAAAAAATGTATCCTATAAAAGTTAATCATGTATGACCTACATGGTTGATAATATTTCTGTTTAACATTTAGTATCTTCCCTTCCTGAGCATTTTAACACCATTCTGAAGTTAAGGGTGGATTGTCTCCCAAGAAAAAATATAATGTAGCAAAATGTATTTACTATTTTAGACACACAATGGTTATTGTGATTAGTGTAGATTTTTGTTTAAAACTGTTTCAATTCTGTATATTTTCTTGTACAATGAGTTTATTAGGGAATTTGCAATATATTGTGGAAAACTGTATCCGTATGGTAATTCTAGAAATGCTTTAATTTCTTTTTCCTCTATTTCTATCCCTGTCCTTTCATATTTCTTAAATACAGAATTCAAGACTATGGTCATCTATCAAATGAGTTTACATTCTCTATTACCCACTTTTCATAAATATTTATACCACCTTTAGCATTCACTTCCTCCAACATCGATGCAATGTGATTACAGTAAGTACAATCCACAAGATGCATTGAAGAACTCATTAAGACTCCTTTGACAGCACCACCCAGTCCAAGAACTAGGGAACTAGCCAGTAGAAGGAAAATATTTTGTATCGGGTGTCCTTGATTTCAAAGAAATGGCACAAACAATATTACCAGCTGTTTCTTGAGATGCCTTTTAGATGTGACAGCTGCATTGACAGTACCTTGCAATAGAAGCAGTTTCCCTACTCTGCTATCTGCTTAAACATAAATTGGTCTGGCCTCATTATAAGGCATGACATTAATAAATTTAATTTATTGAGTCTAAGTGTAAGAATAGATGAGTCCGTACTACATTTAGTTTTCTCTAAGTATGGAAAATTTGGCACACGCTTTAATTACTGAAATGTGGAATATTCTTCAATGCTTCAATGCATCTTTTAGATAGTACTGACTGCAATCACATTGCATCAATGTTTGAGGAAGTGAATGCTAAAGGTGGTATAAGAAAGATGGGCGAAACTTGCATAGTATATGTATAGTATATTTTGAACTCTTTAAAAAAATACCTGTGCCAAGAAGATGGGTAACCAATTAATGCATAAGATTTGAAGTAAAAAGTTCAGGATTGTGTTATGATCTAGTTAGGTAATGTTGCCATTTAAAGAGAAAGCATATTTATTACTTGTCTGCAAATGTGCAGAGCTGTGGTGGGAGAGTGGATAACAATTTTGTAAAGGGAAAGTGTGCCCTGAAAATGTGAATTGGTTTAACCACTTCTCCTTTCCAGCAAATAATAGTTCCTTTCCAGCAAATAATAGTTACAAGTATTTTATTGGTTATAACAGGGAAGGTAATGGAAACTAATGACAAGTAATAAATTAGTGCCTTGCCGCCAAGAGTTTAGTAGTGAGTTAATTTGGACCTCTAACGCATTCACCCATTTTCACCGGAGATGTTAAATTAATAGTTATCATAATTTGTCTTGCCTTTAGTTTAATTCTCAATATGTTTCATATAAATTATCAGTTTATTTAATTTTCTACTGTTTTACTACCATCTTGTGCCATTGTCTAGACATTTCCGTGCCTCAGAATTAAGCAAGGGTTAAGTACTTGCACACGATGTGGGAATGAGGAAAATTTTAGGTAACAGCGTTTCTTTAGTTGTTGCACTCTTGCCTCTGAGTTAGCAGGCTAAAGGTTCAAACCCCACCTTGAGATTTGAATACATGATCTCATCAAACACTCTAATACTGAATAAGCACTGCACTTTTGGCGATGTCTTTTTGACTGTAGTGTTTAATCAATCCCTCTTGGGGGCAGTTAAAGCACCTATGCAGAATTTAAAGAAGAATAGCGGAGTTCTGCCCATGTCCTGCCAAATATTTATTCCTCAACCAATCATACTAAAATAGGCTATTCAGCCAATTGGGCTCACTGCTGTTTGTGAGACCTTGCTAAGCGCAAAATTGTCTATTATTATATTTCGCTATGTTATAACAGTGACTTCACAAGGTTGAAAAAGGTACTATATCAATGCAACATTTTTCTTAAACCCAAGAAAATTTACAAGTCTGAAGGAAAATCAATGAAAACGAGGCTGAAGGAGAATCAATTTCTTCTATCTCCCAGAAACCAGATCAAGATTAGCAATTTCAGAAATCATTGCGTAAACAAATGTCTTGCTTCCTCAGCTGAGAAATTACTTGTAGCAAGACCAAAGAGAGGTTGAAAATAAGGTGGATGTTCTGTGCAGCTACACAAGTTCCACAAAGAGTCCATTCTTATAAATGTGAATTATAGTAGTCTGGTTCTCTTAAACGTAATACAGTATAGAGATTGCTATTGTTAATAAATAGCTAAAAATAGCACTTGTTGCTGTACGAATGTTTAGGAAGTTTACTTTGCAATTGCTCTTGGGAAAACAATTGCTCTTGGGAAAGCTAAGTGCACGTTACAATAAATCTTGTGATGTTGCAGGTGTTCATAAAGTGCTTAGGTTGCCACGTCCTGTGCTTCTACGATTGATAGCAACGTCTGGGTAGAATTTTAATGGAGGATGTGTGACGGTACATTGTGTGTACGGATTCACCACCTCACTAGCAGTGTAACTTTGAACCCTGGAATGTCTTAACTCCCTGGCCTGATTTCCATCCCCCTCACCATCTGACCACTAGAAACAGTCAAAATAAGAGGCAAAAATCAGACCACCCATTAGCGGTGAGGTACATTGCAGGGGGATAGTTTTGGTAGTATCTCACGGGTAAGAAGAAATGAGGTGGGGAACACTGGGACTGCAGATTTTCCTTGTGGGAGCCAAGGAGTGCTCTACCTAGCCTAATTTATCTTTTTTATGATCTTTGGTTTTTTGCTGATAAGATTCTGCTGAACATGGTGGAAAGGAATGGGATGGTAAGTTTTTGGAGGCTGTTTTACCTGCATGGATGCCCTGTTTTGCTCTGCAGGTTGGGTTAAAGACACATCATTTTCAAAATATTTTCCACCAGACCAGCTGGTGGAATTTAAATTGAATGAATAAAATCTGGAATATAACGCTAGTCTCAGTAATGATGGTCATGGCAACTATCTTCGATTGCTGTCGCCGATTTGGTTCAGTTTTATGACTTCCGTACCTGGTCTGGCCTACATTTGACTCCAGACCCACAGAAATGTGGCTGATATAACTACTGTCTGAAACAGTTTAGCATGCAACTCCGTTCAAGGGCATTTAAGGATGGGCAACAAATGCTGGACTTTCCGGCGACACCCACCTTCCATGAAAGTATAAAGAAAAAAAATCCAGGGTTGTGTTTATGCCTGTTATATTTGTTCTCCCAGACCCAGCACCAAAATTGAAATCAAAGTGATCTGTGACAGGTCAGGCTTAAAAAAAGCTCCATCCAATCATGCTTGCAATACTTATGGAATAGTGTTTGCATTTAAAGCTTTGCTAATATGGCAGGAAAGTGAGGTTGAATGATCATCCTTATCAGGTCTCATTAAATGGCAGAGCAGGCTTAAGGGACTGTTTGGCATACCCTACTTTTTACATTTAACTGTGAACCAAGCTATCCCATGAGTGTGAATTCTTCTGTTTATCATTGTCAGTGAGCAAAACTGCAGGTTCAGTTTTAACAGAAATCATACTAGAATGTGTTGTTTAATTTAATATGTTACAGTGATCAATTCAGTTAATGGATTTGGCAGTTTGTATTTATGGCCAGGTGACGAGCATTCCTATGTCACTTTATTTGCCGTTAGAAATTGACGTAAACGTTGCTATGTTTGTTGACACAGTCTGGCTGTGTGAAATAATATTGATAGTCCGGCAAACTGGATAGTTCACCCCAGGATGTAATAAATTGACTTAAATAATAAATAAATAATCTTTATTGTCACATGTAGGCTTACATTAACACTACAATGAAGTTACTGTGAAAAGCCCCTAGTCGCCACATTCCAGGGCCTATACACAGAGGGAGAATTCTCAGCTGGTACGGGAATTGAACCCGCGCTGCTGGCCTTGTTCTGCATCACAAACCAGCTGTCTAGCCCACTGAGCAAAACCAGCCCCAACTTGATATGTTCTACTTTGTTGGACCATGACTTAAAATGTCTGAACAAAAATAAAATGTTCTTTTACATAATTTCAGGCTGTGCGGTTGGAAAGTGCGTACTTGGAACTAACACGATACATGGTGGTAGTTTCCACCAATGGCAGACAAGATACAGAAGAAAGTATTGTTTTAGGAATGGATTTCTTCAAGGATGGGTAAGAAAACATATTGGACTGTTACCATTTTACCAGTGTATGTAATTGGTGGTGGTAGAACTTTCATTGCTGCTTAATATAGTGAAGACATAAGACTGAAATAATAAATTCTGAAATATATAATGCAGAATGATTACTTTAAAGAATTCAGATAACATGATTGGCCTAAGGGTTTTATTGTCACATTTTGATAGTATCAGCTGGTATGGCTGCTTTGTAACAGACTCCTTGTGCTACAGAATGCTTTGCTTATGTATTAATGAAATTAGTTTATTCATGTAGGGACTGTTTTGTTGTTGAGATTTTTTTAATAAAAGGATTTGTTTCCTGATTTAACAAATGCTTTAAGTAAACATAATATTGGAAGCATTGATAATTTTAGCCATTATTGGACCATTTGGATATCATACTTGCTCTTTTTTTACATTGATGCCAATAATTGCTAAATCCTGTTAAAACATTGGCGGATTATTTAGTTTGAATTATGTGAAATGATCCCTGGGTTGATTTTTTTTTTTTTTTTTTTTTTTTTTGTCGTCATTTTTGCACAATGGTTCATTCTCTTTATCTTTGTCTGTCCATCTCTCCCGCCCACTCTTTCTCTAACGTATTTGGCCTTGCTCACCAGCTGGGCATGTAGCATTCCTTTTAGTCAGCAATTGTTATTAAACATTTGTATTTTTGGAGCTGAAGTATCTATTTTCAAATTGTAGCAGCTATCAATTAATAGAATTAAATTTGCCCAAAAGGTTATTGCCAATATACTTGATGCAGGCCAATCTGTGATGAGAGGCATGATTTAACTGGCAGTTTTGGGTGGGTTTAGCAGGGGCGTTCCCAGCACTACCCTGCTATCAAATGGGACTCTGTTATTTTTTTTCAGGCTTTGGCAGGGACCGCCCTGCTGAGGCCGCACTCAGTCCCATTTCCTGCCCTGTGGAGCTCCGCTTGCCAGTGGAGGAAGAGATTGGGACGTCAGGGGGTCCTCAAGCCACCCACATCCCACCTCAAACAGCCAGGGCACCCCTAGACCCGATCCCCAGCATGGGCAAAATACCACCTTGGCATTGCCATCAGTGCCAGGATGCCACCCTGCCCAGAGGCCAACCACACCGGGGCCTGTGATCACCTGGGAGACCCCTCACTCCCCCAAGTGCTGTTCTACCTGGCCCCTGTTTCAGGAGACCAAAGCTAAACGGCACCCGGCTGGGGTCTCCTCGGCAAGCCCGATACATCCCAGGGGCTGGTTAGTTCTGGCGTAGACAGAACTGAGCTGAACTGCATACTTAATTTTGCAAGTGTGCATTGCGACGTCTCGTTAGATATTGCGGGGTGTAAAGGTCGCTGGGAATCCCAGAAGAGTCTTCTCTCATCCCGATTCCGATAGGACGTGCCCTGTAAATTGCACCTGAGATTACTGTAAGGAGTCAAAACTAACCTTTTAGATATGCTATACAAGAAACTCAACTGGTTTATAATGTAGCTCAAGTCTGAGTCTAAAGATATCAACTAGCCTGTTGTCAACGATTCTGTGCACTGAACATTAAACCTTTATTCATAAAATGCTAAATATTGCTTCAGAAAGCGAGGTCAAAATACCTTCAACAAAAGATATCTACAGAAGAAATCTTAAGTGTTAAATGAGAAGAAAAAAAGTAAGAATTGCACATGACATAAGTAATCTTGTTCAAATAACTTGCGTTGTTTAGTGATAGCAGCTCGAGTCCCCTGCATACGTAAACTTACATTGTCAGTGGGCAGAGATTTTTTTTTAAATCAATGATGTCTTGTCATAAAATTGTAAAATACTGTTTTAAAGATCTTCCTGCTATACTGTTTCCAATGAACAGTGTGCAACATTTCTCTAGACTTCAGATCTTATGATGAAGCAAATAACTAGCATTGTATCTGTCAGGTTCACATTGATGTATGTCTGCTTGTTGCTATGCAAACAAAACAACACACACTCTTTATATAGTTCCATGGTTGAGGATGATAGTTCTTGAGTGCCATCCTGTTACAGAGTGCAATTAGAAACGACTTAAGCATGTGGCTGGGGGAGGACCCAAGAACAATCTCTGATCATTGGGAGCTTTTTATAAAAGTTTCCATGAGGTCATTTTGTGCAGTCAACACAAGTTATTTGTGTTGACTGTCTCCCAGAACACCACTGCTCTCTCTAGCAATGCTACATAGTGATGCTACACAATGAATGAACATGGTTTCCAAAATCAGGGCTGCTTAAGTGGTTATGTTCAATTATATCAAATGAAGTATAATTTAAAGTGCATATTCATTTGCACTTTCAGTATGCTGGTTCAAACAATTGCTGTTTAGTGCAGATATCTGCATTTAAATGTTTCTACAATGTTTGGCCTTTAGGTGAAACTAATGATAAGGTGAACCACTAGTGAGTAAATATAAAGTGAGGGATTCAGTAGAACAGTAACGCACAGAGTTTTCTCAGAATACGTTTGTCATTTATTTTTCATTAGCAGATTGCAGCTCTTGCAGAATTTTTTTTATTTGTTCATGGAATGTGTGTGTCACTGGCTCGGCTAGCATTTATTGCCCATCTCTAATTGCCCTTGAGAAGGTGGTGGTGAAGCTGCCTTGAACCGTTGCAGTCCATGTGTTGTAGGAACACCCACTCTGCTGTTAGGAAGGGAGTCCCAGGATTTTGACTCCGTGACAGTGAAAGAACGGCAATATAGTTTGCCTGACTTAAATTTCTTTTTGGCATGCTTAAGCTTGCCAAATGTGCACATGCTGCAAGACAAATTTTTAGCCTTGTGTATGATTGATTTCATCTTAAAGATTTAAAAATGTATTTGAAGATCCAAACCGTACCACTGTGACAATCCGATACCAAGTTTCAAGTCCTCACATTGTTGTCTTTCTACCACAAAATATGTCTGCTACTGCCATTCAGCTGGGATGATGAGAGTTGGCTGAATGGATAGATGCATAAATTGCCTAGATAGATAAATAGATTGGGTGGCATGATGGCACAGTAGTTAAGCACTGCTGCCTTACAACGCCAGGGACCTGGGTTAAATTCTGGCCTTGGGTGTCTGTGTGGAATTTGCACATTCTCCCCATGTATGTGATGGCTTCCTCCAGGTTTCCTCCCACAGTCCAAAGATGTGAATGTTAGGTGGGGTTATGAGGGTAAGGCAGGGGAGTGGGCCTAGGTAGGTACCCTTTCATAGGGTTGGTGCAGACTCAATGGGCCGATTGGCCTCCTCCACAGTAGAGATTCTATGTAGCATCAGATCTTTCTACTGTACTTTTGTATCTCCTTTCCTGAGCCCAACAATTTATCTGTCTTTGCTGAGATGAAACAGTCCTCAGGCATCCAGGATGAGTCTGAAGATTAGATTTTGATGTTCTGCCCATGGTTTTTGCGCACCAAAATTCATGTCCATTTATGTAAGATCGGTGCAGTTTAATGAATTATTTTGCTCCCCCAACATAACTTTGGATATCCTTTGCACTTGTTGCTTTAACAGAAGTAACACTGATAAGAGTGTGGATAATGAATAAAACCACAAGAATTCAAAATAAACAAAAACATTAGTCCTTAAAAAATAAAAACTGAAGCCGATTATATATTTTTTAATTTTTAAAATGTTCACAGAAGATGGGCCTCATTTATTGCTTGTCCTTAATTACCCTAAGCAGATGGTGGTAAACCACCAACTTTTAATTTCTGAAGTTCCTGTGAAGTTGTTCCCACATCAGGTAGAGAATTCCTAGATTTTTGATCCAATGATGAATGGCAGTTGTATGTTCAAATCAAGATAATTTGAGACCTGAAGGAACTTGGTGTTCCCATAATATGTTTAGACAGCCAGAGGTTACCACATCTGCATACTTAAAACTTCAGGCTGTGATTAGCTATAATGCACAATTAAACGTTCTTGAAGAAGGATTTGGTATTGCAAATAAAGTGTTTTGATTAAAACAGCATGTTCTATTTGTCCTCTTTCTGCTCTCTTATTAAGAATGCAGCAAACGCGATAATTGTCTCAGGGTCTTAAATGAACATTATTGCTTTATTGACAATGAATTGTCAACATTGATTTTTCTTTTTGATATACACTGAGGAAGAGAGAAGCTTAAGTGGAGAACTTTTCAATTTAAGGCTGTTTCTCCATCTGAATTTAAGTAAAGTATCTGCTTGGGAGGAGGGCAAGGTAGGAGAAGGAAAATATTTTTGGGATGGAGAACGGAGAGAAAATGTACTGTGCAAGATGCTTCAGCCCATTACCAAATGTATTGCTTTTTATCCTCAAGAAAGACTGCTTAATACTACATGTTTTTCATTTTTTTCCAAATGTACAAGAGCTGAGTACAGACTGTACTTTAGGCTTATGGGCCCAAATGATATGTAGTTGTATGATTTATATTGACTATGCCTTTTCTGTAATAGTTCCTGCTGAAAATATCTGCATAAAACCCTGTGCAACAAAGTATGCAAAAGCAATGCTAATTTTAGATTATATTATCTTTGCAGCAGCACTTGCACAATGGGCCTGGTTCTTCCATTATGGAGTGACACATTGATCCATTTGGATGGCGATGGGTAAGTACACTAGGTACCTAACATTTAATCTCAAATAGTAAAACCTTGGGAATCCAGTATTGTGTGCCAAGTAGCAAAATTCTTTGTGTTCCAAGATACTGCCTTCAAACCAAAGGAAAGGCATTTACAGTTTATATAAGGAGCCTATATAAGAAAAATTGACAAGGAAAACTAGCCTGGATTCCTGCCTATTCCAACTACCTTCATTTGAAGTTTCCTTAAGTGGATTTCTGACGAGGGCAGATTTGTTTTAGTTTGGATTTTTACAAATCGTCTTCCTCTGTCACTGCCTCCTTGGCCAACTGTCCCGGCTCTCTCTTAAAGAGCAGAGGAATTTTTAAGGAATAAAACCACTTGGATGGTGAGAGGAATTTATTTTTACCACAGTTGAAAGAAGTGGTCATTTCTAACTTTATGCCCAAGTTTCAATTATTTACAGAATTAACTTTCTTGAAGTCTTTTATGATTCAGTATATTTTTTACCAAGGATATTTATTTAATAAACACTCTTGATCACACTGGAGCTTATCATAAATCATATAGATCATATAATTTATAGTGCAGAAGGACTTGGACAGGTGATAGGAGAGTGGGCAAAGAAGTGGCAGATGAATACAATGTGGAAAAGTGTGACGTTATGGACTTTGGTAGGAAGAATGGAGTCATAGACTATTTTCTAAATGGGAAACGGCTTTGAGAATTAGAAGCACAAAGGTACTTGGGAGTCCTAGTTCAAGATTCTCTTAAGGTTAACATGCAGGTTCAGTCAACAGTTAGGAAGACAAATGCAATGTTGGCATTCATTTGAGAGGGCTAGCATACCAGAGCAGGGATGTACTTCTGAAGATGTAGAAGGCTCTGGTCAGACCCCATTTGGTGTATTGTGAGCAGTTTTGGGCTCCATATCTAAGGAAGTGTGTGCTGGCCATGGAAAGGGTCCAGAGGAAGTTAACAAGAGTGATCCCTCGAATAAAGAGCTTGTCATGTGAGGAAAGGTTGAGGACTCTGGGTCTGTACTCGTTGGAGTTTAGAAGGATGAGGGGATCTTATTGACACTTACACGATACTGAGAGGCCTAGATAGAGTGGCCTAAGTAGAGTGATGGTGGAGAGGATGTTTCCATTAGTAGGAGAGACTAGAACCTGAGGGCAGAGCCTCAGGCTGAAGGGTCGATCTTTTAAAACTGAGATGAGATGGAATTTCTTCAACCAGAGGGTGGTGAATCTGTGGAACTTTTTGCCACAGAAGGCTGTGGAGGCCAAATCACCGAGTATCTTTAAGACCGAGATTGATAGGTTCTTGATTAACAGGGGTTAAGGGGAAAACGCAGGAGAATAGGGATGAGAAACATCTCAGCCATGATTGAATGATGGAGCAGACTTGATGGACCGAATGGCCTAATTCTGCTGCTATGTCTTGTGGAGATGCTGTACACCGCTCTGGTCTCCATATTATGGAAATATGCAAACAATGATTGATTAAGGATGACGAAAGAGAAAATGCTGGAAAATCTCAGCAAGTCTGGCACACCTGTAGGGAGAGAAAAGAGCTAACGTTTGGAGTCCGATGACTCTTTGTCAAAGCTCTGACAAAGCTGCCAGACATGCTGAGATTTTCCAGCATTTTCTCTTTAGTTTCAGATTCCAGCATCCGCAGTAATTGCTTTTATATTGATTAAGGATAAAACTGGATCTGAGGGGGATATACTTATTGGGAAAGGCCAACCAGGCGTAGACTTTCTGTAGAAAGAGAAAACTGAGAAATAGTTTTAAATTTCTGAAAGGGGTATATGATAGCACAGAGAAGATATGTCTACTTCACATGGAAAGACCAAAACTAGGGCTAATAAATAGACTATCTAATGGGGAATTTGGGAGAAACATTTTTATCCAAAGCCTTCGTAAGAATGCAGAATCCACTACCACATGGAGTATTGAGTTGAATACCATAGATACATTTAAGGGCAAGCTAGATAAGCACACGTGGAAAAATCTAATGGAAACATTCTGATGATAGGGTTACAGGAAGAGGGCTGGGCGGAGGCTTATCTGGAGCATAAATGCTGGCGTAGATTAGTTTGTTTCCATGCTGTGAACTGTACTTTTTGTTCGCTGACCAGTAATAATTTAGGAACTGTATCATGTGACTCGCATTCACTCAGTAACCTTCCACCAATGGAAGCCCAATGTCCATCACAATGCACAAACTGTCAAATTGCCATATAGCATTTATGACATAAATGCTGCCAACAGAATTTATCATGAGAGTTTTCAACAGTAAACAACTTAATTGCTTTGTTCTAACATTTAGTTCTGCTACCGTGGCAATTAATCAGTCATTGTGCCAGCTCATGTACACCAGATAAATAGAAGTTATCAGCTATAAAGTCATGGTACATATAAGTTGTAATTTTATGAAGTTTATTTAAAAAATCCTAGCAACTGATTGCTACGTGTGGTTTTCCTAAAAATATATTTCATTATTTTCCCCCTCTTTTTTTTTTATGCTCTGCCTTTTGCCCTCCCACATTTTCTTCTCTCACTTCCTTTCTTTTAAATTTCAATCTAAATGTGTAACTCAGTGACTTTCTAGATTATTATCCACTATAGAAATGCCCAACCCTCTTAATTTTCCACATGATAGAATTCCAGTGCTTCCTGCATATTGTGGTGCTCTGTGCCACCATACTGTTTATTTCTGTATGCTTTGCTGATAATTTCAAATGTATTTTTTTCTGTCTTTCCTTCTCAAGTGGATTCAGTGTGTCAACAGTGAGCAGAATTCACATCTTCAAGCCTGTATCTGTACAAGCAATGTGGTAAGAAGTTTCTGAACATTTTTTTTGTTGCAATTTTTGTTGTCTATTTGCGGGTTTTCTCCAGCACCAGTTTGCAAATGAAGTTGAAAGCTTCATTGCTGTTTTAGCCAAAAGGTGACCTTTTATCCTCAAATAACATGCAAATGGTATTAGAACAGTTGCATAAGAGATATTGTGTAGAAGATAAGCAAAGCAAAAGCTACAAGCTCTCCCATCAGCTTGTATGTGCGAAGACCAGAAGTTCATATTGTTTGTCTATTTTAGCTATTTTCAGACAACGCCCATTGTACATTTTTTTCAATGTTGCAGCCAAAATCTTCACATTTCCTAGATATAGTTTTCATTTGGCATCATGAACAAATGTAAAAATGCAATACTCATTCTAACACACTAAAAGTGTACAGTAATCTGTTGCTCAGCATTATGGTAGATTCCTGAAAAAAAAAGAACATTATGTTAAGTGACTCAGATTTTCCCATTGCAACCTACATAAAAGCTGTAAATGGGTCATGTAGGACCTATCGGTCAGTCATGTTACATTGGCCCAGCCTGGAACGGCACTGAAATGGATATCCTGATGCTATGTGCACATATCGACCCTACTGTATCCAGTGGAATGAGTTAAAATGGGGGCTTAGTGTACCTGTTTTGGTAGAGGTACAGCCAAATGAATCCTTTGTTATCCTGGCTGTCAAAAAAGCCTAATTTCTTAAACACAGGAGAGCCTTTGGAAAAACCCTTGAGCTGTGACACCAACTGTGCAAATTATTTTTATTTTCAGGTCAGCTTTGCAGAGTTTGCACAAAGCCTGTGAGATAGCCAGGATGCACAACTACTACCCTGGGAGTCTGTACTTAACGTGGATTAGTTACTATGAGAGCCGCATCAATTCTAACCAGGCCTTCGTTAATGAGTGGAATGCTATGCAGGATGTGCAGTCTCACCGCTCTGATTCACCTGTCCTCTTCACAGATGTGTATGTATATTCCTATCACTTTATTTTTTGATGTGGAGATGCCGGCGTTGGACTGGGGTGAGCACAGTACGAAGTCTTACAACACCAGGTTAAAGTCCAACAGGTTTGTTTCGATGTCACTAGCTTTCGGAGCGCTGCTCCTTCCTCAGGTGAATGCAGAGGTCTGTTCCAGAAACACATATATAGACAAATTCAAAGATGCCAAACAATGCTAGGAATGCGAGCATTAGCAGGTGATTAAATCTTTACAGATCCAGAGATGGGGTAACCCCAGGTTAAAGAGGTGTGAATTGTATCAAGCCAGGACAGTTGGTAGGATTTTGCAGGCCAGATGGTGGGGGATGAATGTAATGCGACATGAATCCCAGGTCCCGGTTGAGGCCGCACTCATGTGTGCGGAACTTGGCTATAAGTTCCTGCTCGGCGATTCTGCGTTGTCGCGGGTCCTGAAGGCCGCCTTGGAGAACGCTTACCCGGAGATCAGAGGCTGAATGCCCTTGACTGCTGAAGTGTTCCCCGACTGGAAGGGAACATTCCTGCCTGGTGATTGTTGCGCGATGTCCGTTCATTCGTTGTCGCAGCGTCTGCATGGTCTCGCCAATGTACCACACTTCGGGACATCCTTTCCTGCAGCGTATGAGGTAGACAACGTTGGCCGAGTCACACGAGTATGTACCGCGTACCTGGTGGGTGGTGTTCTCACGTGTAATAGTGGTATCCATGTCAATGATCTGGCACGTCTTGCAGAGATTGCCATGACAGGGTTGTGTGGTGTCGTGGTCACTGTTCTGAAGACTGGGTAGTTTGCTGCAAACAATGGTTCGTTTGAGGTTGCGCGGTTGTTTGAAGGCAAGTAGTGGGGGGGGTGGGGATGACCTTGGCAAGATGTTCATCGTCATCAATGACGTGTTGAAGGCTGTGAAGAAGATGACGTAGTTTCTCCGCTCCGGGGAAGTACTGGACGACTAAGGGTATTCTGTCGGTTGTGTCCCATGTTTGTCTTCTGAGGAGGTCGGTCCGGTTTTTCGCTGTGGCGCGTTGGAACTGCCGATCGATGAGTCGAGTGCCATATCCCGTTCGTACGAGTGCATCTTTCAACGTCTGTAGATGTCTGTTACGCTCCTCCTCGTCTGAGCAGATCCTGTGTATACGGAGCGCTTGTCCATAGGGGATGGCTTCTTTAATGTGTTTAGGGTGGAAGCTGGAGAAGTGGAGCATCATGAGGTTATCCGTGGGTTTGCGGTAAAGCGACGTGCTGAGGTGACCGTCCTTGATGGAGACGAGTGTGTCCAAGAATGCAACTGATTTTGGAGAGTAGTCCATGGTGAGTCTGATGGTTGGATGGAACTTATTAATGTCATCGTGTAGTCGTTTCAGTGATTCTTCGCCGTGGGTCCAAAGGAAAAAAAATGTCATCGATGTATCTGGTGTATAACGTCGGTTAAAGGTCCTGTGCGGTAAGTAGGTCCTGTTCAAACTTGTGCATGAAGATGTTGGCGTATTGGGGTGCGAATTTGGTCCCCATGGCTGTTCCGTGCGTCTGGATGAAGAACTTGTTGTCGAAGGTGAAGACGTCGAAACAAACCTGTTGGACTTTAACCTGGTGTTGTAAGACTTCGTACTTTATTTTTTGAGATTGCAGCCTCCTGGAAAAGCCTAAGTACTGTGGGGCTAACTTAGCATCTATGTGATTTTGAACCATGATCCAATTGAAGGTCAGAACAAGCTTCAGGGGTAAATGGCCTACTGATATTGCCATATTCCTTGAAAATGGCAGTGGGTTTAGTTTTGGAATTTTCCATCTGAAGCCTGGATTGTCACAGTGAATGTCTTTGGCCTTAGTCTGTGTGTCAACAGTGAGCAGAATTTACATATTCAAGCCTCATTCAGTGCTTTCAACTTCTACGTCAATTGAGGCAGTACACACAATTTTCCTCTCCAGCCTGCATTAAAGAATTTGAATCACCATAACTTCTATTATCACTCTAGTGGTAAAGTAAAGTCGCCATAGTCCCAGATCATCCTTCTTTGAGGGGGAGAGCTGACAGGTGGTGGTTTAACCTGAGGGTCACCACGCCTCCAGTGAGGGGCAAGGTTTAGAAGGCCCTTCATGAATAACCCGGTACGGGAATTGTACCCACACTGTTGACCCTCACTCTGCATCATGAACCAGCTGTCCAGCCAACTGAACTAAACCGGCTCCCACTCTGGTGTTATGTAGACACTTGAATGCTTCAGTAGAGAGCAAGTTTGATTTTCATATTTAGACATTTCTACCCTGAAGTGTTGTAGTCAAAAGGAGGGATCTTTCGCACTGATGAGACTGAAAATGATATTTACTTTTAAAATTTCAGTTTTAATTCATATAGATTACTTTTTAACTTGGAATGTATCACATGAAACAGTCGTGTATTTTCACTGAGATAAAAGGGAAGAATGGAAGATAATAGCAATAAAACTTTAAAAAAATTATATAAAGCATATTATCTGTCTTTCTGAAGCCACACCAATTACATTTTTATTTGCAATTATTCGTTCACCTGTAAATATGTAGACCAAATATGGGCGGGTTTTGAACTACTAAGGAAAGCTTAACATAGGCAACTGGCATGGGCGCAACAGTTCAAATGGCCCACAACAATTAGATTACCCAAGGTTCAAACGAATGGCAAGGCATTCAATGTATTGCTAACTGGTTAATTAGAGAGACAGAGCATGGTTATTTATAATAATAAGTTATAATAATCAGGGTTCATGAGTAATGATTATGAGTTGGGCCAGGGAGAGTGATTGCAGCTGAGTTTTCTTTATGACCTTTGAGGTCTTACGAGAGCTAATGATCTCTTTCCTGTTCATTTTATCAAATCTGATTTCAAAGAATTCATGTCCTTTTCCTTTTAACATTGATTTGTACTTGGGATTGTGAGGCATAGTCAGTAAGATCGCTGTTTCAAAGATTTTAAAGTATTTCCTGAGGCCTTATATCTTGATTGTTTGAAACATCACAAAACACGCATCAATTATCTTGAAATGCAGTGGCTGTTATGCAGGAATGAAGTACCACCAGAAGCCAGTTTAAATGTCTTTCTGTTTCAGATGTTGATGAATATGCTGCCCATTTTTAGTGTTTAATTTGTAGCAGATTTTTCTCCCCCATAACTATCTATTCTGGAATGCAGAAATAATTGTTAGCCAATCACCAATTGGTGCAGTTATGAAACTGACGTTGCTTTCTCGCTGGAAGGGGGGTAGGTTTCCCGGGTAGTGGCCAAGGGTTACAATCACCGGCAGATTTCGGTGAGTGGCACCATGCCTGGCTGTGTCTGCTGTGTTCTGGATCTCTCCTCTTGCTGTTAACGGACATGGCCACCCTGACAGAGGTGCATCTGCATGGAAAAAACAGTGCAAGAATTTGATCACAGGAACCGGAATGGAACCATAAAAGGATGGAGCCCTGAGACAGTGGAGAGGAATCACCGAAGGAACCACCAGAGGGACAGGGAGAGGGCTGAGTTAAGAAAAAAGAGAGGAAGGGAGAAAAGGGACTGCTCATAGAAAAAGGACTGTGGTTGGCAGAAGTCAAGTGGGCTCTGGAAAAATCCTGAACATCTAACATCTTGCATAGTAAAATTTACTTACGTTTGTTTAGAACCTGTGCACCTTGTGGTCTTATTCCCTTAGCAAGTGTCTCGGATCTCAAACTGTGTCTACTTTAAACAAAAAGTTATTGGTCCCTAACCAGATTGTACCAAAAGTTTTGGTGGGCCTGGTCAAGATCATAACAGTGCAAGGATCATTGTTTTGAATTTGGCACCTGCAGCTTCAAACTACAAGTTGCACCTGCTTTGGTTTCTGGCCATTTCCTGTCCCATGCACCAGGCCAACATTGCAAGTCTTCTGGGGCAAATCCTGGAAAGAGAATAATTCTATAATAAGCATTGGCAATATTTTTTTCAATATAGACTGCTCCCCACTGAGTAGCTAAAAAGGTATCCCTATCCTATATTTATCTCTGCTGACACCTTGAACAGCAATCTGATCAATAAGAGACAAAATGGGACCATGCATTGCCACCATATCCTTTATGCCGCTGTGCCTTACTTGTTTTTATTAGGCTGTTAATATTTCACAGTATGACTGTTAAAATAATTTTGGTAGGCCTAAATGAAATAGCGGAGGAGAAGACAACTAGCATTGTTAGCTGAATATTTTTTTCTTCATTTACTTTTGGATGCATTAATTTTTGTTCAAACAGAAATGTTTATCGGGTCATTTTCAAGAATCAAAAACTTTCATGTCATGCATCTGGATATTCTGATACTAATGGACCAGAATATAGGCTCTCAGCTGTGACAGTCTTTGCTGACTAGGAATACTATTTTTACTAACTGTGATAAGAATTTGGGCACTGCAGATAGCATGACATGCAGACGCCATCTAGTTGCTTCCTTATTAGGAAGTTGATGATACAACCTTTCTGTGAAAGGTGAACAGATGTGACGTTGATAGTTGAAAATATGGGTAGGGTTGCCAATCACCGAGGATTGGCCTAAAGACTTCAGGAATTGAAGACCAAACTCTAGGACACTGCTGAAGAAGAAATCCCTGAAGAAAAACTATCCGGACATTAAAAAAGATTGGGGCGCGAGTCGGTGGCCTTGTTGCGCCCGACTTGGTGTCGGGACAAGGCCGTTGAAGCTCACGATCTGGATCTCGCTCTCGCTGGGAGTGATGCAGATCAGCATTTTTAAATGCCTCGTTTAAATACGTTTGCCGGATTCTCCCGGTACTCGGGATTCACCGTCCGCATCTAGGAGACCTCGCCAGGGCGCCATTTAATACTGTTCCAAACAAAAGTGGACCAGTCATAACAGTACCTGGGAGGGATCTCCCAGGCCATTGGAGACACTCGGGTGGTTGGAGGCAGAGCAGGGTGGTACCCTGCCACCTGGTTTGGCACTCCAACCTGCCAAGGGCACTGCCAGGGTGCCAAATAGCCTGTGCCTGTGGTCAGGCCCAAGAGTGTCTTTCCCATAAAAAGAGGGACTCAAAGACCCCAGAGGAGGCAAGTGGGGGGGGGGGGGAGCTGGGAGGCCATGGTGGGGTCGCTGAGGGGGCCAAAATACCGGGGGCTCCATGGCACCCTGATCAGCGAGTTGTCTTCCTGTGCCGGTGAGCTGAGTTTGCCAGCGCAGGAAATGATTGAGGTTCGGCCTCGACGAGGAGTTCCTTGCTGAGTCCAAAAAAACAATGGCAAAGTACTGCAAGGGCCAAGAAACGCCCCGCTAAATGCATCTGAAACTGGACATGTTTTGGCTGAATTGCTCCCTTGGTTTTGTTCTGTTATTTTCTTTACCAGATATGAAAATGGGGCGCGGGGGGGGGGGGGGGGGGGGGGGGGGGGGGGGGTGCTGTCAAGCCCTCAAATGTTTTCTTAAAGCTGTGCATAGAAGAAGCCTCGAGACTCATCCTGCTGTATCCACCTTCCACCATGTATATGAAATACCAGGTACCAGACAAGTTTGTAGGAAAGTGTCCCAAAACACTTCACAGGAGGCTAATAAGATATATGCTACCTACTTTAACTGTAAAATTTCTGATCCCACAACCCACCAGCTGTTTAAAAAGCTCATTCATGCCTTGTCACCTTCAGAATCAAAGATTCTAATGTTCTCTGAGCTGGTCTGAATTCTCCATGATCTACTCTACTCCAGAAGGCACATATCCATTCTTGTATTACGATCCCCAACAGCGGCAAGGATGCTGGACCAAAAACCCCAATTGTTTTTTAAGACGGTGTGGAAACATTGATTCGCTGCAGGGGTGATTGAATGAAGAAATCGGGCTTTGTTATTTTAAAACAAAACTTTATTATAACTACAATATTAAACTTTTTAACTTCAAACCCAAAAAGAACCGCTTACATATACACCTTAAAACTACTATTTAATTTGCCATTAAACAACAAGAAAATGCACATACAGCTGCCAATCCTAAACAAGCATGGCCGAAAGTGATACTTGCATTACAAAACAAATCCTGTCTTTTGTGACAACCTCTCGAGACTTTAGCTGAATGCATTCAAGTGGCTGCTTAAACTGAGTTGTTTCAGCTTTTTCCTTGTGTCCAGTCAAGGCAGCTCTGTTTTTAACTATTATCACTTTTTTTAAGCTATCTTACTGGGAAAGAAAACTGCCCCTCATCATGCAAGAAAAAGAAGGGTTGCCAGATCACAGATCAGACTTCACTTCCAAAAGTCTTTCTCCAAAAACCCTCAGCTGGATTCTCCGTCGGCGGGATCCTCCGTTTCGCCAGCAACGCACTCATGCCCGCGGATTTCCCAACGACATTGGGGTGTCCACAATGGGAAACCCCATTGGCCGGCTGCCAGAATGAAGGATCCTGAAACAGGTGCGGTGGGACAGAGAATCCCACCCCCTGGTGTTTCTAACAGCTTGCCCAAAATGTCCCTTCCCTCTCTCTCGCTGAGCTCCACCCCAGCACTGGCCTCGCCTCCTTGAGATAAAAAGTCTCTCTGCAGGATTTTAACCCTTCAATTTCCACTACGTTTATAATCCAATTTCCTAAAATCTTCCAATCGTCACACATTGTCCTTGCTGAAGATACATCACTGTCGCGATCCAAGCGGATAACACTGGACAAGTCAGATCCCAGAATGAAACCTGGCTTGATACAGCCTAGCTTTGGTTTTTTAAGAAAGAAACCATGGAGGAAGGTTACTGAACATGAACTTTTAACATAAGTTAACATAACAAAATGTTTATTAAATGGGGGGGGGGGGGGGGGAACGGGAGAACTGTATTACAAAAGATAAAAATGTTGTAAATGCTAGAAAATGTTTCAAGCTCTCGCTATTCCTTTTATCTCAGCAACACCTTTACAGACATACCAACCCAGTGAAGATAAGCCACTAAACACCAAGGCTGCTATCTTAGGCTGGCCCACTTGCAAAATGTTTTTTCGGTGGATTTCTGAACATTAAGTTCAAATAGTTTTTTCCCCAGTTGGTGTCTCTCCCTGAGACATCCAAAAATGCACGATTTCTTCAACTGCAGAGTAAACACAAGTTGCTTAGTCTGTTCCCCAGCATCCTTGCAGTATTTCTTATTTGAGATCTTGGAGCTCCTGTCTTTCCTCTCTGACATACACACTTTGAACTTCTTTTCTGTCTTTCCCTATGTCTATGTGTCACTGGACCGCTTTCAGTTTTTTGGACTTTTTTTTTCTTCCCCAAATTCACTAAACTACTAACCCCTTTGTAACCCATCTCTTCTCTTCCAAGGGCTGTAAAACCTTGTTAGAAAACCTCAGAAAACCTGACCTTTTTCCTAGGAGGCCCTCCAGACTTGTCAGCACCAAGCTCACAAAAAAAAAGAAATAAAACTGAAACCCATGTTCGATCTTTCCTAACACACAAATATAAAAGTTATACATTGTTCCTAGCATTACATCTGTACCCCAACATCTGGAGTTGAACATTCCTTTGTGTTTCAGTCCTTCCATGATCTCAACTCTCTCAATCTCTCTAACCTCCTCCAACTTCTGCACTGTAGGGATTCTATGAATTCAACAACATCTGCCCCAAAGCACTTCAGTTTTTTGCTCTATTCTTCCTCCCTGGCCCTACCATTGGCAATTATGTTTTCGTTGCTGAGGATTCTCACTTTGGAATTAACTCATTCTTTTCTACCTCCATAATCCTCCTTTTAATCTGAGATAAAAAAATAAATTACTGCGGATGCTGGAAACTGAAACAAAAACAGAAAATGCTGGACAATCACAGTAGGTCTGACAGCATCCGAGGAGAGAGAATGGAGATAATGAACGGGATTCTCCAATCCCGCGGCAGAGTTTCCACGCCGTCGTAAACGCCGTCTCGTTTTACAACGGCATGAATGAGCCGCTCCCACGTCTAATTCTGGCCCCTACAGGGGGCCAGCACGGCGCTGGAGCAGTTCGCAGTGCGAACTGGGCTCCACGGGATCCGCGCATGCATAGTTGCACCAGTGCCAAAGAGGACATGCGCAGTGGCGCCGGCGCCAATGCGCGCACGCGCAGTGGCCTCCTTCAACGCACCGGCCCCGACGCAACATGGCGCAGGGCTACAGGGGCCGGCACGTAGGAAAGGAGGCCCCCAGCCACAGAGGCCGGCCCGCCGATCAATGGAGAATCGCGTGCCGGCGTCTGGGCGGCGTGGCCCGTTTGCGGGGATTCTCTGGCCCGACGTGGGGCTGGGAGAATACCGCCCAATATTTTGAGCCTGGAATCTTTCCTTTAACCAAGCTGTTAGCCCTCCTTTCTAATATTTCCATCTTTGGTTTGATGTCTTTTGCAACTTTATACCTTGGGATGCTATTCTGCGTTGCAGATGCCATGAAAATACATGTTGTTATTTTAACTATGAAAATCAATTTATTACCAGGCCATTAAGTGAGTAATTTTTCCACTGTTGGGGATTCATCTGATGCATATTATCCACTAATTTCAACAAACTTCTGAGTTTCAGATTGGAAATCTAGATTTGCTTGGAACTCTTCACAGTACTATAGGCACATATATTTTCTGTAATCTTAAAAACTCCATAATGGGGTACTGTTTTTATCTGTTGTGCATTTTAGCATTTTGAGTAATTACATTTTTTAAAGGAAGTTGCAAGGCATTTTTCATTGATGTCATGAAAGTAGTTTGCAGTTAGTTTGCGGTTGAGCTTTGCTGTTGAAATCAATGAAAGTTCATGTGTACATGTGAATATTGTCCTGCCCTGGAGCAATTTTCCTGCCCTTCCAAGCTCCTGTAATTTGTTAATTATAACAACAAATCATAAGCAAGGGAAGTATTCTTAAAAATAAATGCTAATTATGGAGCAAGTGTGATTCGCAGTTGACTGGAAAATATGACCTTCAGTTCAAAAGCTGACATGTATGTTTATCGTGCTGTTTCTTTTCAATAAAGGAATAATTATGGTATTTGTGCCACTTACAGACCAACAGAGCGAGAACGAACGGAAAGACTGATCAAGACTAAACTTCGTGAGGTAATGATGCAGATGGATTTGGAGAACGTCACATCAAAAGAGGTAGGTTATACACCTATTGAAGAAAATCATTGGATTGAAAATGGGTTCTGAATTAATATATTCATTGATTGATTGATGGTGTTTAATATTATGCAAAAATAAGAAAACTAACTTCTCAAAACCCAAATATTTTGCAATTTGAGATGTTTGGTGATGTAGCTTAAAAAGATTGGAACTCCTAATTTCGGAAATGTGTTCTGCATCTTTACCTTGTAGAGGATTCTTACTGACACTTTACACTTGCTTGTCTCCAGCTTGCCTAATTTTTAACTATTTGGAGATTGTATTAACTGTCATCTTACAAAGTAGATGTACAGTTTGGAAAAGAACTCATTCTGAAATATGAGTCCAGAAAAGAGTGGAAAAACCGATACGGTTACCCATTGAAACTGTTAGTCTGGTTACTAGTAGACAATTGCTGACCTTCCATTAACTGCTGATTGGTTTTCGTCTTGTGTTAAAAGGTCTCAATAGTTGATTGTTGTACTGATTACAGATTCGCACAGAATTGGAGATGCAAATGGTTTGTAACCTGAGAGAATTTAAAGAATACATTGATAATGAGATGATTGTAATCTTGAGACAGATGGACAACCCAACCGAGATATTTGAACATGTCTATCTGGTATGATCATTATGCTATAATTGATATTTGTCCTCTGTTTGCTATTTTATGTGGGTATGAGTGTAGTACCATAAAATGAGTGAAGGGGAATTAAGGAAAGGGAGGGAAATCTCAAGAGGCCTCTCTCGTGCTGGTTTCTAAAGAGCTTGGTTTTTCAATCACTTTTACCCAAATATGATTGGGTTTGGTTTCCTATTTAAAACACTCAGAAGTCTTGTGTCCTTTCACTGAGCCCCTTCCCTAGTGATAGCTTGAGACGATAAGAAATATTGGGTTTATAAACTTGTACTCATCCAAACCTCTGCTGCCTGTATTCTAATTTGCACCAAGTCCTGATCACCCATTATCCCTGTGTTGGCTCCCAGTCCAACAATACCTTGTTTTTTAATCCGTCCATGGCTTTATCCCCTTCCCTATTTCAGTGCACATCCCTGATTTTAGTTGCTGCATAATTGCCTTCAGCTGCCTATACCCGAAGCCCAGGAATTCCCTCCCTAAATCCCTTAACGCCTTGTTTCTCTTCATTTCTTAAAACCAACCATTTGCTCATCTGTCCTGATATCTCCTTTTGTCTCAGTGACTACAGCCTGCTCCTGTGAAGCAACCTTGGAATTATTACTACATTAAAGGCACTAAATAAATACAAATTGTTGGTAGGCCACTTTGTGGGGTAGAAGATTGGCATGCTACCACATTGGATGCAATCCAGCAGACTTGAAACCAAGTCCTCTTTTTGGTGTGTTTGGCGGGGGATGTTTCTCAGCAATTGCAGCGACGGGATTCACCCCGCTATTCACTGGCACTTTGCCGGTTTTATGGGCCCTAGGGAGCTTCTCCCTGCCGAGGCCACACTTCAGTCCATTTCCTGCTGGCAAGAGCTGAGCTCACCGGTGGAAATAGAATCATAACATTTACACTGCGGAAGGATGCCATTCAGCCCATCGAGTCTGCCTGGCTCTTGGAAAGAGCACCCTACTTAAGCCCACACCTCCACCCTATCACAGTAACCCCACCTAAACCTTTTGGACACCAAGGGCAATTTAGCATGACCAATCCACCTAACCTGCACACCTTTGGACTGTGGGAGGAAACTGGAGCATCCGGAGGAACCCATGCAGACATGTGCAGACTCCGCACAGACAGTGACCCAAGCCGGGAATCGAACCTGGGACCCTGGAGATGTGAAGCAACTGTGCTAACCAATATGCTACCATGCCGGCCACAGATCAGCTCCTCGCAAATCAGGACTCCGTTTTGGCCGGCAACCCTGATCTCTGAACCACTTCGCCTCCCGTTTCAGGCCTGTCTCTCTCTCTCTCTCTCTCCCGCCCCCCCCCCCCCCCATTTAATGGGCATGGACTGCCCTGGCAGTGCCAACCTGGCACCTTGACACTTGCAACTTGGCACACTGGCAGTGCCCAGGGAGGGGTACCAGGGTACTGTACTACCCTGCCTTTTACCCACTCACCTGGGAGTCTCGAATGCACTGCGAGACTCCTCGAGGTGCCATCACGCCTGGTCCACGTTTATGGAAACCAGTGCTGCACAAAGTTCTCGCAGGCATAGCTGTTGACTACTGGGTGCCCGGGTGTTTAAATGAGCCTAAATATGCTGAGCCGGATCACGGTGAGGACAAGACCTAGATCACACCGGGCAGAGCGCATCTGGTGACTCGAGACCAGATTTGTGGCGGAGTCCAATTTGGGGCTCTTGCAGGATCGGAGCCAGGCGCAATCTGGTGGCTGAATCGCGCCCAATGTCCTACCAACTTAAGGACAGATAACTTAAAATGGTTACATTTTCATCCTTTATGATGAATCTAGAACATTGTCAATGTGGATCTAGAACATTGTCAATGTGAAGTAATTCCAGAGAAATCTGAAGATGTGCTAGTAGTGATGATGAAGTTCTTAAGAATATGGTATGGTGCTATGTGAATGTATTTTTTGTTCTGTCTCAGCTGACCACTGTCTATTTATCCATTTTGAATTAGTTGTGAGTGTAGTAAGTTATAAAGTTTTATATAATTGCATTTTCTTTGTGACTTATCTCTGCTGTGATTTATCTTCTTTGGGAGAATTTTCTTTTCAAAGTTGTCCTGATTGGATTTCCTGTATTAAAGTTTCACAATGAGGCCAGCTGCTGCCTCCTATGTTGAATCGTGGCCAGCTTTATAAGGATAGACAACAGTCAGCTGCCCTTAAAGTCAAAAACAAATTTGTTTTACTGGGAACATATCAACATTGCTTCAAAGAATCTCAGTAAATCCATCTTAATCTGTAACACTTAGACCACATTGTTGTCAGTTCATTCAGAAAGTGACCTGGCACAAGTGTGTGAAGGGACGATCCTTTAAAACCGAGATGAGGAGGAATTTCTTCAGCCAGAGGGTGGTAGAAGGCTGTGGAGGCCAAGTCACTGAATGTCTTTATGACAGAATTAGATAGGTTCCTGATTAATAAAGGGATCAGGGGTTATGGGGAGAAGACAGGAGAATGGGGATGAGAAACAAATCAGCCATGATTGAATGGGGCTAGATAGTCTACATCTTATTGTATTTCTTCCCTCCCTGGTGAACCACCTGTAGAAGTATTATTTATTGTGAGAGAGTGAGTGAAGGAGGAGCATAGCAGACACCTCTGCATTCTTCATGGGGGAGGTGGTGTAGTGGTATTGTTGCCGAACTAGTAATTCGGAGACCCAGGGTAATGATCAGGGATCCAGGTTTGAATCCCACAAGGCCAGGTGGTGGAATTTAAATTAAATTATAAGTCTAATGATGACCATGAAGCCATTTTCGATAAAACCCATCAGGTTCACGAATGCCCTTTTGGGAAAGAACTCTGCCATCCTTACCTGGTCTGGCCTACATGTGACTCCAGACCCAGAGCAATGTGGTTGACTCTTAAATGCCACCTAAAATGGCCCAGCCAGCCACTCCGCTGTATTTGACTGTTACGAAAACACCAAAAGGGTATAAAATCGGACTGGTCATCGGGCATTGGCAGTCCGTCCTCTTTACTGCCAAAGTTGGCATTACTGTCTCACAGCCTGACATAGTCATACTCACAGACAATATCCCAGACACCACTATCACCATTCCAGAGTATGTCCTGTCTCACTGGCAGGACAGACCCAGCAGAGGTGGTGGAACAGTAGTATACAGTTGGGAGAGAGTTGCCCTGGCAGTACTCAATATCGACTCTGGACCCCATGAAATTTCATAGCTGCAGCTTAAACATGGGCAAGGAAACTGTCTGCTGGTTACCATGTATCATCAGCTGATGTATCGGTACCCCTCCATGTTGAATATCACTTGGAGGAGTACTGAGGGTGGTAACGGTGCAGAATATATTCTAGGAACGGGGTAGGCCATTCAGCCCATCAAGCTTGTCATGCCATTCAATGAGATCATGGCTGATCTGTGACCTAACTCCATATACCTGCCTTTGGCCCATATCCCTTAATATTTTTGCTTAACAAACATCTGTCTTTCTCAGATATAAAATTAACACTGATTCCGCTTTAACTGCTGTTTGTGGGAGAGAGTTCCAAACCTCTACCATTCTATGAGTGAAGACATTCTTCCTAACATCTCTTCCGAATGGTCTAGCCCTAATTTTTATTCTATGCCCCCTAGTTTTAGAATCTCCAACCAGTGGATATAGTTATCTTTATCTACTCTGTCTTTCACTGATAATATCTTGAATACTTTGATCAGATTACCCCATAACCTTCTAAATTCTAGCGAAAAGAGGTCTAAATTGAGTAATCTCTCCTAATTTAACCCCTGTAATCCAGGTATCATTTTGGAAATCTACGTTGCACCCCTCCAAGGCCAAAATATTTTTCCTGAGGTGTGGTGCTCAGAACTCCTAAGTGGGGTTTAACCAGGGTGGGGGACTTGTCCATCATCAAGAGTGGCTCAGTAATACCACAACAGGCCGAGCTGACAGGATCCTAAAGGACATAGCTGCTAGACTGGGACTGAAGCAGGTGGTGAGGGAACCCAATAAGAGGGAAAAACATACTTGACCTCATCCTCACCAACCTGCCTGCTGCAGATGCATCTGTCCATGACCGTATCAGTAGAAGTGACAATCACACAGTCCTTGTGGAGACAATGTTCCCTCTTCACATTGAGGATACCTTCCATTGCGTTGTGTGGCGCTGTCACCGTGCTAAATAGCATAGATTTTGAATAAATCCAGCAACCTCACTGGGCATCCATGCGGCACTGTGGGCCATCAGCAGCAGCAGAATTGTACTAGGCCACAATCTACAACTTCATGGCCCAGCACATTGTCCACTCGACCATTACCACCAAGCCGGAGGTCAACCCTGGTTCAATGGAGTTCAGGAGAGCATGTCAGGAGTAACACCAGGCAAGCAAACATGAGGTGTCAACCCGGTTGAGCTACAACACCGGACTACTTGTGTGCCAAACCGCATAAGCAGCAAGTAATAGACAGAGCTAAGCGATTCCACAATGAACGCGTCAGCTCTAAGCTCTGCAGTCCTGCCACATCTAGCTGTGAATGGTGGTGGACTATTAAACCACTCTGGAGGAGGAGGCCCCACAAATATCCCCATCCTCAATGATGGAGGAACCTAGCAGATATGTTCAAAAGACGAGGCTGAAGAATTCCCAACAATCTTCAGCCAGAAGTGCCCAGTGGATGATCCATCTCCAGAGGCCCCCAGCATCACACATGTCCGTCTTCAGCCAATACGATTCACTCCTTGTGATGTCAAGAAACGGCTGAAGGCACCGGATACTGCAAAGGCTATGGACCCTGACAATATTATGGCAACAAAACTGAAGACGTGCTCCAGAACTTGGTGCATCCCTAGCCAGGCTGTTCCAGTTCAGCTACGACACTGACATCGACCCGGCAATGTGGAAAATTGCCTAGGAATGTCCTGTACACAAGAAACAAGACAAATCCAACCCAACCAATTACCGCCCTAACAGCCTACTCTCCATCATCTGTAAAATTATGGAAGGAGTCATCAACAGTACTAACAAGCTGCAGTTACTCAGCAAGAACCTGCTCACGTGCCAGGGTCACTCAGCTCCCGACCACCTCATTACAGCCTTGGTTCAAACATGGACAAAAGAACTGAATGCCAGTGGTGAGGTGAGAGTGACTGCCCTTGACATCAAGGCAGCATTTGGCTGAGTATGGCATCATACTTAAAACAGGGGGCAATGGGAATAGGGGGGAGGGGGGCTCTTTGTTGGTTGGAGTCAGACCTGGCACAAAGGAAGATGGTTATGGCTGTTGGAGGTCAATCATCTCAACTCCAGGACATCACTGCAGGACTCCCTCGGGTAGTATCCTATGCCCAACCATCTTCAGCTGCTTCATCAATGACTTCCTTTCTATCAAGGTCAGAAGTGGGGATGTTTGCAGATGACTGCACAATGTTCAGCACCATTCGCAACTCCTCCAGATAATGAAGCAGTCCATGTTCAAATGCAGCAAGACCTGGACAATATCCACCTGTCCACTATCTACAAGGCACATGTCAGGAATGTAATGGAATACTCTCCACTTACCTGGATGAGTGCAGCTCCAACAACACTTAAGAAGCTCGACACAGTCCAGGACAAATCTGCCCGTTTGATTGCTACAACCTCCACAAATATTCAGTCCCTTCACCACCAACGATCTGAATCCCAGGTCCCTCAACCGGGACCTGGGATTCATGTCGCATTACATTCATCCCCCACCATCTGGCCTGCGAAATCCTACCAACTGTCCTGGCTTGATACAATTCACACCTCTTTAACCTGGGGTTACCCCATCTCTGGATCTGTAAGGATTTAATCACCTGCTAATGGTCGCATTCCTAGCATTGTTTGGCATCTTTGAATTTGTCTATATATGTGTTTCTGGAACAGACCTCTTCATTCACCTGAGGAAGGAGCAGCGCTCCGAAAGCTAGTGACATCGAAACAAACCTGTTGGACTTTAACCTGGTGTTGTAAGACTTCGTACAACGATCATTGGCAGCCATGTGAACCATCTACAAGATGCACAAAATGAAACATGCTCATAGGTTTGATGGTTGGACTGAACATAACTGGACCAACATTTATAAGGAACAGAAGAGTTAGTCTGGTGAAGTACTGCATTCCCTTTGATGTTGTAATCTGCTCTTGCATATGCTCATTTTAAAATGTGCTTATCAAGATTTTGAAGTTACTCATCAAGATTCCTTGCGCAGCACCTTCTAAACCCATGACCACTACCATCTAGAAGGACAAGAGCAACAGATACCTGGGAACATCACCACCTGGAGGTTCCCCTCCAAGTCACTCATCACCCTGACTTGGAAGTATATCGCAGTTCGTTCACTGCCATTGGGTCAACGTCCTGGAAGTCCCTTCCTGCCAGCACAGTGTTCTCCTATACCTCGGGTACTGCAGCGGTTCAAGAATACATCTCTCACCCACCTTCTGAAGGGCAACTAGGGATGGACAATAAATGCTGGCCAAGCAGCGATGCCCACATCCTGTAAATGAATAAAAAGAAACATCAGTTACTTTTGTCATTTCGCCATCAAGCCAGTCTTCTTGTGTCTAAATTTTCATTTTGGCTGTGAAACTTAAGGAAACAACAAGACTCGTATTAATAGTTGATAGTTTTGTATTATCCCGCACAGTGTTATCTTCATGCCAGGAATCCTCTGTACTATCAGCCATTAACGTTAATTTCGTTATTTGGGCTTTTTGACTGGAAGAAACGAGAAAGACTGGGAAAGTAATAGTAATACTACCAATACAGAAAACTTTTAATATACCAATCTAATCATTTAAGAATTTGATATACTTGAGTGCACATTTATTGGAAACTTAGCTTTTCTTTTGCTCAAATGCAAATGCACATCTATGCGGGAGCAGGGTGGGGAGGAAACTTAACATACATCTATACCTGAGCTGTTTTGGTAGTGTGCTAAATATCAATAAAATCTGTTTGGACTGTCCTATTTGACCTGAACCTTAGCCAGCTTATCTCTGTTTACAGGGTTCGGAGTGGAATGCATCCAATTTGGAAGATTTGCAGTGCCGAGGGTAAGTTCCCCTTATAATGAAACATGCTCATAGGTTTGATGGTTGGACTGAACATAACTGTGGACCAACATTTATAAGGAACAGAAGAGTTAGTCTGGTGAAGTACTGCATTCCCTTTGATGTTGTAATCTGCTCTTGCATATGCTCATTTTAAAATGTGCTTATCAAGATTTTGTAAGGAAGCCCAAAGTGTTGAATGTTGATTTGACACGAGAGCAAATTCTTGACCTCATTTAAAGTATTTATCCAAGTGTTATTTTTGGTCTATGTTTTCCATATGAAAACCGCTTAATATGATTCCCGGTAATCTAAAGCATTTCAGAATTTACTTCAGAAACATATGAAGAAAACTGATATATCCAGTAATATGTATTCTGAGGGAAAATAAATTTTGAGGCACTTTTAGTTCTTTTCCCTAACCCTTCAGTCTTCACATGACTGCATGACTCCCATTGTAACTCTGAGACAATATCAGATTTTCTTGTATTAATTACTCTCTTCATATTCCTGACCCCAACCCTACTTCTTTCTGTGCCCACCCCTGGAAAAATAATGCTTCCCCGAGTGTTAAATGTTTCTTGAATAGTGAGAGGTTGGGAAGTGCCGGTGTCCTTGTCCATGAGTCACTAAAAGTTGACATGCAGGTGCAGCAAGCAGTTAGCAAGGCTTTCATCACAAGGGGATTTGCGTACAGGCATAAAGATATCTTGCTGCAGTTGTACAGAGACCTCACCTGGAGTATGATGCCCAGTTTTAGTCTCCTTGCCACAGAGGGAGTGCAATGGAGGTTCACTAGATTAATCCCTGGAATGGTGGGAATGTTGTATGAGGAGAGATTGTGGAGACTAGCTCTGTATTCCCAAGAGTTTTGAAGAATGGGGTGGCCCCATTGATACTTCCAGAATTTTTACAAGGCAAGACAGGGTGGAAGTAGATAATGTTTCTCCATGTTGGTGAGTCTAAAATTAGCACATGATCGCAGGATAAGAGGTAGGCCATTTAAAGACTGAAATGAGGAGGAATTTCTCCACTCGAGGGTGATGAATCTTTAGAATTCTCTACCCCAGAGGGTTGTGAAAGCGCAATCATTGAGCATATTCAAAACTCAAATCCAAGGGAAATAGAGATGGTGCGGGGAAATGGCATTGAGGTGGCTGATCGGCCATGACCTCATTGAATGGTGGAGCAGGCTTGACGGGCTGAATGGCCTAATCCTGTTCTTGTGTTCAATTCACTTCCTACTGCACTTTAAATTCCTAATAATCTCGCCTTTGACCTACATTAAATTATGACATTTCTGTAGCCACCAATCTGCAAAATCACATTTTCTCCACCATTTTTTTGATGCCCTTGTCCATCTCTATTCTGTCATGTCCAAAGCATGCAGAATTGAAAGTCTTTGGCAAACAACCAGTTTAACGATCTGGCTGGACCACAAAAAACATTATTGGATCCATCCACAGAATCACAGTGGTTACCGCACAGGAGGCCATTTGGCCTGTTGTGTTTGTGCTGGCTCTCCAAAGGAGCAATATACTTAGTGCCACTCTTTCACCCGCCCCACCCTCAACTTTTGGTAGCCCTATATATCTTCTCAAAATATATTTTCCCTTAAGATTTGTAAACACATTTTAAACTTGCCTTCACTAATAACCTATTTTTAAAAAAAGTTGTTTCCTTTTGTGTTTTGGCAATTTGGAAGCTTATTCATAGAACCACATAATTCTTACAGTGCAGCGGGAAGCCACTTGGCTCATCGAGGCTATCCCGTAACCCCATAACCCCAGCTAACCTACACATCTTTGTGCCACTAAGGGGCAATTTAGCATGGCCAATCCACCTCACTTGCACTTTGGACTGTGGGAGGAAACCAGAGCACCCGGAGAAAACCCACCCAGACACTGGGAGAACCCAAGGCCTGAATTGAACCTGGGCCTCTGGCACTGTGAGGAAGCAGTGCTAACCACTGAGCCACCATGCTGCCCTTATTGGTAGCTTTTCTGTTAAACCAGATGTTATAGTTGTTATACTAGAGAACTTTAAATTTTCACCTGCAGATTGCAATTATTGTGTTGAAGTTGTTTTATTGTGTAAAAATTAGACGGACGATAATTACCTGCATTCCCCAATTGAAAGGAAGGACAAGGGACTGCTGAGGATGTTTACATTGGGCTAGCTAGTAGAATATATGCAAGAACAGCCTGGCTTGTACATTGTCCTGTTCTCATTTATCCTATCTGGGGAAATGCACTGTTTTTACTTGATGCTTCATCTGGTGACAATGGCAGCATGGTAACACAAGTGGCTAGGGCAGCACGGTAGCACAAGTGGCTAGGGCAGCACGGTAGCACAAGTGGCTAGCACTGTGGCTTCACAACACCAGGGTCCCAGGTTCGATTCCCCACTGGGACGCTGTCTGTGCGGAGTCTGTACGTTCTCCCCGTGTCTGCGTGGGTTTCCTCCGGGGGCTGTGATTTCCTCCCACAGTCCAAAGATGTGCAGGTTAGATGAATTGGCAATGCTAAATTGCCCTTAGTGTCCAAAAAGGTTAGGAGGGGTTATTGGGTTATGGGGATAGGGCTTAAGTGGGTCGGTGCAGACTCGATGGGCCGAATGGCCTCCTTCTGCACTGTATGGTCTATGTTATATGTTCCAAGGGGCCAGAAGCTCTCAGCATTTTCATTTTGGCATGTTTCTCAAGTTTCAGTATTGGAATTTATTTCGGCAGCAGCTATCAGTTCATTGCCATATTTGCTTGCCTCGAGCAGGTTTAGTTTTGTACTGAGTATAACTAAGCACAGATCTGTTGACTATATTCCCCTATAAAGTAGATTGCTGCAAGTTTGGTTGTGCCAGTTTTTGATTTGTAAACAGTTATGTTTCATATTCAGTAAGCTTCACATTAATTCATCCTGTTTCTATTACAATTGTTATATCTACCCCATTAATTCATCCTGTATTTTATCATAATAGCTATATCTCCCCCTGCAGGCCAATCATATTTGTTTTAGTGCTGCATTGTGTTATACCAATCTAAAAGAACGTTCTTGTACAAAATGCAAATTTGCTAAATATATTTACAATCACATTCATTTAAAATGTTTACCTTTTTAAAGGTTGATCTTGTGTACCGACAGTGGGAGTTGCATTTAATTTAAATATGTTTTGTATGGCAATGGCAGATCCTAATATGGTAATTTCTTCAATTCTTTGTTTAGGATTCAATACATCTTGAACATCACCCGTGAAATTGATAACTTCTTCCCAGGAATATTTGAATACCATAACATCAGGGTATATGATGAAGAAGCTACAGATCTGCTTGCATATTGGAATGATACATACAAATTCATCTCTAAGGCAAAGTATGTAATTAATTAGAAATCTCTCGGGTGCTGGGTGATTTTTATCAATATAGTATTTGTTTTAAATTTAAAAATCTTTATATTATATATGCATTGTCTGGGGGTAGGAGATGGTTTGACTTGTTTGCAGCATGGTTAATTCATGCGCAGCTTTTCTGGTTTTGATTTCCTTCCCCATGTAGAGTAGCATGGTAGAACAGTGGTTAGCACTGTGCTTCACAGCGACAGGATCCCAGATTCGATTCTCGGCTGGGTCACTGTCTGTGCAGAGTCTGCACGTTCTTCCCGTGTCTGCGTGGGTTTCCTCCCATTAGTCCCAAAAGACATAGAACATAGAACATAGAAAAATACAGCACAGAACAGGCCCTTCGGCCCACGATGTTGTGCCGAACCTTTGTCCTAGATTAATCATAGATTAACATTGAATTTACAGTGCAGAAGGAGGCCATTCGGCCCTTTGAGTCTGCACCGGCTCTTGGAAAGAGCACCCTACCCAAACTCAACACTTCCACCCAACACCAAGGGCAATTTGGACATTAAGGGCAATTTATCATTGGCCAATTCACCTAACCCGCACATCTTTGGACTGTGGGAGGAAACCGGAGCACCCGGAGGAAACCCACGCAGACACGGGGAGGACGTGCAGACTCCGCACAGACAGTGACCCAAGCCGGAATCGAACCTGGGACCCTGGAGCTGTGAAGCAATCGTGCTATCCACAATGCTACCGTGCTGCCCTTGAGAACAAATAAATCTACACTATCATTTTACTGTAATCCATATACCTATCCAATAGCTGCTTGAAGGTCCCTAATGTTTCCGACTCAACTACTTCCACAGGCAGTGCATTCCATGCCCCCACTACTCTCTGGGTAAAGAACCTACCTCTGATATCCCTCCTATATCTTCCACCTTTCACCTTAAATTTATGTCCCCTTGTAATGGTTTGTTCCACCCGGGGAAAAAGTCTCTGACTGTCTACTCTATCTATTCCCCTGATCATCTTATAAACCTCTATCAAGTCGCCCCTCATCCTTCTCCGTTCTAATGAGAAAAGGCCTAGCACCCTCAACCTTTCCTCGTAAGACCCACTCTCCATTCCAGGCAACAACCTGGTAAATCTTCTTTGCATCTTTTCCAAAGCTTCCACATCCTTCCTAAAATGAGGCGACCAGAACTGTACACAGTACTCCAAATGTGGCCTTACCAAAGTTTGGTACAGCTGCATCATCACCTCACGGCTCTTAAATTCAATCCCTCTGTTAATGAACGCGAGCACACCATAGGCCTTCTTCACAGCTCTATCCACTTGAGTGGCAACTTTCAAAGATGTATGAACATAGACCCCAAGATCTCTCTGCTCCTCCACATTGCCAAGAACTCTACCGTTAACCCTGTATTCCGCATTCATATTTGTCCTTCCAAAATGGACAACCTCACACTTTTCAGGGTTAAACTCCATCTGCCACTTCTCAGCCCAGCTCTGCATCCTATCTATGTCTCTTTGCAGCCGACAACAGCCCTCCTTACTATCCACAACTCCACCAATCTTCGTATCGTCTGCAAATTTACTGACCCACCCTTCAACTCCCTCATCCAAGTCATTAATGAAAATCACAAACAGCAGAGGACCCAGAACTGATCCCTGCGGTACGCCACTGGTAACTGGGATCCAGGCTGAATATTTGCCATCCACCACCACTCTCTGACTTCTATCAGTTAGCCAGTTCGTTATCCAACTGGCCAAATTTCCCACTATCCCATGCCTCCTTACTTTCTGCATAAGCCTACCATGGGGAACTTTATCAAATGCCTTACTAAAATCCATGTACACTACATCCACTGCTTTACCTTCATCCACATGCTTGGTCACCTCCTCAAAGAATTCAATAAGATTTGTAAGGCAAGACCTACCCCTCACAAATCCGTGCTGACTATCCCTAATCAAGCAGTGTCTTTCCAGATGCTCAGAAATCCTATCCTTCAATACTCTTTCCATTACTTTGCCTACCACCGAAGTAAGACTAACTGGCCTGTAATTCCCAGGGTTATCCCTAGTCCCTTTTTTGAACAGGGGCACGACATTCGCCACTCTCCAATCCCCTGGTACCACCCCTGTTGACAGTGAGGACGAAAAGATCATTGCCAACGGCTCTGCAATTTCATCTCTTGCTTCCCATAGAATCCTTGGATATATCCCGTCAGGCCCGGGGGACTTGTCTATCCTCAAGTTTTTCAAAATGCCCAACACATCTTCCTTCCTAACAAGTATTTCCTCGAGCTTACCAATCTGTTTCACACTGTCCTCTCCAACAATATCGCCCCTCTCATTTGTGAATACAGAAGAAAAGTACTCGTTCAAGACCTCTCCTATCTCTTCAGACTCAATACACAATCTCCCGCTACTGTCCTTGATCGGACCTACCCTCGCTCTAGTCATTCTCATATTTCTCACATATGTGTAAAAGGCCTTGGGGTTTTCCTTGATCCTACCCGCCAAAGATTGTTCATGCCCTCTCTTAGCTCTCCTAATCCCTTTCTTCAGTTCCCTCCTGGCTATCTTGTATCCCTCCAATGCCCTGTTAGGTAATTTGGACATTCTGAATTCTCCCTCTGTGTACCCGAACAGGCGCAGGAATGTGGTGACTTGGGGATTTTCACATTAACTTCATTGCAATGTAAGCCTACTTATGACAAAGATTATTATTATGTAGTCGCATACATTTAGCTTTATTTTATTTGTCTTGTCCCACATATTTACTTTTATTACACAATATAAAAATACACACCAGAAGATCAGTCTGGTTTTGAAGACTTTTTTTTTTAAACTAACCTGAATAGGTCCTCGAGATGTTGGGTGGTTACCAACTGTAATGGTTTTTAAAAATCTAGCCATGTCAAAATTACTGGGGGGGAAAAAAACCTGAATGTTAATATTCCCAAATAATGGATTTCTAGTGAAAGGATTTGTAATTATGGGAAATTATTTTATCATTTGATGCTCTGCCCTGAAGGGAATGTTACAAATTGTAGTTAATCTATACAGATTATCAAATACACAGTCTAATAACGAACAAACGATTGAATTTATATGGATGATATACTTTTTCTATCTTTTATACAAGCCAGGTGGGAAATGTGCAGTAATAGCAGAAATGAGGGGCGGGATTCTCCACTCCCACGCCGAAGTGGCCGCGCCGTCGTGAACGCCGTCGAGGTTCACGACGGCGCGGAACGGCCCTGGTCCCGACCGATTCAGGCCCTGACAATGGGCCAGTATCGGGGCCGCGTCATCTACCCGCGCCAGGCCTTGTCGCCCGCGTAAAAGCGGCGCCGCATAGATGACGCGGCCGGCGCCGCATAACGGACGTCATCCGCGCATGCGTGGTTGCCGTCCTGTCCAAATCCGCCCCACAAGAAGATGGGGGATGGATCTTGCGGGGCCGCGGAAGGAAGGAGGTCCTCCTTCAGAGAGGACGGCCTGACGATCGGTGGGCACCGATCGCGGGCCACCCCACATTCAAGGTGAAGCCCGGTGCAGGATCCCCCCTCGCCTCCCCACAGGCCGCCCCCCCAGCGCACGCACCGCCCACGACTGCAGCGACCAGGTGTGGACGGCGCCAGGGGGTACCCGCCGTTTTGGCCTGGCCGCTCGGCCCATCCGGGCCTCAGAATAGCGGGGGTGCCGGAGAATCGCCATTTTGGGTGTCTCCGGCGATTCTCCGGCCTGCGGCCCGCGAAACTCGACCGGGCCGTTCCCGCCGCTTGGGAGAATCGCGGGAGGGCGTCAGCCCGGCGTCCCTGGAAATTTTGGCGGCCCAGGCGATTCTCCCAACCGGCGCGGGAGTGGAGAATCGCGCCCGGGGTCTTTCCAATGCTCAAGCTTTTGAAAAATCTAATATCATGTGTTGTCTTAAAGTATGTTGTTCCTCAAGATCTTTCCTAGTTTGAAACATCAGAACCCAAGCCATTTGGCACAAAACTTTGGACTTTAGTGTCCTGAAGTTAAAACGATCATTATTTGGAAATGGAGCTAAACGTTGAGAAATCTTGAAGTAATGTTTGGTTTCCAATGTGAACAGCAAGCCATTCTAAATTTTCATTCTCAAATCCAATTTTTGAAGACAGGTTAGAATTTTAAAGATTAATACAGTTTCATGTAATGAATTCAAATTTCTACTCAAATTATTTTGTGGACGATGAGCCAGACCTATTGTTAAATTAAATTGTACTAATTACAACTGTCAAGAACAAATTGTGATTGGGTTTGCATCTTTATCAGACTTGCTTGTAGTTACCTGGATGTGAATTTAACTTTAAAAATAAAATCTTTATTTCAAACCTCCAAATTAAGCTTGAATTCTGAACAGATAGAGTTAATCATACTAGGAAAAATACTTACCAAATTAAAAGTATGCCTGTTCTTGAACTATCTTTAATTGTACAAAGATGAAGATACGGAGCATGTTTGGGTTGACTGATAAATTCCCATTGCTGTACAGTGTAGACGTGCACTTTTTAAATTAATTGGTATGTTAAGTTTTGAACACTTACTATAAATGCCATAATTCTAAGACTCAACATCTCGAGTTACCACGTCACCTTTAGAAAATTTTGAACATATATTTATTTTTCCATCAGAAAAAATGGTTCCAAATGCCTTGTTCACTGTAAAATGGGCATCAGCAGGTCTGCGTCCACAGTAATCGCATATGCAATGAAAGAATACGGCTGGAACTTGGACAAAGCTTACAGTTATGTGAAGGAGAAACGGACAGTTACAAAGCCTAATATCAGCTTCATGCGACAACTGGAAGAGTACCAGGGTATCTTGCTAGCTAGGTGGGTACATCCATCTTAGATAAGCCTTAATTTACAATATCAGATGTGTGCTATGTCTTGTCTGTCTTTACTTTCTTGATTCACATTTTCTTTCCTCTATTTATCTCCTGGCACACACACACACTGGATTGGGTCTGATAGAACGGCAGGCAGGGCAGCCATGTACATCTCCAAGACTTCCACTGATGATGCTCTAGAACCAGGTGCTGCAGTGGAACCCAAGGTAGAGCCACAGCCAATTTTCCCTCTCTCCTAGTCAGCTGCGCACCTTGTGTCTGCACGGTCCTCAACCAGACAAACCAGGTGTGAGATTACCAACTCGCTGTGAGTGGAAATGTCAAACCAAATTATGATTTGAACCAGGGTTTCCCATTCTGACTGGTTTCATTGGAGTGACCTATCCGAAAATAGAAATACAAGATAACAATGATTAAATTCCTTCAATGCAAACCACAATAGGGGCAAGTTCCATGAACTCCAGCCTCCATTCTCATTGTGCCCTGCAGTACTCAACGTGTTCTTGTAGTTTTGTTTTATTTGTGGAAAATATTATGTTGTCAAGAGATAATTCAGTTATGTGATTAGTGATCTACTACCCAAGACCTCTATGATTAAAACACAGTCTTTCTGTTACTAACTGAGTATGGTATAATAACCATTTATATTTTAAATGGAAGATCTGTGGAGTGGAACATGAAGCTGGTGTAAGGTCTTCTCGGAGGAACAGTTCTAACTAGTGAGCTGGAGACAGAGACAGTTTAACTTTGGTTTACTTAATATTAGTTTGCTCCCTATCTTTATTTATATATACACACACACACACACTCCACCCTTCCAGGAAACACAAATTCCTGAATACTTTACTTGTCCAAAACAAATTCCTGAATGCTTTACTTGTCCTAATTTGTTTTGGACTGTTTGAACCAGACATTTTATTGCTATCCACTTCATATTTTACTCATATCGTTTATATCTACTGAATCACCAAGAGCATTGCTACCACTGATCTAATTATTTAACCTGAAGTGCCTCAAAATTGTCTTTTGTGTCTCCCTGGTTTTTTGACCTGGCTAAACATTAAATTTGATCCATTTTGAAACTTTGGTTAGAGCAGGAATTTGGGTTGGGACTAATGTAATTTTAATAGGTATCATACTGACCTCTTTTGGGGTGTTTTGACCCAGTTTAAAGATGGCAATATGAAAATAACACACACATCCACTTGAACTAGAACATCATCCTGAAGTACACTAAAGCTTCTAGATTTTGTTCTTAAAAGCTTGGGTTGTGCCTGGAGAAGAGTAGCTTGGAATAGACATGTTTCCATCAGTATTCCATCTCATCACTTGTTTGGTATAATAAATGTGATGCAATAGGTTGGATTGAGTGTTGCACAAAACATACCCCTCTTCTCCCCCTCCACCACCCTCTTTGCTACTACGTGTTTTGTTTCAATGTACTAAGTAAGTCTAATGATAAAACACCGTTTTAGAACTGTCTGTCTGCCACTGAAGACAAACTGCTTTTGCATTGGGACTCAAATTTTGTAACGGATGAGATGTGTTCATGTTGACATTGTAGGCTTGCAACGTTTATTTGGACCGAAAATAATGATCCATGCTCACTGAACTGGTTTCATCATACCTCTCCTGATTAACTTGTGTGTATATCGCTGACCCATACAATGGACTATTGAATTCTAGTCCCAGGGAAAATTCTAATAAAGAGTTCATACAAATTTTCACCTTAATACAGCTTTAGGTAAATCAAGCACTGCACAAATAAATTTGTATTGTTTCCAAGAAAATATCGTGCTGCATTAGTATATCCAAAAATAGTTGTTGAACTACCTGAAAATATCTTGTTTGAATTAACTTCCTACTGTCAACACTTAACCTTTTACATATTATGGGTGAGAAAAGGTAGGTCGAGTTTAATGCGTAAATGGTAGTCCAAATTTTCCTTCATTAATTCCATGAAATATTTGAAGACTAACATAGGGGAAACTTTTTTGCAGCTCAATGTTCTCTAATTCTACTTTGTGTCATTGTGTCTTGAGCTCACAGTTTATGTTTTTGTGCCAGTAGAACAGGAAATGCTGATTTTGTTTTTATAAACTGAAGCCTATGGTATAAATTCAATGCTTGGGAGTTTAAGCACTTTTTATTAACTTGCGGAAGCTGTATTTTATAGTTATCAAAAATGATGCCGCACAGCCTTCCATTTCCTTCACACAATCTTCACGTGAAACTCTAGCCAGTCCAAGAATTGGGACATTCCCATCGATTAACAAAGGGAGAATTGATCACCTACATTGAGGTGTATTCTAACATCATCTCATAGTGTTAATGTTAGAATGATTTAGTATCCCAACCAAAGGGTTGACAGAATGGATAGTTTTTTATTTTGCTTGAATTGGGAAGTCTAATAACTGAATATCATTGCAAGCAATCAAATTCAAGATTTGACAACCTAATTTTTAGTTTTATCTTAACAGTTGCTCACAGCATGCCTAAACTAAGTCATTCTTTATAGCTTATGATTAAAAGACCAGCTTCCACCTCTCGTACAAGTAGTGAACCTATGGCCATAAGATCTGCATTAGCTAATTGACAGTGGAATATAAACGGTAAATCTTAACTTGAGCTCAATATTGTTTCATACCTTAATTGTGATAAATTGTTGTTGAAATAGAAGATTTTGAGTTGGTGCTTTTTGAGAGTAAATGCAGATTGTGAGTGAACATTATTTATAGCTCCCTTATTAATAGCAAAACCATAAAATGCCCTATTTGTTTGCCCCTCCATAGTATTCTACAGATCATCTCCTGTGTTAACAGCTAAAAAAAATTACAAAACAGTAAATTGCATTTCTGTTGGTTTATTTTTATTGTATCACACCAATTACCCCTGTGGACTACTGCAGCATTCTGACATCGTGCTAAATAATAAAGTAATAGGTATGCTGAAAAATAATAAATACAATTTTGGCCTGTAATTGTATCTGCAGCAATATGAAGTACAATAAAGTACCACATATGTCAGGAGTTGCCGAAGCAATTTGGGATGTTCGGTTACACAAATTAAATGGTGTTGGGAGTGATGTATTAACATGGCGGAGGATTGGCTGCTGATAGGAAACAAAGTTGAGATAAATGGGCAATTTCAAGGTTGGCAAACTGTTACGAGCAGCGTGCCACAGGGATCACTGTTGGATCTTCCAAATATTTCAATCTTTTTATTGACTTCGATGAAAGGGTTAACTGTTTAATAGCCAAATTTGTTGTTGATACAAAGATATGTAAGAAAACAAGTTGTGCTGAGGATAGTCAGCGAAGATCCAATGGATAGGTTAAGTGAGTTATCAAAATATTTGGCAGATAGCAGTATAATGTGAGAAAATGTGACGTTGTTCACAATGGCAGGAAGAATAGAAAAGCAGAATCATATTTAAATGGAAAGAGACTGCAGAATGTTGGAATACAGAGGGATCTGGAATTGCTTGTACATGAATCACAAATCGTTAGCATGGAGGTACAGCAAGTAATTAGCAAGGCAAATTGAATGTTGGTCTTTATTGCAAGGGGGGGTGGGGTATAAAAGTAGAGAATCTTTGCTGCAACTGTACAGGACATTGGTGAGACCGCACATGGAGTACTGTGTACAGTTTTGGTCTCCTTGAGGAAGGATATAATTACATTGGAAGCAGTTCAGAGAAAGTTCATTAGGCTGATTCCTGTTATGAAGGGGTTGTCATAAGAAAAGGTTGAGCAGATTGGGTCTATATCAGTGGAGTTTAGAAGAATGAGAGGTGATCTTATTGAAGCACATAAATTCTGAGGTGGCTTAATAAAGTAGATACTGAGAGGAGGTTCCCTCCTGATGGGGAATCTAGAAGTAAGGGGGCCCAGTTTAAAGATAAATCATCTCCTGTTTAAGATGGCGATGAGGATTTTTGTTCTCTAAAAGGGTCATTCGTCTTTGGCATTCTCTTCCACAGACCCGTGGAGATCGGGTCATTGAATATATCCCAGGCTGCGTTAAACGTTTGCCCAAAGTTGGTAGGTTGAACATGCATCGCCTCAGGGAATTTCATTTATTCTTAAAGGAAAAACAATATAGGGAAAAGAGTGAATGGATGAAAGAAAAGCTTGAAGATTTAATTAGAAGCTGAGGAAACCAAGTTTAATTTTTTTTTAAATTTTAGAGTACCCAATTCATTTTTCCAATTAAGGGGCAATTTAGCGTGGCCAATCCACCTACCTTGCACATCTTTGGGTTGTGGGGGCGAAACCCACGCAAACACGGGGAGAATGTGCAAACTCCACACGGACAGTGACCCAGAGCCGGGATCGAACCTGGGACCTCGGCGCCGTGAGGCAGCAATGCTAGCCACTGCGCCACCGTGCTGCCCTCCAAGTTTAATTTTAACTATGAATAAATGTTTCTCACCTAGAAAATGTATCCGGTGGGTTCAATTGATACCAGTCTGTTTGGGATATTAATTTTACAAATTTAGCAACACACTTAAATGCTGAACATCCCAACAGACCTCTCATAAAAAGCCCACGAGATAACGAATAATGGACACCAAGCAAGTGGTAGAAAGGGAGGTAGCTGAAAATGCAGTTCAGGTGTTAAAATGGGCATTTTGAAGGTAGGGAGAGATGGAATAGTAAAGTGGTTTGATTCATGATGCCTGAAGATTGCTTTACCGCTTGCACAAGGGCATAGAAGGGGGTTTGGACTCAAATTCAGTTTCTATTTCAAAAATCAAGCTGGGCGCAAGTTTAGAAGGAAGAAGAAATTACCTTAATTGTTTTTAGACGTGGATCAGAATAATCACCTTGCTTGCTGAGCTACCATTTCTCAGTACAGTTTTGTATTTGCACTTGCACTGCTTCCATTTCTTATTTGAGGTCTGGGCTGGGTTTTCTAACTACATGAGACTCATCCAAAAGTTTGTTTTGGTTTGTTGTCGAGATGTTTTTATTTGTGTGTAACCATGTTTCATTACAGAAGAATTTTGATAATGTTGCATCATCACAGGGAAAGCTTGTGTTTAACGTATTAGATTACAAACTACTGAACTTTGTTTCCCTGATGAGTACTTGAATTCACATGTTCCCATATCCCAAAATAGTCACTATTGTATAACAGGAAAGATGATACTAATACAAACAACCTGCTTTTATACAACCACTTCAATGAACAGGGCTATAGTACGTTTAAACAAATATGTTAGATTGGGAAGTTACAATTTTAATCATTTAGGTTTTCGATGCAACTTATTTGGAACTGTGGATACTTTTAACACTATCTGCAGGATTGTAAGCTTTTAGTTTCCTGCTTAGCATACTTTGCTGGTATACACTAGAATGTAATTACAGTATCTTCTGTTAAAAGTCAGAAATGTTCCTGTTTATGGTTGCCCATTTATACAGTATTTCTGTGTTCCTAAGTGGGAGCGTCACGAGGTTTGTGTACTTGAAAGTTTGTGATATTGTCTGCTTACAAGAATTCTGCCATACACTCCTCTGAACACTTGCCCTCTATTAATTTGCCTATGACAGACAAGAGCGGGTGTGGAGTAATAGGGAACAGTGCTTAGAATTAAATACAGGAAAGCATTCCCAATACTTTGGCCAGGGTTAACCCACCCCCACCACCACCATGCGGGTTTTCTGGCGGCGGAAACGACTTACCATTTGCTGGTAAGTCAAACTGCCAAAGTCGATGGCTATTTGCAATACTCGCCTGCCCAGCAGCCGGGGGGGCCCACCTTGGGGGGGGGGGGGGGGGGGGGGAGAGATCCCGCCGGCAGAAAGGGCCGGATAATCCTATCCTTTGTGTGTACACCCTTGGCTGCTTTTTTTTTCCGGGGGTGGGGGGCAGCAAGTCAGCCTTGACAAAGAAAGAGGAGAACGCAACTTATTTAATTTGGACTCCTAAAGTGCGTTTGGGACACTGTTGTGAAAGGGAGGTGGAAGCTGCTGGCTCCATGTTGTTAACTGCCTTTTTAAACTACTGTCAGCAGTAGCAGCAGTTCATTTTTCTTGTTTTCCCATTGTCCACATTAATACTGATAGCTTGAACGTTTACGCATGAAGATAGTCTAATTTATGTCACTGCTTAGATATTCTTTTCAAAAGCAGCAAGATAAAGTGTACCCAAAAACCAGTACATTTTGGGGTTAATACAATCTATTTACATCTTTCATCTACAGATGCGGGACTTATATGGATGACCTGGTTGCTTTATTTTCTTGGCATCAACAGGTATTCAGTAAAGAAGTCCACGCTTAGTAGTGAGTTAGGAATGCTTTGAATTATGTTAGCCTTCTAATGAGGCTTGTATGATAAACTAGTCTCTTTTCATCTTGCAGAATTTTGTGCAAATGCTATAATATTTTTAATAGCTACTCAAAAGATTGCTCCCGCATCTCCAAAATTGGATCTGGAGAGTCCATTATTTTTTTCTTTTTGCAAATAACCTAAAGGTTAGGGTTGCTTGTTTTGTTTTCTCATTTTATTTTATCAATCGCCCACCTCACTTGTCAGTTACCAGGGACTGTCCCAAAGTGTCTCCAGCTAAATAGAAAACGAATGATAGGGAGCAATAGAGCAGAGGCACAGTGGTCAGCACTGCTGCCTCACAGCGCCAGGGATCCGGGGTCAATTCCGGCCTTGGGTGACTGTCTGTATGGAGTTTGCACTTTCTCCCCGTGTTTGCGTGGATTTCCTCCCACAGTCCAGAGATATGCAGGTTATGGGGATGGGGCGGGGAGTGGGCCTAGGCAGGGTGCTCTTTCAGAGGCTCGGTGCAGACTCGAAGGGCTAATGGCCTCTTTCTGCACTGTAAGGATTCTATGGAGGGGAAAAATATATGGATTCTGTAAATCTGTCACCAGATCATTCTGGCTGCTGCAGCTGATTCTACCCAACAGGATTTATTTACACTTTGGATTCTTGGAACTATTTTTCTTTACTCCATTGTCAACTTGGCTCAATGACTTGGACTCACCTTATTCTGGATTAGGATATTGTCAACACAAGCCCCTTTAGGATTTGAGTACATCGTCTAGACTGACACTCCAGTGTAATTCAAGAGGAGTACCGCATTACTGGTGATGATGAAAATTAAACTGACCCTCTCTCCCTTTGTATTCCGATAGTTGTTAGTAATCCTGAGCATTCCTACCTCAACCTGTTAAGAATAAATCAGTAGGTACTTTTTTTGCTATTTGAGGGATCAGTGTTCAAAATGGAAGCTGTGTTTAAGCAATGAGAGTCTTGACATTTCAAAGAATTATTGTAGTTTAAATGTTTTGGGACATTTGAGAGGCTGTTGGTTAAATATAGCTAGGAAAAGAAGTGAGCGCTATACTTACGCCTGCATTACACTGACTGCATCTGGAAACTAATTTGGGTGGAATGTTTGAGGTATGTCTCTCTGATTGGGAACTAAATAACCACATGTTGTATAAGACCGAGAATATTTTGCTTTGATATAAGCACTTTTATTTAAACTATTCCTCTTTATTTTCTTTTAATACAGCAAGCAGCGGCACAATAAGCTATGGCGATCGCACTCTGACAGCGATCTTTCTGATCACCGTGAGCGTATTAATAAATCTACTGTTGACTTAAACAGAAGGGACAGTACTTCCACTACAGAAATGCCAACTGATCCACTTACTGAACATCTATTTCAGTCCCAATTCTCAGATGTCCTAGATATAATTTTACCTGGAGCCCATGAGGATAAAAATGAGATAACTTTTAGAATCGATGCAGAGAATGAAATGCCTTTAAGCTGCCAACCCGATGACTTGCAGAACAACACATCTTCTGCAACAATGCCCGTGTCAGTGACCTCCAATGGAATCACCAAGAGTTGTGCAGGTTGCAGCTCAGATACTCTGCCTCTCCTTGGCTGCCACCCTAACAAATCAGAAGAAGTCTCGTCACTGAATGGACTTTTCTCTTCATCTGATTGTTCCATGGTGTTGACTGATTTAGAAGTGGGTGAATCAGAAAAAGATGTTAGTTTGAACTCGAACAACATTTCAGCGCCATTACTTGAAACTGCACCTCTGTTAGAAGATCATAAAACTTCACAGGAACTGGTTTCTCCAGTTTCACCACCAAACATAGATGCCGGAATTTGCTTAAGTACTGATCGAATTGACTTCTTTAGTGCCAGAGAAAAATTCATTGAGCTTTCACAGGAGAATGGGGCTCGAGCCCAATCACACACAAAAACTGAGGAGCTGGGTGGAGGCAAATGCTGTGCCACAAAAGTGGCTGCACAGGAAACCCTTGAGAAAGAGCAAGAAATTGCAAATGGTCAGGAACAGATTTCATGGGATAACGTGGCTCATGCAAGAGACAAATGTATGAATAATGATGCAAAATCTAATAAGGTAAAAATGTCCCATACATTCAAAATATTTCAGCTTGAGATGCCAATTATTTGAATTTTTAAAAATATTTTTAATTTCTATGAACTGTGTTCTTAAAGCATTATCATTTTTGGTCAAATTGCATCTGTTTTCCATTATATTTTTGTTCTGACTTAGTTCTCTTTCCAGTATGGTTAATATGTTGCCAAATACGTTGGGAGACCTATGTTGGGCTTGAAGACTTGTCATTCTATTTTCTAAAATGGGGTTTGAATCCATCCCAGTCTGATGAATTGCAAGTCTCTCTTTCTCTCTGCCACTTGTGTGAAATTAATTTAGGTCATGTGCAATCCAGCTCCTATTGTTTATAAGCCCCGAGGATAAAACGGCCCATGTTTAACACTGTTGTAAATTCTAAGAGTGTCAGAATTTAGGACATGAAAAATAAAACATTGGTGCAGTTGGCAGCAGCTTTCAGAGTTGGACCATGTTGGAAAGAATAAACCTGGAAGAGGTTTTGCTAAAGGCTGTCTTCCAGCTGTACTCCTTAAAATGCTTGATGCTCCTACTGGATGGCATCTGTAGAAAGCTGCTCTGTACGATAGCACTTGCACATGTCTTGTCTAGAGCACACAAAAGGCCACAATAGACACATTCGTATGTGATACTGTACTCATTCCTGTTGATGACAACTTAATCTTGTGTGCTTTAGTACTGACCAATTCATCTCTGAAGTATGCTTGGGTAGGAAGAGTCCTGCTTGACTTCCATTTGGGATAGGGTTTTATCATAATGGGGGGAGCAGCGAGGAAGAGAATTTGAAGTTTCAAGATGGACACTAATGTTTTATTTAAGTATTTCTTATTTCATCAGTATTCATGTGATTTAGGGTTTCCCAAACTTTTTAAGTATGGAACTCCTGGTGACCTCCCAAGTGCATCAGGGAACCCCCAAAATTTTAGTAATGTCAATGACCCTTTTTGCTGCGAAATAGGTGCGAACACAGAAATAAAATGTAAGCAGGTCTTTTCTAGCTATATCTATGCATATATTAGGAATTAGGATGAGGCACAAGGTCACATATACATTTATCAGCTACATGACCACAAATACATTTATCAGCTACATGGCTCCTTGAACATTAACCCCTGGAGGTAATACAGTGAGTAATCTGGTAATGATTAAAAAGTTCTCTTACTAAAAATATTTAAGTCTTAGTTCTGTCATTTTTAATGGGATGAGTGATGCTGGAAAGCTGATACTCATATTGGACACACGCAACTCTCTCCCTCACACAAATACACATACCCACCCCTTCCCACACACTTTAACCCCTCTCTCAAGAGATATTCTCTCACTCCTCACACACACACGCACACTCACCCATTCCCCCCCCCCCCCCCCCACACACAAACACTACCCTCACACTCACCCCTCTTTTATCTTGCTCCGAGGTCTGCTCGGCCCTCTCCCCTGTGCTCCGATGTCAGCACTGGATGAGAGACACCCCTCTCCCCCCCCCCCCCCCCCCCCCCCCCCCCCCCCCGATGCCCGTGTTGGACAGCCCCCCTTTTCAAAGCTCGCTCTGGCGTCTGCTCTGCATTCCCTTCTGAGGCTATCTCTTCCCATCATTCCTCTGTCCAAGCTTGTCTAACTGAGTAGACAACAGCTCTGCAGTATTTTTCAAAATGTTTCAAATGCAATCCCCCCCAGGACACTCCCCCAGACCCTAGTTTGGGAGCCCCTGGTGTAATTGAGTATTGTATATTTTGTGGTAAAGTGTGTAAACTTCTTTGAAAATTATCCCTTGGTATTTATAATCAAAAGTGCTTACCTCTCTGGGGTGGTGTTTGCACACTGATTCAGAGATTATGGAAAAGATATATGGTTGTGCTCATTTTGTTTTCTCTTCCACAGGAAAATCTGATTTCAAAATCGTCCAGCAAGAAGTCTTCCTTAACAAGATCTCAGTCATTAAATGTTATTTCTGTGAAAGAAATAGTGACGGGAATAGAATCTAGCCAGAGTTCAGGCTTGTGCCAAAACAAGATGGAAAGCGTTGCCACTAACCAGACCCAAACACCAAAGAGGAATACAGTTCATGAACTACCATCAGATTTCCATTGGCTTTCTGAAAACGGTAGCACTGCAAAAATCCTTTCTGCAAACAACTCTTCAGTTGCAGAAAACGATTCCAAAAAAGTGAGTGATTTGTTTGAAGCCAAGGACAATGCATGTCTTCAGATGCATTTAACAGCAAAGAGCTATGAGGAATACCTGGAGTCGGACATTAAAGAGTCTGCACAGGATGGAAGTGTATGTCCCGAGCAGGTGCCAAAATGGTGTCCTGGCTCAGTAAAACGTGCAACTCAGGAGTTTGAAGAAAGATTAAAACAAGAGCAAGAGCATCAATCATTGGTAACGTTACCAATCCGTAAAAATTCCAAAATTGATGGAGCTACAGCTGGTGAATTTATGGCAACAAACAAGAATGAGGCTGTCTCTCCTGAATGTTTGTCATTTGAACTTGATGCATCTGAAAATCAAGAATCAGTCTTGCACTCGCAGTTGTGTGTGACAGAGCATCCGTTAGAATCAAGACTGCAAATGGAACAAGCTGAACCTGGCTCTTTGAGCACTGTGGAACATAGGAACATCCACTCTTCTGAAGCCCCTGGAGAACTGGATTCATATACCCAGCTTCCAAAGAAAATTGAGATAATTGAATGCACCCATGTATTTAAACCACCAACATCTCAAGAAGACCGTGTTACCCTTTCCTTGACACTAGAAGAAAAGATCCTCATTGAGGATGAAAAGATCATCATTGAAGATGAATCTTTGGGAAAGGAAGATGAGGCCATCATCCAGTCTGCAGATGATCTTGAAATAATAAAAAACACCGATATTCCATGCCAGCCACAACTGTTACCATTCTTGGACATTGTAGGTTTGGCTCAAACCCACAACAAAGAAATTGAAGGAAAGACCTTCAAATACAGTAGTCCTTCAGAAGAGGTTGACTACTTCTCGGATTATGAAATTGCTTTGTTTGTTAGTGATGCAAAATGTTTGCCATTAAAAGACTTGGAGTGTCAAACACATGTACTGCACCTGAAAGGTGTTACAGAGTCAAGTACAGATACTGATGCTGAGATCCTTGGTAAGGAAACGTCGGGGCTTCAGGAAGCTGACACCAAAACTACAGCTTTGCAAAGAGCAGAAGATGGCTACATTACTCTGCTGAATCATGAGGATTTGGAGTTGAGTTTCAGCAGATTTGATGCAAGTATCAGAGAAATGCAGGCGATGTTAAATTTTTCAAATCTTGATCATGATCTTAGCCATGGCTCCAGCAGTGACACCATAAATTATCTTAGTAGTACCCTGGGGGTTAGTAATCAGCGATCAATGGAAATTGAAACTAAGATAAGGCAGGCAGGCCTCACAACTCCATCACAGATGAAACGTTCAGCATCTATTGCTAAACTGGGCTACCAGGAGCTTTCAAGAGATGATTTAGTTAGAAAAGGCGTGAATAGTTCTGAGACTTGCCAAGCATTTTCTGACTCTAACCATAACCTACCACGGACCATGCAAAGTCCAAGTGAGTACAGAACTGAATGTGCTGTGAAAGGTGAGCCCAGCAAAAAGAAATGTATTTCTATCTCTATTCTCCAGCAAGATCCTCGACTCACAATGTGTTCTGCAGAGCAGCTTGAAGCATCAAAAAGTATTGTACAAAGCAAGCCTGTAGAGAAGCCTTTAATGCAATATGCCAAAACAGTTGAGTCAACCCAAGAGGATCCACTGGCAAGTACAGAAGAGAATCTTCCACAGATAAAGCCTTCCTCTCCTTCTGACACAGACGCACCCTATCCCACCCCACTGACAGCTATAGCACCCCGACAACACCATCATAGAAATCAGCCTTTAAAGCGATTAAAAACGGCAATTGAGAAAAAACGCACAACCAATCCTTTTTATAATACCATGTGACCCTAAACCCAAAAGCTAGGCTTCCCTATGAGAGGCAGGTGTTTTTCAAAGGAACATGCACTTTACAATTTGTTTTCTATATGTTAAATGTGGGTTTTATTTTCTTGACTGCATGTTAGACTCCTCGCTTACTTTATTTCTGTACTTGGTTTTGACTTTAAAATTGTATGAAACCAAGCCCTTTAACTACATGATCTTATTTAAAAGAGCACACCAGCTAACACTGAACACGCTTGCAGTTAAATCAACCAATCTGTTGTTTAACATACCTCTAATTGAAATCAGGGAAAAACTGCTCCATGTGATAAGGTCTGTTCTACTTTACAAGTGTGATGTCACATTTTTGCTTCTTATTCTTTCCTATTGTACATTAATCTAATCCTCCTGCTGACAGGAAATGCCGACCATTATGATTTTATTGCATCACCACCTTTACTGGTACAATTCTGGGCTTCTCTTTTCTTCCCCCTCAAAACTACTCTTGTGTAGTCTTATGAAAATGGCTGTTGAGCCCTTGGAGATTATTCCATGTGTTATAGTAAAACATGGTGTACATCAGAATCTAGATTGCACTATCCCTTAATCATCCCCAGGCTTGCTTAAAGTAAAATTGAGATCAGCTCTCTTTGCAGGGCTATACAGAGACTGTTAGCTACAATATTTTTGATCTGCTGAACTCCCCTCATTTTCCATCACTATGAAATGGGTTTACAAATTGTTTTTGTGTTAGTTTGTGTGTTCCTTTTAAGGTGGTCGACATTCAGGGTTAATGTGAATTATTACTTGAACACTGCTGTGGGCTTTTGATAAGACCTTCCACAGCAGCTTAAAGGGGAATCCTTGTAATAACTGTTCTCTGCCTTTTCTTTATCTTATTTTGTGTATTCTACCCCTAAAGTGCCATCTGTTGGTCCCATTGGAAGGACAAAAATTCATCCTGTGTAACCAACCTTAAGAGGAAATCACTTTTGAATGTGATTTCTCCTTTAAAGAGAAGTGATTTTTTTTTTTAGTTTTATAAATCTCTGGTTTGTATTTTGTTAAAGGGGTGAATCTAAATTCACTATCTTCACTCCTGCTACATGTATAATACTCAACTTTCTCCACTGAACCCCACCCCGTCTGGGAGTACACTTTGATAAGGCCAACAATTCCTATTTTAAACTGGAACTATTTTAATTGCAATATGCCATCTACTTTTACTTCAATTTGGTTACAGCAGTATCAGCATTTTCCTTGGATCGATAAACACTTGTACTGCTAGGAATGATTTATATTGCTCCATCTGATAATACTGCAATGCTAGACATTATACTGGATACTAGTGGAAAATAAGTTGAGAATATTGGTCGTATCTTTGTAATAATGATTTTCTCTCATGTACATAAAGTTTGCAAATGCGATTGTTTTCCTGCATTCTCATCTAGTCTTGTTGATGTTCTGTACCACCTCTTAAAATTGCACAATAATACTTGTGTAATAAAAGCTGTAAGCCCTGCTCATATTCCATACATTAAATTGTTTATCTAATTTTAAACAACAAACACAGAACTTCGGCAGAACTGCTAATTACATTTTACGTAGTCATTATTAATGTACTCTTGGGGTTAACTGGGATATCCTGGATATGTGTATCTTAATTAATTAAAAGTCTATGTAACTGGCATAAAACAATAAGCATAAACACCATTCTAATAGATTGAACCAATCTCAATCACTTTGAGAAATAATTGTGAAAAAAGCTGTGATGTCTAAAACACATTCATTAGAAATGAAATTTAAATCATGATAAAAGAGCAAAATGATTGGAATTTTGGGTTCCAGCTATAATTAGCATCATTTGCTCTCTCTGTCTAAGAGAGCCACGTTTGTCTTTTTGGAAATCTACATTGCATGCTTTTTTGGATATGCAAATGTTCATGATCCCTTTCAGTGAGTACATTGCTGCCAGTTCCAACTCGGAGAGTGGGTGAAGGCTGTGTGCCTTTAACCACTATCACATGCACAGTTTTTATGATCAGGTGACCCTTCCAGCAGAGTAGTTTGATGATACCATTTACTTTGTCACTATCTTGCTGGCAATCGCATTTCATCTAGTGCCTCATCTCAGTACTGAACCCAACTCAAGTCACAGCAACCTGAAGCACATGCAGCTAGTTGGGATGGGTTTGCACAATCATTTAGGCTACTGGGCTGTTGTTGACATGTGTTTGATTTTCAAAATTCCTGATCAAGGTTCCTTCCTGTCCTCCTAACCTGAAGTCATGCAATTAATCACTGCTTTCAAAAGCACAGCAAAGTAAGCAGGATGTTCACAATTTGTCCTGACGTTTTTTAAAACTGCAACCTCTACAAGCTCCTAGTACTGCTGTATATCCAGTTTTGTCTAATTATAGCTTCCATTGTAAATTAAAGAAGGATGTTAGACTGATAACCAAATTAATTTTGTCTGGAACATGATGTGAAAGTATCTGCTAAGAGGATCAGACAGCACATTGCTCAGAGTTTGAATACAGATGTCATGAGTCTGGAGCCTGCTATTGGAATTTGTTTTTCAAACCACTGCAGTTCAACAACTTTTAAAGGGCATTTTTATATAAAGCAATTATATGTGGTCTTTTTTAAATGTGGTTATTATATTGTTTACATTGTGAATATTTGAGCTGTACATTTTCTTAACTTATAGCTGTACCCTACATGCTGTGTGTGCCGTCTATTGCCTTGGCATTCAGTTTTCACATTTGGTTCCTACTTGTGAAACTGATTTTTACACCATTGTTTGTTCAAACAAAAATGTAAATTATGTGACTGCATGTGCTGTATGGATACAACTTCATTTTAAAGTCTTTGTTTTTGTAATACAGTAGTATGAGTACCACAGACGTCGCTTTTTAAAATCTAGTACATTTTCTTCAGCCTTATGGCACAACCTTTCAAGACTTATCATAGTGCAGAATATTTGTTTTGGCACAAGTCATGACCGTGCCTTCAAATAAAGCTGAACAAAACATTTAGGATGGATCAAGTAGAAACGCTTGACAATTAATTTTGTTCCACAAGCTCTGTTGTGCAGGCTGTAATTTTCACTTCATGACTTAACTTTGTGAGGCTTAGTCCGTCCACTTGACAATTTGAAGTTTCTGTCACTGGTCCTACACTTCATGTTAGATTGTCACTGTATGCTATTTTGCATTATGGGATGTTCCACTGTACAATTTTTTTTTTATTGCAAGTGTGCTAAGTTGCTTAATGTGAAGTAATGCACTGTTGTATGAAGTACAATGTTCTTGTTACAAAATTAATAAATTTTTATTTTGGAGGATGAATTTCCTTTTTTTGTTATTTGGAGTGTTAATGAAATGCAAACGGTAAAATGCTAGCAGCATATAGCTCAGTCAGTATCTGAAATAGAAAATTAACACGCAAGCAACTCTGGGTAATGATTTACATGTTTTAAATTTTATATGTAAATTTGAAACTATCCTGTCCAGAAGGACTGCATCTTAACTATTATTTGATCTACCTTCAGCTGGGCTGGTTTAGCTCAGTGGGCTAGACAGCTGATTTGTGATGCAGAAAAAGGCCAGCAGAAAGGATTCAATTCCCGTACCAGCTGGGAATTCTGAATTCTCCCTCTGTGCACTCGAACAGGCACCGGAATGTGGCGACTAGGGGCTTTTCACAGTAACTTCATTGCAGTGTTAATGTAAGCCTACTTGTAACAATAAAGATTATTTATTTTTATTTGGCTCACTCAAGCACAACCTTTGTATCCTGATTGCATTAAGCTACAAACCCCATGAGCTATTCATCACAAAAACTACCCATTTCCACCATAATATTGGTGCACCTGTCCATACATACTCTACCTACACGTTTTTTCCACCTCCAACCTAGAACTCAACCACATTCAGTGGCCTCCTGAACTCCTCCATACACAAGAATCCTAGAAAAACTCCTTTGCCCATTCTGTATAAATTTGCAACCACCACTACTTTCATTGCTAGCCTCCACCTATCTCAATTCATTCAATCCTCTGCTTCATGGCTGTGAAATTCCCTATAGTTTTGCTGCCTAATTCGTAATCTCTACTTTTATTGCCTGATCTACTACCCATTGCCAGTCCTCCCACCTTGTGTTCCTGATCAAAGTTAGGTGGGCACTGAAAATATGATGGTTTGGCTTGACCTTGTCAGACTTTTTTTTCGGGGGTGGGAGAGAAACTTACATGGGGGAGAATTCTACAGCTAGCCTAGCCCAATGATTGACAGTTAACCATTTTTCGAATCATGCTGGAGAATCTAACTTCATAACACACAAAAATAAGGCTGAGAGGAAGTACATCATTTTTTGTGGTGCTGACAGAGGTATAGGGAAACTTCTATAATGTAATGCGGCCCCAAAGGTTTACTTTTTTAGAACTGGAAATTCTGGCTTTGTAGTCATCACAGACATAGGATGTAACAGGCTGCCCCCACCTCTGCTGCAGATGTTGGGGCTGCACCCAAATGTAGCGGTAGGTTTTAGGCAAGCTTACAAAATGTTGATGTTACTTCTGGTTCACGGGTGTACGATTGTTAATAAATTGCACATTCATTGGATGTGAATGTTCTGGTCAACTGATGGCATTTTGAATTTGTACTTTGGAATCCCCTTATTGCAAGATTTAGCCATCCTCTCAATGATTGTGTCCCACTGTACGATGAACATTTCTGTGATGTCGACCTCAGTGCAACTAGTGTCTGGACCATTGCGTGTTGTCAGGGAGATCTTTAAAACTTTGTTAGAAGTGTACAATGGAAAAAGGTCAAACCCTTCATCCTCTAGGGACAGCAATGGTTGAGGGCAGCTCCTCAGTAATGATACTGTCTCTGCATCTACGTCTCCTGACTATTCATGTCGGAACTCAAGACGTGCATTTTATGATGCAATCAATAGGCTGGTCTGCATCATTAGATGGTGTGGAAAGAGTCGAGCCTTGCTTGATATTGCTATTGTTCCTTGGTGGACTTTTAAGTTGACAGAGGGAGTGCATTAGCAGGTCACCGATGACCAAAGCTAAGATCAAACCCTAGTGAGTCATGAGGTTTATGTAAGTGCAGGACTTGACCTCTCAGTGATGGTTTGGCTATCCCCCAAGATAACAGAAAATGGCTTGGAGGGCTAGAGACGATGTTTCCAGGTGACCTACCTGACTTTGCTCCTCCTGAAACCTGTCAGCTATCGAAGTATCACCAGCACGTTTCCCATGTCTTCCCTCCTCCATGACATCAGCATGCTCATGCTATCCCACAGTCGCCCGTGGGCCTCCTGACTATTTGGATTTGTCACGTGTACTGAGGTACAGTGAAAAGTAGTGTTCAGTGTACAGTCCAGGCAGATTTCTCCATACATGAAAAACATTGGACATACGATGGATACATAATGTAAATAAAGAGACACAGACATTTGGTGAAGCATATGGAACATAGTACTACAATTGTAGAGAACATGTGTAGAAAGATCAGTTCAGTTCATAAGAGGGCCATTCAGGAGACTGGTAACAACAGGGAAGAAGCTGATTTTTAATCTATTGGTGCATGTTCTCGAACTTTTGCATCTTCTGCCCGATGAAAGAGGTTGGAAGAGAGAACAGCCAGGGTGGCAGTGGTCTTTGATTATGTTGCTCGCTTTCCCAAGGCAGCAGGTGGTGCTGACAGTCAACTGATGGGAGATGGGTTCACCTGAATCGCCTTCACTTTATCTTTCAATGCTCCTCCAGTTCACCCTCTGGCAAGAGCTTCCCTCTGCATAGCCAGATTGTGAGGGGCACAATACACTGCAATCATGCAACAAACCATCTCTGCTGTGTATTTCAGAGAGCTACATTAGGAGTCCAGGCATCTAAAGCACATCTTCAGAAGCTCTCTGGTCTGCTCTATAAGGGAGCATGCAGAGCTGTGAGTGGCATTGTACCTTTCGTCAGCATGAGTTTGAGGGCAATGTATGGAGTCATCTGCCAGTGTTTGAACAGCTATCCCTAAAGAAGTTCTGATTCCTCTAAAATCTTGGGCACCTGGGAATGACTGAGGATGAAGGAGCAATGGCAGCGCCCAGCATAACATGGACACGCATACAGGATGTTCTTACAATTGTCACACATTATTTGCATGTTGATGGAATGGTAGCACTTGTGGTTTATAAACTGGCTGCAGCCAGGGAGCTTGTATAGCTGTTGACTCCCAAATTTCTTTATCCGTCAGTCTGGCCTCAATAAAAGTCGAGATGGATTTGCAAGTATAACAATAGTTATTTTATTCAGCTTGCAAGCTACCTAGTCCACAGTGATACAGATAACATGTTGCTCTCTGCAGCTCCGGGACGAAGTGAATGTCCCAGACAAAGAGATCAGTACTGATACATTCAAATGGCATCAAGTTTCACATACTCGACACCCATAGGTCATCCTATGTCCCTCCTGACTTGTTTGATCTATTCTGATTGGTTCACTTCCAATCCCTTTCTCCGGCCCCTATCAATTCAGCATCACTCTCATAGACACACCTCTTCCTGCTTTTTTCCATGCGGTCTAAAATCCTTTGTCTCTACTTGCCAGAATCAAAGTGGTTTAAAGTAACTATTTTATATCACATTCATCATAGCCACATGGGCGCAGTCTCTTGCAGCCTGCACTTTTGTGAAGCCAGATGGTACTGCAACACCTGTACTTCAGGACCAAGTTCGACCCTCCCTTACTGTTCATGCACCTCCATTTACCTCGAGTCTTAAGAATGCGTACGTAGAACATCCTGTTACTCTCCAGCCTTCCCCACATACTGATTCCCATTACCATGTATATGATTATTCTGACCCTCACCCCACTGTGAAGTGCCCATATACCACGTAAACCTTTTCCCACCCCATCCAGAGGCTGCGCACAATAATGTGCGTGTGTGCCACCACCCTCGTATTATGTCTTTCCTACCTACAGGCTCCTTTCCAAGGAGGACTAAGGACACCATTGACTCTCTCAAACCCCACCACCCCCAACTTCTTGGTGTTGGTGTAAACCATCCCTAATTTGCCACACTGAGGACAACCCCCCCCCCCCCCCATTCAGTCTGTGCAACCCCTTCCAGTAAACATGTGATTCCCTTTGACCCCCTTGTTTGTCCACGTTTCATATACCCATGTTGGGGCCCAGCTTTTCACCCCTTGGTCTTTCCTCTGTCTTCCACTGTTCATCATCTTTCTCCACTTCTCTATCCCTTTGCCTTCTATCATGTCCCTTTGCCTTGTCCTTCCTGCCCCACCCCCCCCTTTGCTCAGCCCTCCTCCCCATTGCCTCCCTTGAGTTCGTTAGCCCCATTCTCATCTTGCACCTCATCCTCAGTCAAACTTCAGTTAGTTGAAGTGGAGGATGCATTGGTGCCACGGCCGAGTTCTGTCTATATAAATTGGTGGCTGGCACTGGGACAAGACAACCGCTGCAGTCCACAACCCTGGGCACAGCACTGGTCAGAGTCGATCCAAGTAAAGGATCCATGAGCCCCACAGCACAGTGCTATCAATAAAAACAAGCTTGACATGGAGCTGGAGGCCCCAGCCGAGAGCAGTTCAGCGCAACAGGAGAGGTGCAGGGTTATGGCAGGTAGGCCATGTATGTTGCACTCACCTCAAAATATTGACTAAATAGGACTGCCTCGTGTACGCCACTCTTTTTCCAACGGGTTTGAGGCTAAGATGATTTCCCGTTGACGTGACACAATGTTGGAAGACGTGGGGTGCTTCTGGTGATCCACTGCTTTAATGAGCATTCATGGCATGCAAATGTTCACTCCACCAGGCAGTGGGACAACCGACCTGCCATCGGGAGAATTGTTGCAGGTTTTTACACTGGGGCAATTCTGACTTTTTGGTTCTTGCTAGATTCTCTGCTCCTACCCATCCCCAAACCGCCACGGGCGGGATGGGAGAATTTTGACCAATGACGTTATGACTAGAATACAAGAGGGAAGGATGACGCAGTTCTACTGAGCTCTGAATAGACCACTCCTGGAGTGATGTGATCAATTCTCTGCAGAATGCCTCAGGAATGAAATATTGGTCCTCGGAGAGTGTGGGTTTACTGGAATGATACCTAAGGTCCTAGGGTTAAATTACATGGAGTGATTGTACAAAATGGGGTTAGATCCCCTGGAACTTGAAATTATTGCAGTTTTCAAGAAATAAAGGGGACAGACAGTAGATAGAGAGAAACAAGTTGCATTGGTTGGGGAGTCGAGGGCTATGGGGCAGAATCTAAAAATAGGGCCAGACACTTCAAGCGTGAAATTAGGAAATATATACACCCAGAGGATGGTAGAAGTTTGGACTCTCTTCCACAAGCAACAACTGATGATAGATCAATTGTTAATTTTAAATTGATATTTTCATTATCCAAAAGATATGTGGAAAAGTAAGATTGTCGATCAGCCATGATCTCATTGAATGACAGACTCTGTTCCTACATTGTTATGAGTCATATTGAAGTTTGCTAAAAATGTTACTCTGCTTGTAATGTTACTCTGCTTTTCCGGAGGTGTGTTATTATATTTTAATATAATTTAAAGAGAAACTGCCTCTGATATTCCAATCCAAAGTAATACATGGATATGACGAGCTTGCCCCTTTTCCTGTCAATCTTCCCAATTTCCTGCTTTAAGTCTTCTGGGAGATATTTGCGGCTCTAAAGCATGGATTTAGTGGCAAGCTGCCTTCACTTTTCAATGGACCCTGTATCACAGTTTATCCATTTGTTATGTCACCCGCCCTTCTGGGCAGCACGGTAGCACAAGTGGATAACACAAGTTAACCTAATTACCTGAAAGGCTTTATGGCTTTTGTTTGACTTGCTGAAAAAGTTGCTTTCTCGCTGCGTCCCAGCCTTAATTCTGCATTGGATAGGATTTTCCGGCCCTTGCCACGGGTGGGATCTTCCAGTCCCGCCCAAAATGCCTGTCCCCCGGCAGATCAGGAAAATCTCAGCATTGCCAATTTCAATTTTACAGAGGACTCGCACACAATAGAAGCAGCAAGAATTTTGACTGGCTGGAGAATTGGGCTAGCAAGCGATTGAAAATGATTTCACGAGATGGATCACTGGCTTTGATGCAAGAGATAAACTTTATTCAATCATGCAAATTAAACTTGGAGCATATTCTATATAGCCCAAAATAAAGCATCTGAAACTGGTGTACATAATCCACTGTCCATGCCTGCACAATTGAATGAATATTGATTGCAGGAGGCATTATGGCCAACCTTACTCTGTCCTCGCTCAACGTTGATTTAACTCAAGCCATCTTCCAACAATAATTACATGCATTCATCAGAAGTGGCGCTCCTATGGAACAAAACTTATTATGCCTGTGTAGTGACTGTCTTCGAGGCAAATTGGCTTCTCTTGTTATGGATGGCGTTTAACTGGAACTTTAATGGAATGTCTGTTGAATTATCCTAACCTAGCTGATAATGTCAGATCATTTATTTCAAGTTAAACTTTGAATTGTGTGGTGAACGTATGCGACTACAATTCACCACTACTGTGTTGTATTATGTTGATGCCCTTGTGGGCTCAGCCTATGGCTCCGCCCCCTCGGGGGTGGTATATAATCTGTAAGCCTGTAGGCGGCACTCAGTACAGACCAGTAGCAGGAGGCACAGATCTAGCGTATTAAAACCACAGTTCACTTCTAATCGTGTGAATTGATGGTTGCATTAATTTAATACACTAAGCTATCGCAATGGAAGCCGCCCTCAAACCTGACCGACTGGAACTTGACTCACAGGCAGCTGAAGCCAAGGGAATCTTTTCACACTGGCTCCGCTGCTTTGAGGCCTATCTCGCCGTCTCCTCCTCGCCCGCCGTCACCGAGGCACAGAAGCTGAGTCTCCTCCATGCCCGGGTGAGCCACAGAATCGCCGTACTAATCGAAGACGCGATCCCGTACGCAGACGCGGTCGCGATCCTGAAGAGACATTTCATGAGGCCGGTAAACGAAGTGTACGCGCGGCATCTCCTCAACACTCGTCATCAACGCCCGGGGGAATTGCTGGAGGAATATCTATGCGACCTGAGGGTACTCGCTCAAAACTGCAATTACAAGGACGTCATGGCCTCGCACCATATGGAACTCGCCATCCAGGACACCTATGTGGTTGGAGTCTGGTACAACTATGTCAGACAGCGCCTGCTCAAAAAGGGTGCCCTCGACCTAGAAGAGACGGTAAAACTATCCACCCCGTTAGAGGTAGCTTTCCAGAGCCTAAATGCTTTCCCCTCCGACCACGTGATTCCCTCGTGGGCGCCGGAGGCGCAACCATCACCCGACCTGAGGGTGTCTCAGGCCTGTGCCGCGCGGCTGCCCGCCCAACCCAGGGGGCCGCCCTCCTACATCTGCGGTCAGAACCAGTACCTCAGGCAGCGTTGCCCAGCTCGGAACGCGACCTGCAGTGACTGCGGCAAGAAAGGACATTTTGCCAAAGTCTGCTTGGCCCGACCCAAAGCTCCTAAATTGCAGGCCCGACTCACAAGCCCACAGACCCCGCAGCGTGGCTGCGTGCCTGCCGGTACCGCCCCTTCTGACGCGTCATCCGCCCAGTGTTATCCGTGGGGGCCGCCATCTTTAACTCTACCCAACACGTGCGTCTCATGGGGGCCGCCTTCCGACACGTACGACCGACGGGGGCCGCCATCTTGGGACCACACCGCTACCACCGACCACGCCGGCTACCCGCAGCTCGGCGCTGTCACTCTCGACCAGTCACGGATGACCGTCCGGGTCAATGGGCACGAAACGCCCTGTCTGTTTGACTCTGGGAGCACGGAGAGATTCATACATCTGGTCATGATCAGGCGCTGTTCCCTCCAGATTTCCCTCGCATCCCAAACTATCTCCCTTGCTTCCGGATCACATTCAGTGCAGATCCAGGTGTACTGTGTCGCGAACCTCGTGATACTGGGCGCCGAGTACGCCAATTTTAAACTCTATGTCCTCCCCCATCTTTGCGCTCCTCTCCTGTTAGGACTGGACTTCCAGTGCAACCTCAGGAGCCTGACCCTGAAGTTCGGCGGGCCCCTACTCCCTCTCACCGTATGTAGCCTCGTGACCCTTAAGGTCGCCCCTCCCTCGCTCTTCGCGAACCTCACCGCCGACTGTAAACCCGTCGCCACCAGGAGCAGGCGGTACAGTGCCCAGGACAGGACTTTTATCAAGTCGGAGGTCCAGCGGCTCTTGAGGGAGGGGATCATCGAGGCCAGTAATAGCCCCTGGAGAGCCCAAGTGGTGGTCATCAGGACCGGGGAAAAGAACCGGATGGTTGTAGACGACAGCCAAACCATAAATCGCTACACACAACTCGATGCGTACCCCCTTCCCCATATAGCGGACATGGTGAATCAGATTGCACACTACCGGGTTTTCTCCACGGTAGATCTGAAGTCCACACACCACCAGCTTCCAATCCACCGGAAGACCACCACTACACGGCCTTTGAGGCAGACGTCCGCCTCTTCCACTTCCTCAGGGTCCCCTTCGGCGTCACCAACGGGGTCTCGGTCTTCCAAAGAACGATGGACCGAATAGTGGACCAGTACGGGCTGCAGGCCACATTCCCGTACTTGGATAATGTCACCATCTGCGGCCACGACCAGCAGGACCACGACGCTAACCTTCAGAAGTTCCTCCAAACCGCCCAAACCCTCAATCTCAGTTACAACAAGGAGAAATGCGTTTTCTGCACAACACGACTAGCCATCCTCGGCTATGTCGTAGAAAACGGAGTCCTAGGGCCCGACCCCGACCGCATGCGCCCCCTCCTGCAACTCCCCCTTCCCCACTGCCCCAGGGCCTGAAAAGATGCCCGGGTTCTTTTCATATTATGCCCATTGGGTCCCCAACTATGCGGCTAAAGCCCGCCCACTTATCAAAGCCACCATCTTCCCCCTGACGACTGAGGCCCGGCTAGCCTTCAGCCGCATCAAGAGGCAGACAATACCAAGGCCGCGATGCACACGGTGGACAAGTCCATCCCCTTCCAGGTGGAGAGTGACGCGTCAGATGTCGCCCTGGCCGCTACCCTTAACCAGGCAGGCAGGCCCGTGGCCTTTATTCCCATACCCTCAACGCCTCTGAGATTCGGCACTCCTCGGTCAAACAGGAAGCTCAAGTCATTGTGGAAGCTGTGCGGCATTGGAGGCACTACCTGGCTGGTAGGAGGTTCACCCACATCACCACCCAACGGTCGGTAGCCTTTATGTTCAACAACACACAGCGGGACAAGATCAAGAATAATAAAATCTTGAGATGGAGAATCAAACTCTCCACCTATAATTACGATATTGTGCATCGTAAGCTCAATGAGCCCCCAGATGCCCTGTCCCGTGGCACATGCTCCAGCGCGCAAGATGACCGGCTTCGGGCCATCCACAATGACCTCTGTCACCCGGGGGTCACCCGGCTTCTCCACTTCATCAAGGTCCGCAACCTGTCCTACTCCACCGAGGAGGTCAGGGCCATGATCAGGGACTGCCAAGTCGGCGAGGAGTGCAAGCCGCACTTCTATCGGCCAGACAAGGCCCACCTGGTGAAGGCATCCCGCCTCTTTGAGCGCCTCAGCGTCGATTTCAAAGGACCCCTCCCCTCCACTGACCGCAACGTGTATTTTCTTAACGTCGTTGACGAGTACTCCCGTGTCCTCTTTGCCATCCCATGCCCCGACATGACCGCGGCCACTGTGATTAAGGCCCTGCATAGCATCTTCACCCTGTTCGCTTTCCCCACTTACGTCCACAGTGACGGGGCTCCTCGTTTGAGCGATGAGCTGCGTCAGTACCTGCTCGGTAAGGGCATTGCCTCGATCAGGACTACCACCTACAACCCCGGGGAAACGGACAGGTGGAGAGGGAGAACACGACGGTATGGAAGGCCATCCTTCTGGCCCTACAGTTAGAAGTCTCCCAATTTCCCGCTGGCAGGAGGTCCTCCCCGATGTGCTCCCCTCCATTAGGTCACGCCTCTGCACAGCCACGAACGAGACCCCTCATGACCGCCTATTTGTCTTCCCCAGGAAATCCACCTCCGGGGTCTCGCTTTCTCGCTTCCGTCCTGGCTGACAACACCGGGGCCTGTTCTCCTCTGGAAGCACGTGAGGAGCCATTAGTCCGACCCCCTGGTCGAGAGAGTCCAGCTCCTACATGCCAACCCTCAGTATGCCTACGTGGCACACCACGACGGCCGACAAGATACGGTCTCCCTCCGGGACCTGGCACCCGCCGGTTCCCCTGCGACCATCACCTACACCCCCACCCTACACTGAACACCGCCCCCGCCCCTACATGGCCTACACCCCCCCCCCTCCCCCCATCGCCGATTTACAGTGATGAAGCTCCAGACAACACGCTCCCAGAGTCAACGGGCCCAACACCCGTGCCCGCAGCGACGAGTTCAACACCCGTGCCCGCAGCGACGAGTTCAACACCCGTGCCCGCAGCGAAGCCGGAGCTGAGGCGATCACGGAATACATTCAAGGTGCCGGACAGACTCGATCTGTGAGCCCACTTCACCCCCGCTGGACTTCAATTTTTTAACAGGGGGTGAATGTGGTGAATGTATGGCTACTACAATTCACCACTGTACTGTGTTGTATTATGTTGATGCCTTTGTGCGCTCCGCCTGTGGCTCCGCCCCCTCGGGGGTGGTATATAAACCTGTAAGCCTGTAGGCGGCACTCAGTACAGAGCAGTCGCAGGCAGGCACAGATCTAGTGTATTAAAACCACTGTTCACTTCTACTAATCGTCTCGTGTGCATTGATGGTCGCATCAAATTGTTTCTGAGTGGAAATTAATATAACCCAGAAACAAGTCGGTGAAGAACAACACACAGCTTAACATCCATTGGTGCATTTTAATGGTTTTCTCAGCTGAAGTCATTTTGAAACTCTTTTCAGACGAGTTTTAAAACTTAGCCCATTTATGTTTAATGTGTAAGCAGCTGCCCTTGTGTTCAATGAGTTTGGTCACGCGGAAATGCTCCTGGAAACAACATTGAACCATCAACACAGGGAAAATGAACAATTCGGGATTGTAGACCTGCCAAACAAATCTGAACTAAGATACAATGCTCGACTTTTAATAGTTCCCTTGGCCTGAGGCATCTGATTCTGCACAGGGAGCAGGTTCTGTCCATTGTCGGTGGCTACAGCAAACCACCCTAAAATCAAACTCCCGACTGTGAGATCCATTCGGTTGGCACGGTATGCGAAAGAGAATGTGGAAATCTCCCTCTCACGCTACTGGCACTGTGTTCTCGCATTCAATTAAATTTCAGGAGGATGATGCATCTCCAGCAGTGCATGTTGGGCACCGTGACAGCGCCAATGATGTATAGAGTTACGATGAATTAAACCCCCAAGTGGAGAATTAATGAAAGCGATTGTAACATTATGCATCCATTATCTGAGCCAGTAATTTGTAAGGACTGTGTGTCAATTAAATCATCCTGTTAAGAGACTAAAATATCCATGTTTGAAAAACATTGTGCACAGCTTTTTTACTAAGCTTTAACCCCCCCTTTTTAAAAAAAATGTGCTAATATCCCAGTTAAAAAGCTCCAGGAGGATATCATGTTTCAATAAATATTTCTCCATTTGTAAACTGATGGTAATTTATTTAATATTTCCCTAGCCTCTATCAATAAGGAATGCTATCAGTTGCCTGTAGCTTAACTCAGAAATTAAGGATAAGCATGAGTTAGTACTGGTGGACCAGTATAAGGAAATAGGAAAGTCTGTGATTTAAAAAGAATTGCATTTATAAGCAGCCAGTATGTACACAGTAAGTAAGCTCCCACGACAGAAATGTGAGAATGATTCAATAATCTGTTTTTATGATGTTAATTGAGAAACAGAAGACAGACTTGGGTTATATATAGCACAAATCATGGCTTCAGGATGTACCAAAGTGCATTACATCCAATGATGGCAGCACAGTGGCACATTGGGACCAAGGCTTGATTCCAGCCTTGGGTGACTGCGTGGAATTTGCACACTCCTCGTGGTCTGCGTGGGTTTCCTCCAGGTACTTCAGTTTCCTCCCACAGCCCAAAGACATTCAGGTTAGGTGGATTAGCCTTGCTAAATAGCTCCTTAGTGTCCAATGGTTAGGTGGAGTTTATAGAATCATGGAATTTACAGTGCAGAATGAGGCCATTTGGCCCATCAAGTCTGCACCGGCTCTTGGAAAGAGCACCCTACTTAAGCCCAAACTGTCACCCTATCCCCGTAACCCAGTAACCCACCTAACCTAAGGGCAATTTATCATGGCCAATCCACTGAACCTGCACATCTTTGGATGAAACCGGAGCACCCGGAGGAAACCCACGCAGACACGGGGAGAACGTGCAGACTCCACACACGTAGTGACCCAAGCTGGGAATCGAACCTGGGACCCTGGAGCTGTGAAGCAATTGTGCTAACCACTGTGTTACCGTACTGATTTCTTATAGAGTGTACATGCTGAGGACGGTGAAGTTGGAGCGGCAGAGGCTGGTGGATTCCATCTTAGAGGTGGATCGCCAATCCTCGCTCGATCCTACTCCGGAGCTATTGGCAAGCAGGAAAATATACAGACCCAGTTCGAGCTACTGTCTACTGACAAGGCTGTCCATCAATCACAGCATTCCAGGGGTATTTTATATGAGTACGGGAAGGAGGCCAATCGTCTTCCAGCTCAAACGACCAGCGGCCTCCCATGAGATCTCTCGGATACTGAACCCGGGAGGCATACTCGTTTCAGCCTCTCTCTGGATCAATGCGGCTTTTAAATCCTATTGCTGCGACCTGTATAAGTCCGAGTTCTCTGCAGATAAATCGATCATGTCTGACTTTCTGGATAGTCTGCCCATCCCAACTGTTGAGGTGTTATTACATTCTGCCGAGATTTTAAAATGTCTTGGGCTGATGCAGTGCGGCAAGGCCTCAGGTCCAGATGGCATTCCAGTTGAGTTTTACAAGAATGTTCTTGGAACAGCTTGTACCCTTGTTATTGGAAATGTTCAGTGACTCTCTGTCTCAGGGTTCATTGCCTCCAATCCTCACTCAAGCTTCTAATTCCTTGCTCCTTAAGAGGGACCAAGACCCGGCCGAGTGTAGTTCGTACAGAGCCATCTCACTTTTCAACGCGGATGTTAAACTGCTTGCTATGGCTATGGCGTTCTGGCTGGAGCCTTGCCTCCCAAGTATCATTTCGGAGGATCAAACAGGCTTCATGAAGGGCCGACAATTATAGGCCAATATACGTTGCCTATTAAACACTATTCTTTCCACCCTCCTCTGCACCCAGTCCTGAGGTAATAGTACCTCTGGGTGCTGAAAAAGCCTTTGACAGGGTGGAATGGGAATGTTTATTTGAAATTCTGGGAGATTTGAATTTAGCCATAAATTTGCCTCCTGGATTTGCTTCTCATATAATGCCCCTACAGCCAGCATTCGCACGAACCCTCTACACTCAGATTACTTCCCCTTAAATCGGGGCACTAGACGGGGGTGCCCGCTTTCTCCACTTTTGTTTGCCTTGGCAATAGAGCCACTCTCTATACCGTTGGGGGCCTCCAGTCAATGGAGAGGTATTAGTCGTGATGGGGTGGCGCATTGTGTATCACTTTGTGCCGGTGACCTACTTCTGTATATTACGCACCCAACTCCCTCCATAGATGGCATAATGAAGACGCTTAATACCTCCGGCTCCTTGTCTGGCTATGAATTGAATCTAGGCAAGAGTGAATGTTTTCTGGTTAGTCTCCCCCGGGAGGCGAGCCCAATTAGGCTCATTGCCTTTCTGCCCCTCTAATACAAGTTTTAGCTATTTGGGGGTCCAGGTGGCCTGTAGTTTACAGGCTGGTTTAGCACAGTGGGCTAAACAGCTGGCTTGTAATGCAGAACAATGCCAGCAGCGCGGGTTCAATTCCCGTACTGGCCTCCCCAAACAGGCGGCGGAATGTGGCGACTAGGGGCTTTTCACAGTAACTTCATTGAAGCCTACTTGTGACAATAAGCGATTATTATTATTAATTGGGCCTCATTTCATAAGTTAAACTACTTAAGCCTGATCAACAATGTTAAAGAGGACCTACAGAGGTGGAACAACTTTCTTCTGCCTCTGACAATTCAAACAATAATAAATGAATGTGTTTCCTAGATTTTTCTGTTTCTTTCAATGTCTCCCAATTTTTCTATCCAAGTTCTTTCTAAATTAAGGTTATAAAATTGATTTTTACTTTCATTTGGGGGGATAAAAATCCCAGAATCCACAGTTTTTTCTCCAAAGGGACAGGCAAACAGGGGGCTTGGCCCTCCCCAATTTATTGTTTTATTACTGGGTTGCTGACACCCAAGAAATGATGTTGTGGATCAGTGACCCCGATTCTATTTGGGGACAAATGGAGGCGCACTCTTGCACTACTTCTACTCTCCTTGTCGTGGTTCTTGCACCATTGCCTTTCTTTCCCACTACATTTTCCTCAAACCCAGCAGTGATCTCCTCTCTTAAGATTTGGAAACAGTTTTAGCAGCACTTTAAGCTCCTTTCCCTGTCTTCACTGGCCCATATCTGTAACAATCCTCGTCTCTTACCTTCTGGATTGGACCCAACACTTAAATCTTGGAAAGCAAAGGGATTTGAGCATTTTGGGGACCTATTTGTAGAGGAGAGGTTTGCCAGTTTCAGAGGGCTGGCTAACAAATTTCAGCTACCCAACTCTAGTCTTTTTCGTTATTTCCAGGTTCAGGACTTTTCTCATAAGGTTTTCCCTTTGTCTCCACCTTCTTCCTCGCTGAAGAGGATTTTATCTTCGACTCAGTCTGGTAAGGGGTCTAATTCGGACCTAGATAGCTGTATTCTCTCGTCGGATTCCATCCCACTAAACGGGGTTAGGGCTAGGTGGGACAGTGAGCTGGGTCCTATACTTGTTAGTGAGGCTCGTCGGGAGGCCCTTTACATGGTCAACTCCATCTCCTCGTGTGCCCGGTTGAGCCTAATTCAAGGTGTTACACTGGACGCACTTGACCAAGGCAAGGATGAGTGGGGTTTTTTCCAAACGTTGAGGACAGATGTGATCACTTGACTCAGCTAATCATAGGCATAGCTTTTGGTCTTGCCCCAAACTTGCCAACTTCTGGGCTTCCTTTTTTAGCACAATATCAGAAATACATCCAGGTGGATTTTATTCCATGCCAATTGGCCCAGTCATATTTGGGGTTTCAGATTCACCGCCGTTTCACTCTGGGGTAGGGGACTAGTTGTAGCCTTTGCTTCACTGATAGCCCCGAGGTGAATATTGCTTAGTTGGAGGTCTCCAATCCCACCCAGTTCTTTTGCCTGGTTGGGCAATTGATTTAATGTAATTCCTACACTTAGAGAAAATTACATTCACCATCAATAATAATAATAATCGTTCATCAGGGAGTCAGTGGGGAAGTTCTACATGAGATGGTAACCATTTAATTCCTTTTTTAAGGATCTAGACACCGTCAGCTGTTAGGGAGTTTAGTCAGTATGCCTAAGTTTAATTGTGTGTTTTAGATTTGCTTGCCATTTTTGTTTTTGTACTCTTGCATTTTCATTGGTTGATTGTTTGTTATTTTGTTATTATATAAACCTTCAATAAACGTACTTAAAAAAAAAAGAAATGTCTTAAATGAGGAAAGTGAGAGGTAGAGAGGTGGACAGCTGTAGGGAGAAAATTACAGGGCCAGACTTTTATGGCTCCTCTTGTCCGTTGGAATATTACGGTCCCGTCGCACGGAATGGAGATTTGAATAGCTCACCACATCTGCCAGGGGTGGGCACACGCTGCGATGAGGCTGTAAAATGGTGGCCCAGAGCTTGGGGCCTCGTCAAGGGAAGGCAAGACCCCCAATGGTGGAGCAATTCTAATTGGGAATGCACAGGGTGCCAAAATTAGAGGAGGCAATCCAAATTAAAGAAAAATTACCTTTGTGTCCCATCACTTTATATTTATTGTTCAAATGCACAGCTTTCTTACAGTCCAAAATTTCAGGGATGTTTCTATAGAATAATCACAGAGTATGGTGGGCATTGTGAATTATTATTTTGGAATGAATTGGATGAAAGTGAGGCAAAAGCATCCTCCAAGTTTGATATTGTACATTAGATTTCCAACGACACAGCAGTAGACATTTCCAAGCACTTAGCCAAAGAGTTATATGGGTGAAAACTATTCATGTTTACCAGGAGTTCTACTTCATGTCTATACAGTGATGGCTGCTCAGGTTGTTCAATGGGGCAATTGTCACTGAAATCAGGAATAAAGTGCCCCTTCTTTAAAATTAAAGGAAATATTTGGTGTGTAGATATATGATATTAAAAATCTTGTCTGGCAAAAATTTACTCTTACAAATCTTACTTTTTGCTATTGCAATTTTAAGGCATGCTTTCTGTCAAGATTTATCATTTTAAATTCCTATGTCAACATTTTCCATTCAATTTTGCTACATCGACTGTCACAATGCAGTTCCAGACACCGACCACTAGGTGATCATTTTTGCAGATTATGAAGTCTCGTAATTATATTGCTATTATATATTTTTACACCTTTATATTTATCACAGACGGTGATCAATGATATCAGCACCTGGCAACAATGATTTAGTTTAATTTTATTTAATCTGGATGCTATTTCTGCAATTCTAAACACAGGTTTAAAAAACTAGTTTCATTCACAATAAGGCATAATCCCAAAAGATTTTGATATAATTGGAGTGAATGTTTTAGCGACATTTCATTGCTGATGAATATTAAAATTAAGGTCTGATTTACCTAAGCATTTATGAGGAGGTTTAACTTTTCACGAAACAGAAATCAATTAAGGGCATGATAGCAGTCCCATTTTTTTTATTAATGGTTGCAACAGGTTCACAGATGCCGTGATGGAGGGTGGTCATTATAAACAATCAATTTAGCCTCCCCCCCCGAATAGCTCTGCAATTTTACTCAGGCCTTAACTGAGCTGTTTGGGATATACAATCCCAGAGTTGATCCCTGGTTAGTGCTGATTTAGTTAGATTGTTAAGGGAGGAACAACAAGGCAGCATAACAACAAGCAAAGCATAATCTTCAGCCATTTTCACCAACTCCAGCGTGATGCCACCACCAAACACATCTTCCCTTCGCTCCCTTTGTCAGCATTCCGCAGAGACCGTTCCCACCGAGATAATCTTGTGTTTTTAAAATTAATTTAGAGTACCCAATTCATTTTTTCCAATTGAGGGGCAATTTAGCGTGACTAATCCACCTAACCCGCACATCTTTTGGGTTGTGGGGGCGAAACCCACGCAAATGCAGGGAGAATGTGCAAACTCCACACGGACAGTGACCCAGAGCCGGGATCGAACCTGGGACCTCGGCGCCATGAGGCAACAGGGCTAACCCACTGCGCAACCGTGCTACCCTGCAAGTTGCTACATTTGACATTTGTTCGCAAATCCGCGGGGGTTCAGAGTGGCGTAGTGTGCTCATTCTGGCATTTTACCTCTAGGACCTTGGTTCAAATCAGATCCGGAATTATGAGATGGCAATTCCTTCCGTTTGTTTTCCCTTTAGGCCCGTATGTTAAAATGCGTTTGGGCAGTCTCAGTCCAGTCTTTAATGGGCACAAAGTAGCCAAAAAATGACACATTTGGCACTAACTTGCAAACTTTAAGAGGCCTTGGGAAATCTGACGTGGGAAATGGAAAAAGTAAATCAGTCAGTGAAACAGAGAGGTTCTGCTGAAGTCGAAAAAAATGCAAATAAAAAAACGAGTCCATTGCACATTGGGACTTTGCAAATAAAAACTTTCTGTCTTTCAAAGGATCCATCATTTAATCAGGTTGAGGGAGGTCGGAACGCCACCCTTTCCATAAGGCATTTTGTACAAGGTATCTCGAGTGAACTAATTTGTTTTTAATTATTCCTCCCTTAACCAATCTGCCTGCTTGGCAATCCTTCTGTTAAACAGGTACTCCTCGCAGGACATCTGAAATTGTATTGTAATGTGTGTTACCATCAGGAGGTGGCGCTGTCCAATGATTCTCTTCCACTGTGGCCTTATCTGGAACATTATCAACTGATTGGGAAAACATTTTTTAATGAGCTCTGTGATGCACAATCAATTGCACAAAGACTAAAGTTGGGTATAACTGTTGGCTTTATTACAGTCAGATGCGAGGCCTCCTGCTGCAGCTGGCGAAATGGCAGGGCACTGGAGGTAATGCATATTTATACAGTTCTCCGTGGGCGGGGCCAGACAGCAGGAGCTACCGGCGAACCTGTAGTGCAGGTCCTACCTTACATCTCCTATTACAGTGGTTCACCACATTCACCCCCTGTTAAAAATGAGTCCGGCGGGGGTGACGTGGAACTATATACAATTAGTGGAATTATGTACAGTGGTAGGGAAAGAAAAGTCCATGTTGACGGTCCGGAGTCCGCCAAAGGTTCAGCCGATCCAGTGCTTTGGTGCTTCGTTGGGAGCGGCGTAACGGTGGCGGCGAAGTCGGCGCTGGCGGTGGTGGAGGTGGCACCAATGGCGATGGTGACGGTGCTGATGCTGGCCAGTCATCGGGGAACTCCAGGAGCGTGCAGAAGTCCTCTTCATCCTCTTGTGCGGAAAAGGAGAGGGGGTGCTCTGGTGGGGTCAATATTGGCAGCGCGGTGGGAGGTGGGGGGGCGTATTGCTGGGGGTGTGTGTTGGGGTGGAACCTGATGGTGCCAGGTCTCTGAGTGAGACAGTATCTTGGCAAACCTGTTGGCCTTTAACCTGGTGTTGTAAGACTTCTTACTGTGGATGTAGGCGGGGAAACCGAACAGAGCGAAGATGGTGCTGAGGGCCTTGATGATGGTGGCAGACGTCATATCGGGGCATGGGATGGCGAAGGGGAATCTGGAGTACTCATCGACCACACTGAGAATGTACGTGTTACGGTCGGTGGAGGGGAGGGGCCCTTTGAAATCCACGCTGAGGCGTTCAAAGGGGTGGGAAGCCTTCACCAGGCACGCACGGTCCGGCCGGTAGAAGTGCAGCTTGCACTCTGCACAGACCTGGCAGTCCCTGGTGACTGTCCTTACTTCCTCGACGGAGTAGGGCAGATTGCGAGCTTTGACCGGATGGTACAATCGAGTGACCCCTGGGTGACAAAGGCTGTCGTTTAGGGTCCGGAGCTGGTCCACTTGTGCGCTGGCACATGTACCTCGGGAGAGGGCGTCTGGGGGCTCGTTGAGTTTACCGGGGCGATACAAGATCTCGTAATTATAGGTGGAGAGCTTGAATCTCCACCGCAAGATTTTATCATTTTTAATCTTGCCCCGCTGTGTGTTATTGAACATGAAGGCTACCGACCGTTGGTTCGTAAGGAGAGTGAATCTCTTACTGGCCAGTTAATGCCTGCAATGCCGCACAGCTTCAACGATAGCTTGGGCCGCCTTTTCAACGGATGAGTGTCGAATTTCAGAGGCACGAAGGGTGCGGGAAAAGAATGCCACAGGTCTGCCTGCCTGGTTTAGAGTGGCGGCAAGGGCGACATCTGAAGCGTCGCTTTCTACTTGGCAAGGCAGTGACTCGTCCACTGCACGCATCCCGGCCTTGGCGATGTCTGCTCTGATGCGGGCGAAAACATGTTGTGCCTCGGCCGCGAGAGGGAATTGGGTGGACTGAATGAGTGGACGGGCCTTGTCCGCATGGGACCCACTGAGCATAGTAGGAAAAGAACCCCTGGCAGCGTTTGAGGGTCTTGGGGCAGTGGGGAAGGGGAAGTTCCATGAGGGGACGTATGTGGTCGGGGTCGGGCCCGAGAAGTCCGTTTTGGACTATATAGCCGAGAATGGCTAACCGGGTTGAGCTGAACACACACTTCTCTTTGTTGTAGGTCAGATTGAGAAGAGTGGCAGTGCGGAGGAATTTATCGAGGTTGGCATCGTGGTCCTGCTGGTCATGGCCGCAGATGGTGATATTATCTAAGTACGGAAAGGTGGGCCGCAAACCGTACTGGTCGGCCATTCAGTCCATCTCTGTTTGGAAGACCGAGACCCCATTTGTGACACCGAAAGGGATCTTAAGGAAGTGATAGAGGCGACCGTCCGCCTTGAAGGCAGGGTATGGCTGGTCCGACTTCCGGATGGGGAGCTGGTGGTAGGCGGATTCCAGGTCAATTGTTGAGAAGACCCGGTACTGCGCAATCAGATTGACCATATCAGATATGCGTGGGAGGGGGTACGCATCGAGCTGCGTGTACCGATTGATGGTCTGGCTGTAGTCCACGACCATCCTGTGTTTCTCCCCAGTTTTAACCACTGCCACTTGGGCTCTCCAGGGCCTATTGCTGGCCTCGATAATACCCTCCTTAAGCAGCCGCTGGACTTGGGACCTGATGAAGGTCTTGTCCTGGGTGCTGTACCGTCTGCTCCTAGTGGCAACGGGCTTGTAATCCGCAGTTAGATTGGCAAAAAGGGAGGGGGGATTGACCTTGAATGTCGCGAGGCCGCAAACGGTAAGGGGGGGTAAGGGCCTGCCGAATTTGAGGGTGAGGCTCTGGAGGTTGCACTGGAAGTCCAGGCCCAACAGGAGTGCAGCACAGAGATTAGGAAGGACATAGACGCGGAAGTTACTAAATTCTATGCCCTGGACTGTGAGGGTGACTGTACAAAAGCCTCGGATCGGGCTGAGTGGGATCCGGATGCTAGGCAGATCCTTTGATTGGCAGGGTGGACCGCGAGGGAGCAGCGCCTTACCGTATCTGGGTGAACGAAGCTTTTGGTGCTCCCGGAGTCCAGCAGGCACGAGGTCGCGTGTCCACTGATTTTAACCGTCGTCTCCGCGGTGGCCAGGTTGTGCGGGCGAGATTGGTCCAGCGTCATCGAAGCGAGCTGCGGGTAGCCATCGGATGCTTCGGGTGGCGAACGTGTGCGGTTCCGATGTCGGGATGTCCGGAGGCCTTGTGGGGGACAAGATGGTGGCGCCCCTGGTGCGCACATTGCGGGGTCGGGACAAGATGGCGGCTCCCATGGGACGCACGTGGCCGAAGGGGGACAAGATGGCGGCGCCCATTGGTCGCACATGGACCCGGGAGGAGAAGATTGTGCGTCTGGCGTGGGGGAGGGGGTGACAGCGGGCGCGATCGCAGAGACTGCGCGGGCCTGGCACACAGCCGCGAAGTGGCCCTTTTTACTGCAGGCTTTACAAACTGCAGTGTGGGCCGGGCAGTGTTGGCGGGGGTGCTTCTGCTGACCACAGAAGTAGCAGCGGGGACCCCCGGGGTGCGCGGATCGGCGTGCGGCGCATGCGTATTGGGAAGGCAGGGCCCCGGCTGAGGAGGTCGTCGGCAGGGTCCAGGTGGGTTAGGAAGGAGCAGAAGGGTGGGCAGCGCGGCGGGAGGGGTACGATTGTACGTTACGGGATGCGACCGTCATGGAGAGCGCCAAAGTTTTCGTCTCCGCCAGTTCGAGCATGGCCCCTTCCAGTAATCGTTCTCGGATACGGTCCGACGTGCAATCCCGTCACAAAGGCATCGCATATGAGGAGATTTGCGTGTTCGGCGGCCGTAACAGCCTGACAGTCACAGTCCCGGACGAGTGGGATTAGGGCCCCCCAGAAGTCTTTGATGGACTCACCAGGTAGCTGCGAGCGGGTAGCGAGTACATGCCTGGCGAAGAGCGTGTTCGCCTTCTGCGCGTAGTGTTCCTTAAGGAGTTCCATTGCTTTTGTGTAATTCGTGGCATCTTGGATCAACGGGAACACGCTAGAGCTCAGTCTGGAGTACAGGACGTTTATCTTCTGAGCCTCCGTTGGCTCGGGGTCCGCAGCCTTGATGTAAGCGTCAAAACATGCTAGCCAGTGAGTAAAGTCTTTTGTGGCGTCGGGCGAGTGCGGATCCAGCTGGCGATCGGGCTTAATTCTGATATCCATTCTGTGGAAAATCTGACTGTAATAAATTGATGCACGATCAATTGCACAAAGACTAACGTTGGGTACAACTGTGGCTTTATTACAGTCAGATGTGTGGCCTCCTGCTGCAGCTGGCGAAATGGCAGGGCACTGGAGGTCATGCATATTTATACAGTTCTCCCTGGGCGGAGCCAGCCGGCAGGAGCTACCGGTGAACCTGTAGTGCAGGTCCTACCTTACATCTCCTATTACAGTGGTTCACCACACTCTGTGCCAACAATTTCCTAATAATTTCGCTGATGTCGTTGACTTCTCTCCAGGTTGGATTTCCCAACGTTTGCCCTCGGTTTTCTACTTCCTGACGCAGCTGAAGCTTAGAAAGGTTTCAAATCTCAACTGGAACTTAAGAACCTGTAAAAAGTGCACAGTTCTTTAATTTGGTTGGCCTTTAAATCTTTGCTCGAGCAAGCATGATTTTGTATTCACTCTTTTTTCTCCCCAAAGGCCGTTCTCTTGCGTAGTCTCTGTTAACAGTGTGGACACGATGAACACTTCAATGGGATTTCCCATTGAGGCCGCCCCACGCAGCCGGGAAATCCATGGGCGGGGGTGCACTGCCAGTGGGAAAGAAGAATCCCAATGGCCGGAGAATCCTGGCCTTAGAGGACTTTGAGGAAAGGTCGGGACAGTGGGATTATTTGGATAGGTCTTTCAAAAGAGACGGCACTGGCATGATGGGCTGAATGGTCTCTTTGTTGTGCTGTCTGGTTCTCTATGCAGGGTATGACTTTCTCCTGCCGCACTCAGTTTGGTGAAACCTAATCATCACTAGTTCAACTCACTTTCTATAACAGTACTACAGTTCGGGTTTTTGCATTGAGTCGTCAAGTAGGGATCAGGGCAGTCAGATGGAGGGTCACTTTGGCTATTTCCTCCTGAAGAAAGGATACCTGACCATCTAGAAGACTACTGGAACTCTGCGCCAAAGGTTTATTATGGATATTAGAGCAATTGCCATTGCCCCTGTGACCACATTCAGTGTGATCACTGCGCCACCCTGCTGCCCCTTACCACAACCGATAATGAATGTATCAGCAAGTTGCTACATTTGTTTTAAAATTTAAAGTACCCAATTCATTTTTTCCAAATATGGGGCAACTTAGCGTGGCCAATCCACCTAGCCTGCACATCTTTGGGTTGTGGGGGCGAAACCCAAGCAAACACGGGGAGAATGTGCAAACTCCACACGGACAGTGACCCAGAGCCGGAATTGTTCATCAGAACACTCAATCGCTACAGCGTTTACTCTTGCTGCTGATGAAATAATACCCATCAATGAGGTCCAACTCTGCAAATGATGCACATTGATTAATAAGATGGAAAATGTTCCACGGATCTGATGCAATCTGAAGTCAGATGACATGAACCACACTTTGTTTTAATCAAATATGATATATTTTAAGTAAGAAGTCTTACAACACCAGGTTAAAGTCCAACAGGTTTGTTTCGATGTCACTAGCTTTCGGAGCGCTGCTCCTTCCTCAGGTGAATGGAGAGGTATGTTCCAGAAACACATATGTAGACAGATTCAAAGATGCCAGACAATGCTTGGAATGCGAGCATTGGCAGGTGATTAAATCTTTACAGATCCAGAGATGGGGTAACCCCAGGTTAAAGAGGTATGAATTGCGTCAAGCCTCTTGACACAAGCGGCTGGAAGGAGTTGGGGGTGGGGCCCTGCCTTTGCTGTCTCAGTTGCTGTTGAGCAGGCTCCTACCCTGACGGTGCGGGGTTATCAATGAAGACAAGATTTTTTGCCGAAAGTTCTGGCTCCGAAGTGCAGGTCGTTAGGGCCCAGGTCCAAGAGTTATGGGATGTTCTTGTGGAGGCGATTGAGGCACACATGGAGGTTCTTGCAGTGGAGAGAGCACTCTCCTGGTGAAAATGAAAGTCGCTTATTGTCACAAGTAGGCTTCAATGAAGTTACTGTGAAAATCCCCTAGTCGCCACATTCCGGCACCTGTTCGGGAAGGCTGGTACGGGAATTGAACCGTGCTGCTGGCCTGCTTTGGTCTGCTTTAAAAGCCAGCGACTTAGCCCTGTGCTAAACCAACCCCTTGGGAACCCACTTGAGCTCTCGGAATCCTATCTTCGAGGCTAGGGTTTGGCTTGGCCTTCCGACTACTGGTCCTGTGCTGCCCAGTTCCGGATGTTGGTCATGAAGGGTTGGAGATGGCTGGGCATGTCTAATCATCCCCCCCACCCAAGCGGAACCTGGGTAGGTGACCACCCGGACTCTGGTGAGGCGGCATGATGCCTGGTGCTTTGATTGTTGGAATCATTGAGAGATCCTGCAGAGTGCTCATTCATCCTGATCCTGGCTTATCCTTGTTTTTTGTTCCCGTTGAGCGCCAGTGAAGAGGTCTTTATCCTGATGACTGCCTTGCATTGTCATGATATGCAGACACACATATAACGATATACAGACAAGCCAGCTAATGGACACAGAGAACAGGACATGACCAATAAGCAGGCAGGACACTCAGGGGTGGGATCTGACTATAAAAGACACGAGGCACTCACACTCCGCCTCTTTCTACTGATGAACATCTAGAGAGTCAGTCAAGGGTGTTGTTACAATCTCACACCTCCAGCACGCGGCTAAGAGCTAGTCTGGTTCAGTCAGAAGAGTAACCACACTTAAGTTAGCAGAGAGTCGAACTCACAGAGAACTGTGCTAACTGTGCTATTAGTTCAATAAACCTGATTGAACTAACTTCAAGGTCTGGAGTATCTTTCTGATCTAAGCTGCATCCAGTTGCAGCCAGTGTTAGACCAGTGTACCTAACACGACATGAACCTCTGCTGTTATCCTGAACTTTGCTCCCTGTCGAACATGTTACTGTTAACTTGATGTTGTCGACTTTTTCCTTTTTAGAGGGAGGTGCATAATGTTGGGTGAGATGGACTGTGCCGCTGGTTATTCCAATTTAATATAAACAACATAAATGTTGAATTCAGGATCTGCGCACAGTTTTAATCCTGAATATATAAAAGGAAGGTGAGCAGAGCTGGAGCGGGGTGAGGGGTGGAAGGCTAAGGTCGGAAGTTAGTTTGTCCTCGCTATGATCGATGAAGTCCCCCCCCCCCGCCCCTCCTGTTAGAACTAATCAGTTTTGGCTTTTGTTCTTTTTCTCTTTTAATTTTGTTTCTGAGCGTCCGTGCTGTAATCCGTTTTGGGGCCCAGGTCAACTGCGCGTTATCCGGATGAGGACTGGGTTTGTCTGACTCTTCCCTTGGGTCAGGTTGGGTCTTTTTTCCTGATATGGGTCTCCCTCTTCCTCTGTTTAGCCCGATGGGTGGAATATGGTGGTTTGGGTCTTTGTTTCTCGCTCCTTGTTCTTTTCCTGATTCTCTATGGGACACCCTGGGTCCAGGGTTTGAGGTCTGAGGCGCGTGTGACAAGCAGTCATCTCTTTGTGGTATTGTAGTTGTACGATGATTGTCTGTTCTGTCCTGGGGCATGATAAGGGTTGGATTGCATTGCGGGGTATCAATGTGTATTTCCCCCCCCCCCCCCCCCCCACCCCGCCCCCAGCACTGGGGGAGGCCCCCAGTTTTTTTCTCTGTGTTGTTTTTATTTGAAGAGATGGATATGATGTAACTCTGTAGGTGGTGTCCTGGTTTGGTGCAGGCGGACCTTGTATCTGTGAAGGGAACATTTTGAGGATGTTTGTAATGACCTCTGCTGTTTGCCGTACCTGTTTCACATTGATACATATGGCTTTTTTCTCTTTTTCCTTGTTTTGCTGTGATATTTGTAAAAATTTGAAAATGTTAATAAAAAATATATTTTTTTTTAAATTGGAAGTGAAAGAATACTCGGACAGGCAAGAAAATATCACAATGGGTTGTTTGGGGCATCTCAAATAATTATATTGAATGCAGGAATTTCAGGTGTACTGTATTATCTGCATTTGGTGCAGTAAGTGTTAAACACCTGGGTTAGAGTGTGCTTGACTGCTGCAGTCAAGTTTTAAATGAAATCCTAGTTTGAAAGGTTGGGGGCCAGGTGTGCAATTAAAGCATCTTAGGCTAATGGAATTTTGTTTTGATTAAGGGGATTCCCTAGGGTGTTAATTAGATTTCTTGGTAAGATGAGATGGTTGCTGGGTGGAGCTAAAGCATCAGGCATGTTGAGAAAGCAGGTCAGTTCTGATTTGAATGAAGCTGTGTCCAGAGGTGAAGCAGTTTGATCTCTGCAATTCAGTTCAAGTAGATTAACAGTCTTTGAAACAGTGCAGACATGCCTGAGAACAAAGAGGAACTGAAACAAGCTGAGAAACAGCTTCTGAAGAAATACAGCCAGAGTTTCTGCATGGGTCTGACAGGAGTCAGATCTTCTCTTTGAAGCGGCGTCAAGAGATCTCTCCCTCCCAAAGAACATCTCTGTAAAACAGAGTCCTATTTGCCATTGGTAGTTAAAGGGGATTGAGAGCTGAGATGGGTTTGTTTCTTGTTGTTTAAGTGAGAATAAAGATAGCAATTATGGGTATTGCATTACTGTAATGAGTAGTATTGTTTAAGAGATGATTGTAAGTTATTTTCTGGTGTGATGTTAAAGGGTTTAATAATAAAGGTGTGTTTTAAATACCGTACCCCTATTGGCGAGACCATGCAGACGCTGCGACAACGGATGAACGGACATAGCGCGACAATCGCCAGGCAGGAATGTTCTCTTCCAGTCGGGGAACACTTCAGCAGTCAAGGGCATTCAGCCTCTGATCTCCGAGTAAGCATTCTCTTTTTTTTTAAAATAATTTTTATTAAAGGTTTTCATAAAATATCAATAACAAAATGAGAAAGAAAAAAGAACCCAACAGGGTTAAGTACAAAACACAATCTAAAAAAGCAACCCCCCCAAACCCCTCCCCCCCCGTGCCTAAATAATAAATTAACATTAACACCCCGACTTAAGACAACAGGTGTATACACCCCCTCAGACCCTTCCAGTGTAAATAACAAACAAAAATAAAGTAAACCCCCCCTCCCACCCCCCGAGCTGCTGCTACCATTGACTAATGTCTATCGTTCTGCCAGGAAGTCTAAGAACGGTTGCCACCGCCTAAAGAACCCTTGTACCGGCCCTCTCAAGGCGAATTTCACCCTCTCCAATTTAATGAACCCTGCCATATCGCTGATCCAGGATTCCACGCTTGGGGGCCTCGTATCTTTCCACTGAAGGAGAATCCTTCGCCGGGCTACCAGGGACGCAAAGGCCAGAATTCCGGCCTCTTTCGCCTCCTGCACTCCCGGCTCCTCTGCCACCCCAAATATTGCGAGCCCCCAGCCCGGTTTGACCCTGGATCCTACCACCCTTGACACTGTCCTCGCTACGCCCTTCCAAAATTCCTCCAGCGCTGGGCATGTCCAGAACATATGGACGTGATTTGCTGGGCTCCCTGAGCACCTAACACACCTGTCCTCACCCCCAAAGAACCTGCTCATCCTTGTCCTGGTCATGTGTGCCCTGTGCAGCACCTTAAACTGTATGAGGCTGAGCCGCACGCACGAAGAGGAAGAGTTCACCCTCCCTAGGGCATCTGCCCACGTCCCCTCTTCGATCTCCTCTCCCAACTCCTCCTCCCACTTACCTTTCAACTCCACCACCGAGGCCTCCTCCTCCTCCTGCATCACCTGGTAAGTTTCCGAGATCTTCCCCACTCCCACCCACCCCCCCAGAGAGCACCCTGTCCTGTACTGTGTGTGGCAGTAGCCGCGGGAATTCCACCACCTGCCGTCTGGCAAACGCCCTTACCTGTAAGTACCTGAAGGTGTTCCCCGGGGGGAGCCCATACTTCTCCTCCAGCTCACCCAAGCTCGCAAACTTCCAGTCCACAAACAGGTCCCCCAACTTTGGGTAAGCATTCTCCTACGACGCTGCAATCACTCCTGGAGTGAAGTATCCTTTTCTCCCAGTTTTACAAAATAAAATAAAATATTGGAGCTTCTGTCCAGTATCCCAGTCCCTGTTGGGGTCTGGTCTGGGATGGTAACAAAATACAATTAAACAATTCCAAATTGAAGCATAACATACACAAAGATAAATTTGATTAATTTCCACTGCATATTACTAAATAAACTATACAATTAATATTACATGATGCTGCAAGAAATGAAGAGAAAATATCATATACAAAAACAAATTGAAATACACTTCTAAAAAAATGCACACTACTGTTCAGAGGAATCTCTGCAGGAC